>NC_041749.1:60682984-60995143 GCF_004115215.2 Ornithorhynchus anatinus | reverse complement strand
GGACAGTTATATATAGGCTCCATAAATATTTTCAGCAATAATACTTTGGTTTCTCAAACAACTATCTAAATACAAATCCTAAGATTGACTAAACTAATTATTTATGGAAACTTTTAGTTCATTATTAACGACATTCACATAAGACTACTGGCAAGAAAATCCCTAAGAACCCCAGGCAAATTCTAATAGAGAAAGCTCTTTATCACATCATAGTCCCTTCATTGTGCTTGACTATAGAAGTCAGAGTCAGATTAAAGTTTGAGGTCCCTGGGCTGTAGCTCAAAGTCCACCTTCTTCGGAGGAAAAAAAAAATATATCAATGTGATGAAACCCAGAAAATAAAGTATTCTAATCAATGGTGTTAATCATCAATAAGGTCATGAATTTGGTCACTCTTATTTCCACTAATGTCAGCAGAAGCAACACAGAGAAAAGAAAACATACCTAACAGTATTGTCTAAATCTAAAGGCCTTAACCTGCCTTACAGCATCATAATATTTACTTTAGTTCTAAAAGTTAGAGAGTCAGAACCTATCCACGAGCCCTGGTGTGAATCCAAATAAAGCTACATGACCCACAATCCATTCTATTTGGTGTGCTCATAACTAATGCATTTATTAACTGTTTACTCTATGCTAAATACTGGGTAGATAAAAGGTTATTAGATTGGACCCAATTCCCCATCCCACATGGGGCACACAATTCATTTTATCCCTATTTTACTGATGAGAAAACAGAGGTCCAGAGAGGTTAAGTGACTTGCCCAAGGTTACATATCAGGCCAGTGACAGAGGTGGGATTAGAACCCAGCTCTCCTGGTCCCCAGTCCTATACTCGTTTCGTTTTTCCTTATTGCAGTGGTGCGTTTGATATTTGCAGGTCCTGTTGCTGTTTTCAAGACTTTCTCTTGGAATCCCAACTAGATACTTCTTATCAAACAATCTTCAGATCAATGGTATTTATTGAGCGCTTACTGTATGCAGAGTATTGGACTAAGGGCTTGGGAGAATACTTTACAATGGAGTAGGTAGACACTATCCCTGCCCAATGAATACCTTATTACCCTGAAATAAATTAGTCTCTTGATAGGTGCATTAACTCCTTCAAGCCACTAAGAAATAATGTTCCAGTGGAACAAGTGAGACAATAGGACACCCTAATTGCCTAAGGGAGTTAGTATTCTATACAGAGGATTCATTTATTTTGAGGAAAAAATTTACTCAGTAGCTGGGTCTCACCAAACATCAGGCACCTGTGAGTCAGATCCAATGCTGTTATGTCTCTAGGGAACACAGTATGTTCCAGTTGTTAGGGTAACAAATGAGTAAATATTTCTTGAAATATAGCAAAATATTAATAAAACATCATGTGATGTCTAGAGAGAATGTTATTCATCCTCCCTATCAGACCTAACCACTCTGCTGCAGGGGAACTTTTCTCATCAAATCCTATCTCTAGCAAGACCATAAATGAGATGAATATCTCACTATAAGTAGCTATTTCTCTCTACTATATCTTTCTAACTTCCTTCTCTGTTAATTTGCATTAATATTCTTAACATCAAATGTCATTAAATAGCATGTCTACATTGTAATTCCTATGGACTATGTAGTACCAAACTAGAGCTCTTTCCCTTACACTCCGAGCAAGACTGAGCCTGAAAAAAAAATTCCCATTAACCAGAAGGAAAGGTCAAAAACATAATTCTGAATTTTGCTTCAAATTTTCAGCCAAAATAAGAACAAATTGAAAAAAATCCTAGACTTTTTAGGACACGTTTCTGCAGCCTTCTAGCGGGAAATAATGTCTGGAATAAAAAGGTCAGGACTAAACTGTCAGAACCTCTAATATCACACATGAATAAAAACCTAAGTAGCTTCATTTAGAGAAAAAAATAACATACCATAAAACCTTTTAGGAAGAAAACCAATGTTGTGCCTTTCTTTCTGAATATTTTATTGCTTTGCTATTTCAGAGGGGATTTTTGAGAAATGGAAACAAATTCCATACACACACACACACACACACATATTCACACACACATTATAGTAAATGGTATGGCTTTGTGAAATTAATAAAAATGGCACTGAACCATTGGTAATTATCCTCCCATAAAATAGCATAAGGTTTATGCTTTGAGGATGGCTCATCGGCATCTAATTCTGGGGCTCTTTCATAGCGATGACCCTGATCCCATAGTTCTCACAAAGGTGTGAACACATGGATTTAACTGGAAGTGCATTTCATGATTGGGTTCTAATTTGGCCTATATTTTTCCTGTTCATTTAAAGCAAATTTTAACATTTATTGCTGACACTGGGACTCTGTAATGGAGGCTTAAGTGGGTGCATGGGTCAGCTTTTTGGGACTTGGAAGGCTGAAAACAGTTACATTTAGAAAGCAATTCTATTCCATTGTGATTAAAAGGATAAACTTTTATGTTGTTTAAGTGGAAATTGAATTGTCTGGTATGGCTCAAAGCTGAATGTAGTACATAAACAATCCACTGCTCTGAGCTAGCTCTACACCAAGAGGTCCCTTTAGAGTTCCTGTCTATTCAGTCAGCCCTGAGGTCACTCCCCTCTTCTATACAGGCATTAAAGCATCTGATATATTGAACTGAAAATTTCCAGAGAAGGAGATTAAAAATTCTTAGTTTTCTGTTCCAGTCTCTCTCAAACCTTAATAATCAGCATGGTTCTTGTATATAAACTACTGGGAAACAAGATTTATTTATGTAATTTATGTATTATGTAATTTATTTATTTATATGAATGCCTGTCTCCTCATCTAGGCTGCAAGCTCATCGTGGGCAGGGAATGTGTCAACTGTTGCATTGTACTCTCCCAAGCACTTAGTACAGTGCTCTGCACACAGTAAGCACTCAGTATGTGCAATTGACTGACTGAATGATTATGGTGTGCCGGAAGATTGAAAGTTGCTATTTTTGCCCAATTTACAGATTCATCAAGAGGGAGAATAGGTTGAGCCTAATTTTCTCCACCCACAAAAGAGGCAGAGAGGAGGGCAGTCTTGTAACACTTATTCACCAATTTTGAGACTGAGACAGAGGATTAGTCAGTGAAAAGCACTGCACAGTAATGCAGCCCAGTGTAGACTGGACTAATACAGAGAGCCACTTTCTCCTTTGGCCAGAATACTTGCACTCTGCAATATTTCAGGTTTTTGGGTGATTTCAGCCAGCCTCAGGTGGCCTGCAGGTGTACCTGGAGTGATCCAACTCAAAGTAAGTCATTTCCCGGTATTAAGGGTCTGACAAATGAACCTTCCCTAGAGGCTGGATGATTCCACAAATCCATTTCATTTCCTTTGCAGGCACCTTGGGGTGACTGAAGGTTCTTTGAAACCGCCAGATATCATCTCAAGTCTTGGGCAAGCTTGAGGTTCCTGGGTATATTGCTGAGTTCCTCCAGGGATTAGGGATTCTGGTTCTTCAACCTGTGTGTGTGAGTGAGTGAGTGTGCTTGTGTGTGTTTGTGTATCCTTAGTGCTTAAAGTCGCAGTCTGGCCAAGATTACCAAAGTCACTCCAAACATGAAATACCATCAAGATAAGCATGGCAGCAGCCTGCCCAGAAACAAAATAATATCCCTACACTACCTATGGTGGGGAGAAAGATCCTTTGCCTTTCTTGCTTCTCCAATCAATTAATCTAGAAAGGGTTTCCTCCTGGGGTTATGCACCTTAGCCTCCCAATTTTACAGGGGTGTGGGAGCAGCGGGGAATAGGACTCCCTGTTATTTGGTCAATGTAATTTGCTTCATTTTCTGGCCAAATTCATAACTGTGCTCAAGGAGAAAAACATCTCTGCCCCTAAACGTGAACTACACATTGCTTTCAGGGGTCAACATATCTGCACAGCACTAGACATATGGGTATAAGAGACATTACAGGGGTCATAGGCTGATTTTTCTGATTCTCAAAAAGTTTTGGAATAGGAAAAGATGAGAGCAACAGAGGCTGTGTCTATATGGCCCCACCTAAATATGAATTACCCCTCTCAGGATTGCACCTGGAGAGTTTCCAGTATTCTATCAGCCTTGACTACAGGAGGGAGAGTCAAGCAGAGGCATACTCACTCCTAGCTTGGGCAATGGCTAGCGAGTGGAAGGCAATCTGCTACAAGTCAAAGCACCTATGCTGGGCAGCAGCGGCATGGGAGAGAGTCAAGGAAGGAGACTCAAGTTTACTGCAAGGAAGAAGACAATGGTAAACCACTTCTGCATTTTACCAAGAAAACTCTATGGCTATATTACCAGTATGATTGTAGGTGGAGGTGGGGGCATTCTGGAAGAGATGTGCCCATGAAGTCACTATGTGTTGGAGACGACTTGACAGCATAAGACAAGACAAACATGGATTGGGGAAATTTCAGGAATTTACCTGATGTTTAGTGGTCAACTCAGTGTAGGAAGATTTGCTGTTTATTATGCTAATGGAGATCGATGGCCAGTCATTCTACTGATTTTGAGTTACAAACAGTCTGCTGTTCTACCACAGTGTTTGAGACTGATTCGATACTTTGCAACTTCTATCCTGAATTCCCAGCATATGTGGGCCCTGTTTCACTTGAGCATTCTGCAGCTACTTGTGAATTTCACTATAATCTATTATCCAGAGTTAATGACCTACCTGAGGCAGAAGTGGAAGGAAGGGTGGCAGTGCCTGAACTGGAATCAGTTAATTTAAACTGATATACTGGCATATTGGGACAGGTGTTGGTGAGGGAATGGCTTCAAAACAGGGGCTTTGAATTGCATGACTTAACCCCCACTAATATTAGGATGATACCAACTTGCTGAAAGGATTGGAGGAGTAGGGGAACACAACAGGTAGCAATTGGAAAACAATTCCAAGTCCGTTAATGGAAGAATGGTATGGGAAAAGCCAGCCAACAATTTTGAATTGAAAGACTGGAAAAATGGTCACAATCAAATTGAAACAGAAATTCCTTCTAATTGTTTTTGTGTTCCATTCCATTTTCATTCATGTGGCTTTGCCCATTAGGGCTCATCAGACAGCAGTGGTAATGCAGTTCTGAACCCTGCACCACCCCCCTCCCTGACCCCATCAGTATGAAAATTATTCACAGGGAGCATTACCAGCATAAATCATTTCCATATCCACCACTGGTTGAATGTTTTGGCCAAGCCACGTTATGACAGAATAGAAGTTTTCATCCAGCCCTATGGTTAATACTTTCTTTCTCTACTTAATAAGCATGTGAACAAGATCAGTATATTCAGCTCACATAACAAATCAGAACCAGTTATACATACTGACAGCACCAGATGTCAGTCCCCAAATGAACGACATCTGTTTGGCAGTACAAGAACAGGACTAGACTTTTAAATGTATCCTAAGATATCTTAGGAGGCCTTGAAGAATTTCAGAGGAAAGCAAGGAGCTTGTGCCCTGTGATTTTTCACTTATTAGCAATTTCACATGATTTCATTGTGATTCCAAGTATGTTGTTCTCTACTGACTGACCAAAATAGGGTATTCAATTAATCCATAGTATTTCTTGAGCACTTACTTTGTGCAAAACACTATATGAAGCACTCGGGAGACTACAATAGAATTAGTAGGCAGGATTCCTGCCCTCATTGAGCTCATAGTCTACTGAGGGATCCAGATACTAAAATCAATTACAGATAGGAAGAAGTAAGAGTATAAAGATATGTATGTGATAGGGGTTGAGAGCTGTAAGCACCAAATTGTTTACTTAGACTGTGAGTTCCATTTGGAATGGAAACTGGGTTTGACCTAATAATAATAATAATGTTGGTATTTGTTAAGCGCTTACTATGTGCCGAGCACTGTTCTAAGCGCTGGGGTAGACATAGGGGAATCAGGTTGTCCCACGTGGGGCTCACAGTCTTAATCCCCATTTTACAGATGAGGGAACTGAGGCACAGAGAAGTTAAGTGACTTGCCCACAGTCACACAGCCGACAAGTGGCAGAGCTGGGATTCGAACTCATGAGCCCTGACTCCAAAGCCCATGCTCTTTCCACAGAGCCACGCTGCTTCTCTTACAAGATGATCTGATCATCTTGTAACTACCCCAGTGCTTAGTCCAGTGCTTAGCACATAGTAAGCACTTATAACAAATATCATAATTAATTAGGTGGCACAGAAGCACTGAAATGACATTTGGGGGATACAAGGTGGGGAGAAATTACATTAATCAGGGAAGGCCTCCTGGAGGAGATTTAATTTCAGAAGAGCTTTAAAGATGCAAAGAGCAGTGATATGTTGGATGTCAATAGGTAGTTCCAAGCAGGAAGAAAGCTGCCAACAAGAGGTTGGTACCAGGAGAGATGAGAATGAGACTTAGTGGGTAGGTTGGATTGAGACGAATGAGATGGGTGAGGTGGGGTGAAGCATGGCCTAGTGGAAAGAGCTTGGGCCTGGGAGTCAGAGGATCTGGGTTCTAATTATGGCTCTGCCACTTGCCTGCTGTGTTACTTCTCTGCTGGAAAAGTCACTTAACTTTTCCATGCCTCAGTTCCCTCATCTGTAAAATGGGGATTAAACACCTACATAGACTGTAAGCCCCATGTGGCACCTGATGATCTTGTATCTACCCCAGCACTTAGTACTGTGCTTGGCTCATAGTAAGCACTTAACAAATACCACAATTATTACTATTATTATTCATTCATTCATTCAATCATATTTACTAAGCACTTGCTGTGTGCAGAGCACTGTACTAAGCAGTTGGGAAAGTACAATACAACATTAAACAGTGGCATTCCCTGCCCACAGTGAGCTCACATTCTAGAGGTAGGGGAGACAGATGTCAATACAAATAACTAAAATTGCAGATATATACATAATTGTTGTGGGGCTGGGGCAGGGTGGGATGGGGGAGAACAAAGGGAGTAAGTCAGGGCAATGCAGAATGAAGTAGGAGGTGAGGAAAGTGGGGCTTAGTCTGGGAAGGTCTCTTGGAGGAGATGTCCCTACAATAAGGCTTGAAGGGGGGCGAGTAATTGTCTTGTGCATTTGAGGAGGGAGGGTGATCCAGGCCAGGGGCAGGATGTGGGCCAGGGGTCGGCAATGGGACACAGTGAAAAGGTTAGCACTAGAGGAGTGAAGTATGTGGGCTGGGTTGTAGAATGAGAGAAGCGAGGTGAAGAAGGAGGGTGCAAGGTGACGGAGTGCTTTAAAGCCAATGGTGAGGAGTTTTTGTTTGAAAGTAGTAATATTAGTGGGAAAGGAGAATGGATAATGAGATAGAAGGCTGATTGAGAGCTTTAAAGCAATGATTATAATAATAATAATAATGTTGGTATTTGTTAAGTGCTTACTATCTGCAGAGCACTGTTCTAAGCGCTGGGGTAGATACAGGGTAATCAGGTAGTCCCTCGTGAGGTTCACAGTCTTAATCCCCATTTTACAGATGAGGAAACTGAGGCACAAAGAAGTTAAGTGACTTGCCTACAGTCACACAGCTGACAAGTGGCAGAGCTGGGATTTGAACCCATGACCTCTGACTCCCAAGCCCATGCTCTTTCCACTGAGCCACGCTGCTTCTCTATATGAATTTCTACTTGCTGCAGAGAGGAATGGATAACCATTGGAGTTTTTTGAGTAGGGACATATATGCAGAATGTGTTAGAAAAATGACCCAGGCAGCAGAAGGAAGTATGGACTGGAGAAGAGAGAAGAGCAGGCAAGAAGAAGATTGAGGAGACTGATGCACTAGTCCAGCTGAGATGATGACACATGCTTGGACAGCATGGTGCCTGTTTAGATGGAGAGGAAGGGGTGGAGTCTGGCAATGTAGAGGAAGAACAAACAGGATTTGCTGACAAGCTAAATATGGGGGCTAAAAAGAAGGAGTCAAGGACAATGCCAATGCTATAGTTGGGGAAGGTGAAGGTGTCAATTCTGTGACTGGAAAAGTTGGGTGGAGGAAAGAATTTGGGAAGAAGATGAGAAGCTTAGTTGTGACAGACTGAGTTTCAGGTACCGAGTGGGCATCGATATAGAGATATCTTGGAGGCAGGAAAAGATATAAGATTACAAAGGAGAGGAGAGTTTGGGGCTCATGAAGCAGATTAGGGACTCATCCCTGTAGAGGTGGTAGTTGAGTCTGAAGGAGTGATAAGATCCCCAAGGAAATGAATGTAGTAGACCAATTAAAGAGACCAGAGTAGGGCCTTGAAAGACACCCACAGTAAGGGAGTGGGAGGCAGAATAAGAGCAGGGAGAGAGACTTAGAAAGATGTGCTTGAGAAGTTGGAGGAAAACCAAGAGAGGACTGTGTCCCTAAAATCAAGGTTAGATAGTGTTTCCAGGACAAATGAGTGGTCTGTAGTGTTGAAGGCAGCCTAAAGGTTGAGGAGGATTAGGGCAGAATAGAATCTGTTATTAATAATAATAATAATAATAATGTTGGTATTTGTTAAATGCTTACTATGTGCTGAGCACTGTTCTAAGCGCTGGGGTAGATACAGGGTAATCAGGTTGTCCCACGTGAGGCTCACAGTCTTAATCTCCATTTTACAGATGGATTACCTAATTGAGGCACCGAGAAGTGAAGTGATTTGCCCAAAGTCACACAGCTGACAAGCGGCAAAGCCGGGATTAGAACCCATGACCTCTGACTCCTAAGCCTGTGCTTTTTCCACTGAGCCACACTGCTTCTCTAAATCTACTTCCAAATCTGTTAGATGTGGCAAGAGTGGTGTGGTTGAGCAGAGGACAAGGCAGAGTTTCAGCAGGTGAGGATGAGTGTAAAATGGCTGAAGTGAGACTGGTATCTGGAGTCTGCCAACAGTTCTCTGTGGCATGAGTGTAAGAGCAGATGACACATACTGTGGAGGTGATTCAGGGCTGGGATTTGTGGTGCGAGAGCTGCAGAGGAACTAAGGGGTTGAGTTCAGCAGAGTGGGTGACATTTGAGGGCATGGATCTGTGCATTTTGATAGGGGAGAATGTATAAGGAATCCAAAAGGGGCATTATGGTCTGGGATAAGAGAAGGGGGTCAAGAGAACGGAGGGCTCTGTGGGGGCAAGAGGGCAGTTTTTCAGGGAGGGAGGTTGTGGAAGGAAAGGCAGGTTTAGGAGGTTGTGGTCAGAGAGTGAGATTTCAGAGTTGAAGTTAGAAATAATAATAATATTAATTGTAGCATTTGTTAGGTGCTTACTATGTGCCAGGCACTATACTAAGCGCTGGGGAGGATACAAGCAAATCTGGTTGGGCACAGTCCCTGTCCCATGTGGGGCTCACAATCTCAATCCCCATTTTACAGATGAGATAACTGAGGCACAGAGAATTGACTTACCCAAAGTCACACACCAGATGAGAGGAGGAGCCGGGATTAGAACCCATGATCTTCTGACTCCCAGGCCTGTGCTCTATCTGCTTTTCACTAATAATGATGAGATCAATTATATTACACACTGTTAATTTGTATTCATGACAATTACTGTTAAAAATGACATTAAAATACCAAGAAATGGATACTGACTCTTGACCATTGGCTTTAAAGCACTCGATCACCTTTCCCCCTCCTATGCTACCTACCTGATTTTCTACTACAACCCAGCCCACACACTTCGCTCTTCTACTGTCAATCTACTCACTGTACTTGATCTTGTCTATCTAGCCACTAATCTTTCACCCCCATCCTTTCTCTGGCCTGGAATGCCCTCCCTCTTTATATCCAACAGACGATCATTCTCCCCAACTCCAAAGCCTTATCCAAGCATTTCTCCTCCAAGAGGACATCCCTAAGCCCTCATTTCCTCTTCTTCCTCTTCCTTCTGCATCACCTTTGCACTTGGATTTGCCCCCTTTATTCACCTCTCAGCCCCCCAGCACTTATGTTCAAATCCATCATTTATTTACTTATATTAAATGTCCATATTCCTCTCTCGATTATAAACCAGGATGGGCAGGGAATGTGTCTATCAAATCTGTTATATTGTACTCTCCTAAGTGCTTAGTACACTGCTCTGCACACAGTAAGCACTCAATAAATAGGATTGATTGATTGGCTGGTGATCAGCAGCATATTTTCTGTGGCCATGGGAGTAGTCCAGAGTAGGTGGTATGGAGGTGGAGGTGTGGAGGCAGAGGTGTTTTTCTTCCCAAGGTTTGCCCAAGTCTGGGAGGGCGATGTGATATGTTTCCCTGGAACATATCTCTGTCTCTACCACCTCATCCACCACCTGTGCTGGGCAGCAGCAGCATGGAAGAGAATCACAGGCAAAGACTCAGGTTTACTGCGTGAAAGGAGGCAATGGTAAACCACTTACATATTTTTACCAAGAAAACTCTGTGGATACACTACCAGAACGATTGCAGATGGAGGTGGGGCATTCTCCTCCTCCTTCTCTGTCTCCACCACCTCATCCACTCCCAGTCCACTACCTTCCCAAACAAACCTCAGGAAGCTAGGGCCACTACCCTAACTTCTCCTGTTGAAGATGATTTTCTGCTGCTTTCCAGTGGTTGTAGGGGACAGGACAGTGGGGAGACATTTTGCCCCAGAACCACGTTATACTGTGAATTCTTGCCACACATTGCTTAGTCGACAAATTAAGATATACTCAGTAATTTTTGTGTTCTTCCAGTGAAAAGTTGAGATGTGCTGTGTGATCCTATTTTGAGGAATTTTATGTGGTGCTTTTATTCCTTAATGATGGCATTAATATACAATTCCAATAGATATGTCTTTCCCTTAAAGAACCTCAGATGTAATCAAACAACTGAACTTGAAATACTGCAACTGATTAAAAACACAATGATGCTTAGTCCATCTATAATTTTGCTTCTCTCAAATTGGACTTATTTGTACCAGATCGTTTACTTGATTTTTAAAAACAAAGCTTATCAAAACTATATACCAAGATTTCCTCTTAGCTGTGTACACAACAGAAGGGAATTTTCCACTGTTAGAAGGTGATAAAATGGTATTATTTTCTTGCCACTGAATGATCTCGGTCATGAAATTAGATTGATTTTATGACCTTTTCTGTTCTCTTTATAATTTTTATGATATGAAGGAGATAACAGGATTTGATTCCATTATAAATTGTAGCTCCATCTATATATCACACAAGGTGGGTTTTGCCTGGTAAATCTACTCTACCCACCACCCCTCCACCGCCAGTCCCAATCCAGTTTACCACTAAAGAGCAAGGAGAAAATGGTCAATCAGTCAGAAGATGGAATACTGAAAAGGTCAACACAGTACCGTACATTTCCACAGTTTCCCAACCCTAATAGACATTTTAATTCCAATGCATCAATCCAGCTGGGCCCTGCTGTGAACTCCCTGGCTAATTTCCTCAGTGTTCCCTAATCCTGCCTGTTCCACTTTTCACCACGGACTATAGTGGTAGCTTTAGCTGCTGTCTTGACTCAGGCAGGTTGTAGGGATTTGACTGTCATTTTGTGGTTCTCTTAGTACAGTTGCATAAATCAGAGGTGCAAGATTCTTAATTTTACAAATCTAGTTAAAAAAATCACAAGCATGATTGATTACTTATTCAAAACATGTTCTACCTTTTATTCAACGACATTACCTCTCGTTTAGCAACTTTAAGGATGGATATGAGGTAATTTTCTCCCATATACTCCATTGTTAATAGAAGAGCTCAACTCTAGTTGTCTTGCTACTGGATGATACTAGAAACTCTATTGCCAACTCTTGTGGCCAAAACATCTCAGTTTGTGATTGATCCCCTTGCACTGGCTAAGCGGCATCATAGGTGTCTTAATGAGGCTTCTTAAAATAAAAAATGTCACTTTATGAGTTATAATTTCTAGTATCTTCTTATTCTTTCAGATGAGGAAGACTTTTATGCAAAAGAAAAAAGTAAAATCTGCATTTTGAGCATCAAAATATTTTGCTAGAAATTACAAAGCCATTATAGTCCTAACATCAGTAGTCCTGAATTTAGACATTGGCTTGGCATAGCTTCCTCCAAAACTGCATTTTTATCATTAAGGATTAACATCTGGATCAAAAATTCAAAAGCAGATCCTATCAGAAAAGCAGTGTAGAAATGGAGTTTCAGTAGACATCTTGCCTGCAAATTTGTGGCTCACCAGTTTTATGCCCCTTGTTTTTTGCTGAATTATTTATCTCAAGCATCTGTGTTACATTTTCTTTACATCATGTCACAACTGGAATGGAAGAAAGAATTCTTTTTGCTCATTGCTCAAAAACAACAAGAGCTTCCTGCAGTTTTCAGGTGTAGTTCATTTCAGCCTTAACTCACTTATTTGGCAAAAATGCTGGCTTTTTCTACATCCTTTCCCTTTCCAAACCAATGTAACCAGAATTATGCCAACAGAGAAATTTTAAAAAAGAGCTGCTGCCCCACTTATGAACAAAACAATCAAGCAATGTTAATCACAATTACTGTCTTCTGCTTGCTTGTTCTTGTAGCTCCCTTTGTGCAAATAAGAATCTCATTCCCCTTGACTAGAAATACATACTAACTTATTATCAAACTCTGTTTCACAGTGATTAAACATGTTTCCAGACATATTTTTCTAAGGAAACACTTCCCAGTTGCAGCATGACATGTCTTACACAACATGTTGGAAAAGAGTTGTAAAAATGGTGATAGGACTTGGGATTGATGGATGCCCCAAACTCATTTCTGGACAATTCATTTCAGTTCTGTGAAACTCTTTTCAGATATTCAATGCAGGAATCTCAGAATAAATCATTTACATTTTCATCCTTGTACAGACTTGACCCTTCCATTCCAATCAAAGGTTCTTTCCCCATAAGACATTACAGCATGGGGATGAGATAAGTGCTCCAATTAGCTTGTGTCTACCCTAGTGCTTAGAACATTGTTTGGCACATAAAAAACACTTAACAAATACCACAATTATTATTAGTATTACCACTTAGTCTATGATGCCAGTATGGGACAGGGACTGTGTTCAATCTGATTATATCGCATCCACCTCAAGGTTTGGCACAGAGCAAATGCTCAACAAATTGTTTAAAATGGCCAACCATGTGCCTCGCTCACTTCTCGGTACTTTTCCAGACTTGCTAAGGCAGCATTCTTCCTCACTCTCTTTTTGTCTGATGACAGCATTAAAATCCCCTTGTATAATAGGATTTGTTGACTTCTACAACTTCTACTCTCTGTAGAATCCTTCAGTTAGTTCCTCTTGTGTCAAACTGAATTCTTGTACTATTTCTGAAAAGTCATCTTTTGAACGAGTATTGCTATTCTTGGAGAATCATAGGGTAGCTTTCTAACAGCAGCGCTCCATCCATCAGAATAACTCCACCATATCCAGTTCTGGCTTTGCTGCTCTCTGATTTTCTGAGGACTGGATACTCCCCAATATTTCACTGGATAACAATCTCACTGGATCTTCCCACTTTTTGTAAATGCCAATGGTGTTTGCCCTAACCTTATTGTTTTCTATGAAACAGACATCTAATGATATGAACTGTGTGCTTTCTCATACAGAGAATTGTTGCTCCTCTGAAATATTGCATTTTTATGTGTTGCCATGGACAAAGCAGATATCTGTTTTCATTTTTCCCAATAGAACCTAATTTATGTGGTGCTTGAGGCAAACCTTTTGTAGTAGAAGTCTTAATTTTGGCCTAAGAGCCCTATGGCTGCAGTATCCACATTCCCTCAGTCAGCCTGATCTTTGAAAGGTAGAGGCATATCAAACTCTCTCTGACTCTAGACCTTAGTTTGACACCTTTTGTTCTGGTTGGTTCTGTGGGACCATGTGCTCTGTTTTGTTCTCAAACACCCATTCACTCCCTATTGACATTAAAGAACAGAGATGGGATTTTGCAGATGATCTTTTCAAATAAAAAAACCAATGTGGGAATAAGCTTTAGTTTTTCTAGTATTTAAAAGAGCTAAAAATGTTATAAATCCTGGCAGAAAGAAAACAAGTATCTAGAGTTGAGTGGAGTGATGTTGAGCTGTTTAATATGGACATGTGCCCCCATTGTTTACATAAGCAATTTATGTAAACTATGTGCCAGGCACAGAGTTTAGCACTGGAGTCGGTACAAGCTAATCAGGGTGGACACAGAGTCCGTGTCCCACCTGGGGCTCCAGTTTTAATCCCCATTTTACAGATGAGGTAACTGAGGCACAGAGAAGTTAAGTGATTTGCCCAAGGTCACACAAAAGACAAGCGGTGGAGCCAGAATTAGAACCCAGGTCCTCTGACTCCCAGGCCCATGCTCTTTCCACTAGGCCACACTGCTTCTCAGTAGACTGTAAGATCCTTGTGGCCGGGGATCATGTCTACCAACTGCACTTTGTCTTGTCTTATGCCATCGAGTCATCTTTGACCCATAGTGATGCCATGGACACATCTCTCCCAGAATGCCCCACTACCATCTGCAATTGTTTTGGTAGTGTATTCACAGAGTTTTCTTGGTAAAAATATGTAAGTGGTTTACCATTGCCTTCTTCCACGCAGTAAACCTGAGTCTTCGCCCATGTTTCTCTCCCACGCCGCTGCTGCCCAGTACAGGTGAGTTTTGACTTGTAGCAGATTGCCTTCCACTTGCTAGCCACTGCCTAAGCTAGGAATGGAATGGATATGTATATGCCTCTGCCTGACTCTCCCTCCTGTAGTTGAGACTGATAGAGTACTGGAAACTCTCCAGGTGTGACCCTGAGAGGAACTAACATTTAGTACAGTGCTCTACACATAGTAAGTGCTCAATAAATACTGCACTTTAGTTTCCTAAATATTTAGTACAGTGACCTGCATTCAGACAGTGCTCAATAAATACTGTGGATTGATTGGAGAGTTAGAGCAGTGTCTCGAAGTGGCAGTAGGGAGAGGAAGAGAAGGGGTGTTTCAGAGTTTGGAGGAGGGAGAGAGGATCCTGGAGCTTGAGGGTGGGGGAAGGGAAAATGGGAGATTCAAAGCTGGGGTCGGTGGGGAGGTGACTTGGACATACAAGGACTGGACACTTAACTCTCTGGCTCTGTGTTTTTAAGATGACTGCCATGGCGGAAAGCAGGAACCTTCTAGGTCTGACCAGCCATGGCTGAGTCCTGCTCCCACTCCCACAGGCAATAGAGGAGAGGCTGTGGCTATGGCAGCAGTGACCAGGTGAGCTGAAATACCTGGGTGGTGGTATCTTTGATATCTCGGTCAATCACCATCTGGGAATGAACTGCAAACCAGCCTGGGCTCCTTGTACTGCAAGACCTATTTTAAAGAGAGAGAGGAACTTCACTGAATGTATTCTAATAATCAGCAAAATTGAGCAATCAGGAGAGGAACCCTGAGAGAAAGGTGATTACCAAGGTTATTAAAAAAACAATTCCTCTTTACCTCATTTTAACCACAACTTTAATTTAGGTCACAATGTGCACATTAATCAAAAATACTTCTCCTGGCCTTGCTGGATGTCCTGGATGTGGATAATGACTGATATTTCCCTTGCAACGATTAGATCACTGTCATCTGGGGGAACAGAATTTCTGAGCAGAACTGAGTTCATTCAAAATACTTGGAAACCCTTTGGCAATTTTGTTACATCTGTTCTGCAGGCTGACACTCTCGTCTTCTATAACTTTAGGGATTGACTATTGAAAATAAATACGTTCCAGCATTCTCTCAGCTGATAAGGCCATTGACTGGTACCTTGATATTCAGAAAGGTCAGGAAAAGATTTTACCCTGCCAAGGCCGAAACAATGGATAATGCCTGCAGTCCTTAACTAGCTATTCAGTAAATAATGATATCTACATGCAAAAATGAGAGGGAACAATGAGTCACTAATGAGCTAGTCAAGCCCCATTTAGACTGAGCAATCCACCCAAAGATCATTTGCAGAACTTATATTTAATTTTGTTTCCTAGTGATGCTCAAAGAGGTCACTATCATTCCCGTGCATGTCAGAGTAATAATGGGACTTTCATTCGTGCTAATCATTTGAACTTTCTTGCAGCAGCTGTTGCAGGCTCAGCAGTTCCTGCCCTCTCAGCGCAATCAAAAGACTATACTTCCAATTTGGCATAATCTCCCAGACTGTCAAGTTAACCATCAAATGCAACATGTAATGGTTTCTCCATTAGCTGTGATCATCATTTTCATAATTCTACCCTCTGCTGGGCTGGGCATGGCTCTGCTTTCACAGTTTCCTTTAGGAAGTTGAAAAGACTGATGGTCCCCAAAGAAATTCACTTTAACCAGCTCCAGTTAAGCACTCTAAATCGTTCTGGTGCTTATTCCCTCATCTTCCCTCCCAAGCCCTCTCTCCCCACCAACTTTCCCATCATTGTTTTTTTTTAAATGGTATTTGTTAAGCACATACTAGATGCCAGGCACTCTACTAAGCACTTGGGTAAATACAATACGATCAGGTTGGACACAGTCCATGACCCACCTGGGGCTCACAGTCTTCATTCTCATTTTACAGATGAGGGAACTGAGGCACAGAGAAGTTAAGTGACTTGCCCAAGGTCACAGAGCAGACAAGTAGCAGTGCTGGGATTGGAACCTAGGACCTCTGACTCCCAGGCCTGTGCTCTTTCCACAAGGCCAAACTATTCCTGATGACAAACACCACCATTCTCATTGTCTCAGAATCATTCAATGGTGTTTATTGAGCGTTTACTATGTGGAGAGCAATGTACTAAGTGCTTGGGAGAGTACAATACAACAGAAACTTGGCACTGCCCTTGACTCATCTCTCTCTTTCAACCCACATATTCAGTCAAGTGCCATATCCTGTCAGTTCTATTTTCACAGCATTTCCATAATTCACCCTTTCCTCTCCATCCAAATTGCCTCCATGGTGGTCCAATAACTTGTCATATCAACTCTTGTCTATGGCATCAGCCTCCCCTCAGAGAGCCTTCTTTCTGACCTTCCCCCTTCAGACTGTAAGCTCCTTGTGTGAAGGGAATGTGTCTGCTATATTTTGATATTGTACTCTCCCAAGTGTTTACCACAGTACTCTGCACAAAGTAAGTTCTCAGTAAATACAATTGACTGACTGATCTTCACGCCTCCAGTCTCTCCACTTTCCAGTCAATACTTCACTCTGCTGCCCAGATGATTTTTCTAAAACATCATTCAGCATATATATGCAAGGTATGGATCTCATTGCTTGTGATCCTGTCTTGTAAGTTAATGTTAATTATGACGCAAAGGTGGCATTACTGGAAATGCTCTAGAAGTCCATATTTGTGGCAAATATACAACTTACAGCTGTATAGAAGGGTGGATGTTACAATTATTCTATAGACCTTCAGTTCTGAATCTTGATGCCATGTTGGCATCACATTTTCTGCCTCTTAAAGATATAGTAGTATTCTTGGTTTGATTTTTTTTTTTAGCTCTCTATTCCTGCATCACTGGAAAATATGTGTGGTCTAGGGAGCAAAATCTAGTGAAGCATTCAACTCTGTGTGACCATTGGAGATCCTTAGTTGTGTTCAGACTGGATTGTTACCTCTGTATTCTTTAGGTTAATCATGATTGATAGCTGTGCCTATTCTGGAAAGTGGTTCATAATCATCTTCATATCTTCTTGTATGTATGTTCCTGGAGCAAAGTCATCGGCATATTGAAACTCCTGAATGACTCTTCAAGGGCTTTCGATTTTTCCCCAAATCTGTTGAGTTGGAAGAGTTTCCCAGAAGATCATTATTTTTTTCTGATCATTCTTGATTGCCTAGGACAGGCTGAACAATACTGCACCAAATACAAAATGCTGCTTTGCTGTATAGATGTTGGAGAAAGCATCAAACAAAGGTCCTTTAAGTCTGATATGGCTAGCCATAGCATCATTAGGATCTTGAAAAACTTTTAAAGTAGATGAAGTTTTTTAGTAGTTTTCAGAACCCAGGTCTGCTGATAATGTCAAATGCTTTTATAAGGTCTACAAGCTACCTATACAATCCTTAGTGTTATTCCCTGCACTTTTTCTTGTACCTGCTATGCTGCCAAAATCATGTCCACTTTAACCCACTTTGTTCTAAAGTAGCACTGAGGTTCTATAAACCCATAGTTACCATTGTTCTTCAGTAGCTGTTCCAGGAGGATTCTGACTAGGATCTTGCCAGTAATGGAAACAGCCAAATTCCATTCTAGTTTCCACAGTCAGGTCTTTCATTTTTCTTCTTAAACACGGTGGTAATGGTGTCATCTTTCTTCATTATTACATAAGTTGAGGAAGATCCTGGGCAGACATTTGAACATCACATCCTCTCCCTGATTGTAGAGGTCAGCAGGAATGCCATCAATTCCAGAAACCTTGCCTTTCTTCATGATTTTCACACAATACCACAATTATCATAAGTATTCAAAAAATACCATTGATTGATTAAAGGTATCCAGAACCATCCCTTTTGTCAAAGATGAGATATGCAAGCTTCTAGTGATACATTGCTTCCTCTCTAAGTGGGTCTCAAGTGGTAACACTATTCTCATCAAACCAGTCTTGGAATGATCTACTAACAGCCCCCCACAGTCTTAATGGTCACCTGCTAGTATCTTATAGAAACATCCATTCACTGTCATTTGAGGGTTCTTGCTGTGATAGAATTGCTTTGACAATGTCATAAATTTTTTTCCAGGTGCCTTCACTTGCCAGAAGTTTGATACCAGCTATCAAGATGATTTGTGTTTTAAAGCATTAATTTCATCATCAATGGAAGTTCAGGAACCTATAAAGCAATGGTCAGCCCATTACTCAGTGCACCCACACATCTTCTTTAATAATAATAACTGTGGTATTTATTAAGCACTTACTATGTGTCAGGCACTGTACTAAACACTGGGGTGGATACAAGATAATTAGGTCCCATATGGGGCTTACAGTCTAAGTAGGAGGGAGACCAGGTACTGAACCCCTGGTTTGCAGATGAGGGGACGGAAGCACAGAGATGTTAAGTGACTTCTCCAAGGTCTCACATCAGGTAAGAGGCAGAGCTGGGACTAGAACCAAGGTCCTCTGACTCCCAGGCCTGTCCTCTTTCCACTAGGCCTCGTTGCTTCTCTAAAATAAGATGGAAAGGGAAAAGAGAACACACCATTCCCTTTTTGAAAAGCTCTTGCCAATCCTAATAGCTTAGGTGTTTTGGTTGAGTAGCCTGAATTCTATCTATCCAATATATACTGCCCAGCTATAAAAGGGATGAATGAAGAGCAAGAAGGACTAAGTATCTTCGATTAAAAACATCAATGAATAATAGGAAAATAAGTCAATTATGTGAAACCAAAAGTTTTAGACAACTCAATCCCAAAATGCATACACAGTGTAACATTATTTATCTTATAGCTCTAAGTCACAAAACTAGCTATAGAATTACATGTAAAACCAGCAAGCAACATCACCCCAGTGGCATAAGTGGCCTAGGATGCAGGTCATCTAAAAGTATCCAGAACATTCCCAACCTAGGGGCATAGGACATCTGAAGCAATATTGTTTCATAAAGGAAGCACAATAGAAGACAGAGCACAGAACATAACCTCAAGGAAATTGGATGATTTAGATTTCATATTCAGTAGGCTGATTTGGGGTTATTGGCTTTTGACACTCCACTTATTTGAGGAACAGAGTGGCTTAGTGGAAAGAGCATGGGCCTGGGAGCCAGAGGACTTGGGTTCTTAACCTGGCTCTGCCACGTGTCTGCTGGGTGACTTTGGGCACTTAACTTCTCTGTGCCTGTTACCTCATCTGCAAAATGTGGAGTCAATACATGTTCTCCCTCCTACTTAGACTGTAAACCTTGTGTGGGACCGGGACTGTGTCCAGCCTGATTAACTTGTATCTACCCCAGTGCTTAGAGCAGTGCCTGATGCACAGTAAGTGCTTAAAAAATGCCACAATTATTCTTATTATTGCTACTACTAATAATAAAAACATACTTCATGTCTCACCATCAATGATATGGATAAAAATGCTACTGCTTAGGACTGGCTGCATCTAAATCTTTTTTCTTATTTGGTAAGAGAATATTGTGTTGGACAAAACACTCAGAAGTGCTGCCATTATAGGCATCTTGGATTTAGGCAGAGAACTATTTGGGCATGGAGCAGATTGTGGAGCAATATTTTACTGAAGTAGGCAATTTCTGACTCACTGAAATAACTACGGTTCATTTTCTCCCTTTGAAAAAAAAATAAAATCTGGATGTTTCCAGTAACATTTCTTATGATTTCTCTTTTGGTACGAAAGGATCTTATGAGAAAATCATATGGGAGGATGAAGATTTAATTGGCCAGATGCACTGGGCGACCTCCAAGATTGATGAGAGCTGTTCAAAAGAGGAAAAGGGGATTGACCCTCAGGAGGGTGTTCCATTCTTGTTCCCTGGAAACAGAAATCCTCTTTCACTAAGAGACATCAGGAAGGGAAAACACCAACCTACCAGAAATCAGAGGAATGAAAATACCAGCTCCACAGATGGAGAGGTAGATTCTACTGGTCAGTGGACTCATCTGTATGGTCCAGGGGTACCAATCGGCTAGCAGGTTACTGAGTTTGTATGTGTGGCATGCCAGGGGACTGCATCCAAGATTTACCTAGAGAGACTGGGAAAATTCCTCTGGCACAATCACTACTTCCCTATCCTGTTAAATAATAATAATTATGGTACTTGTTAAGCACTTATTCATTCATTCATTCAATAGTATTTATTGAGCGCTTACTATGTGCAGAGCACTGTACTAAGCATGTGGAATATACAATTCATCAACAGATAGAGACAACCCCTGCCCAATGACGGGCTTACAGTCTAATTGGGGGAGATAGAGGGACAAAAACAAGACAACATAATCACGATAAATAGAATCAAGGGGATGTACACCTCATTAACAAAATAAATAGGGCAATAAAATATAAACAAATGAGCACAGTGCTGAGGGGAGGGGAAGGGAGAGGGGGAGGAGCAGAGGGAAAGGGGGCTTAGCTGAGGGGAGGTGAAGGGGGGAAAAGGGATGGAGCAGAGGGCGGAGGGGTAGCAGAGAGGGAGCAGAGGGAAAAGGGGAAGCTCAGTCTGGGAAGGCCTCTTGGAGGAGGTGAGCTCTCGGTAGGGCTTTGAATAGGGGAAGAGAGTTAGTTTGGCGGAGGTGAGGAGGGAGGGCGTTCCAGGACAGCAGTAGGATGTGGGCCAGAGGTTGGCGGCGGGATAGGCATGAAGGGGGGATGATGAGGAGGTGAGTGGCAGAGGAGCGGAGTGTGCTGGGTGGGCAGTGGAAAGAGAGAAGGGAGGTGAGGTAGGAGAGGGCAAGGTGATGGAGAGCCTTGAAGCCCAGAGTGAGAAGTTTTTGTTTCGTGTGGAGGTTGATGGGCAACCACTGGAGGTTTTTAAGGAGGGGAGAGACATGCCCAGAGCATTTACTATGTGCTAAGCACTGTTTTAAGTTCTGGGGTAATTAATCAGGCTAGATATAGTCTTTATCCCCCATGGGGCTCACACTCAATCCCCATTTTACAGATGAGGCAACTGAGACCCAGAGAAGTTAAGTGACTTGCCCAAGGTCACACAACAGACATGTGGTGGAGCCGGGATTAGAACCCAGGTCTTTCTGACTCCCAGGCCCGTGCTAATGCCAGCTCCGGCACGTACTGGTTACCCAAGTAATATTGCCTGGTGGCACGTGAAGTGTATCAGGACTCTGGGAGTAAGAGTGACAGAGGTGGAGGAACAGGTGGAATTGGTCAACTCTCTGAGCTAGGGGGAAAGGTTTGTGTAGCGACAGACACAGATGAATAATAATCATTAATAATTATGGTATTTGGAAAGTGGATAGAGAACGAACCTGTGAATGAGAACAACTGGGTTCTAATACCAACTCCACCACTTGTTGGTTGTGTGACCTTGGGCAAGTCACTTCATTTCTTTGTGCCTCAGATACACCTGTAAAATGGAGATTAAGATTGTGACCCCCATATGAGTCAGGGTCTGTGTCTAACCGGATTAGCTTGTATCTACCCCAGCACTTAGTACGGTGCCTGGCACATAGTAAACGCTTAACAAATGCCATAAAAAAAAAGATCGAAGTATGGACTGGAGAGGAAAGAGGTGGCCGATGCAGTTAGTAGTCAAACCGAGATATGACTAGTGCCTGGGCTAGCATGACCCCTGTTCAGTTGGAGAGGAAGGGGCAGATGCAGGAAATGTTGTAGAGGAGAAAACTGGCAGGACTTGGTGACTATGGGTTTGAAAGAGAGGGAGGAGTCAAGGATAAAAATGATGACAAGGTTATGGGTTTCAGATTCCAGGAAAATGATGGCTTTGTCAACTGTGATAAGGAAGTTAGGTGGGAGAGGATTTAGAAAGGAAGATGAGTAGTTCAGTGTTAGACCTACTGAGTTAGTTACGCTATTTATTCAGGCACTTCCTATGTGTTAAACATTGTGCTAAGTGCAGGGGTAGATGCAATATAACAAATCAGGCACCTGTCACTGCTACACCCGGGGTTCACAATTTACCTTGAGGTAGACAAAAACAAGATAGCGGTAGATAGCAAATAACAGGAAACAAAGTCAGCATAACTAAGTAAAGACAACTAAATGAACAGTTCTTGGAGGTTCGAGTCCTCAGACTCCCCACTGCTCCAGGCAAAAAGTCCCGTAAAACCCACTACAGCCTCCCCAGGTTTCTAAAAGTTATAAAGGGGAAAATGGAGCTCGCTGTGTTGATGGAAAATGGTACCTGTTTGAGGTGGCAGTGACTTTGAGTCAAGTTCAGGTGACAGACAACTTTAAGTGGTGGTAGTAATTATAGTATTTATTGACCACCTAGTGTGTGTGATGCAACACACTAAGTGCTTTGTTCAAAACATGTATCCAGTTATCTGGTGGACAAGCAATTCAGTAGCCCATGGACCATGGAGTACACTGGAGACAATTTCCCATTGCAGAACATAGAGGAATCTACCAGGACAGATTCTCTTCTTAATTTGGTCCTGACTAATAGTACATGTGTGCACATGTGTGTGTCTGTGTGTGTGTGTGCCCGTGTGTGTGTCTGTGTGTGTGTGTCTGTGTGGCAGGCCGGGGGTCTAACCGTGAATGGTTAACTTAGAGGGAGGGATTGCAAATGATCAATTTCAAGGTCCTAAGAAAGAAGTAAGCAGGACTAAAAAATAACTTTAGGAAAGCAAACTTCAACTGATTTAGTTAGGGCACTAGTTGGAATGACCTGATGAAAGAAAAGCCTAAGAGGCAAAGGAGTCAGAGAAAGATGGCTGTCCTTCAAAAGTCCAGTTCTGTAGGTTCTGGAACAAACTATATCGGAGCAGAGGAACAACAATAAGGGTAACAAGATGCCAAATTGGATAAACCAAGAGCACTTGAGAGATCTGAAAGGCAACTGGGAGAGATATGAAAAGTAGGAATTGGATCAAATCACTAAAGTACACAGAACTAACACAATTATGCACGGACAAGATGAGAAAAGCAAAGGCTGGAAATGAAGCAACTAGCAGAGAAGGTAACAAAACAAAATATTCCTTTATATTAGTAAAAGAGACATACGAGAGGAAACTGTCACTTTCTGGAAGATCAGAAGGGTAAACTGATAATTGGCGATGGTGAAAAGGCAGATGCTTATATGTTATAAAAACTTCCGACTAAACAATATGATCAATTAATCAATAGTTATTATTGAATGCCTGTTTTGTGCAGCACTCTTGAGTTCTCTACAGGAAGTAGAATCACTTGCCCCTGCCCTTAAAGAGCTTACAATCCAATGGGGGAAATAAACAAACAGGTCTGAGTTATTTACAAATAGTGCAAGCAGGAAAAAGAAAAATGATACAACTCTTGGTAACAGGTGTATGGCAAGATAAATAGACCAAGGAGTGGAGATGAATCAGCATAAATGTTGTTTGATTGACATTCCCTGGAAAGGAAGAGATTAATATGAGACTGGATCCTGGAGATGGTGGATTTTCAGAATTTCTTTGAAGAATCGAGATGAGGTCTGGCAGTGTTACATTATTCTCCCCCAAGAGCTTAGTACAGTGCTCTGCACACAGTAAACACTCAATAAATATGATTGATTGATTTGGATTGGGAAGGAGTTCCAAACAGGATGAAATACATGAGGAAAGATATAGGGAAGGGGTCTGAGTCAGGAGCATTAAGAATGAGGTACAGTAAGAACTTTAGTCTGGGAGAAACCAAGTAAGTGAGTTGGACTGTAGCAGGTAAAGCAAGCAGTTAAGGAAGAGCTGGATGAGAGAGCTGACTGAGTGCTTTAAAGCCAATGGTAAGGCATTTCTGTTTGAAGCAGAAATGGGTAACCATTTAGAGGTTTTTTTAGGAAGGCATAGATGCACAGTGAATGACATTTTAGAAAGATGATCCTGGCTACAGAGAATAGAATAGAATGGAAAGAAGAAAAGGATGGAGACAAAGAGACAAGTAAGAAGGATAATACAAGTAAATTAGGATATAAGAGTCTGAACCAGGGTGATGGCTGAGGAGAGAAAGAGGTGGGTCTAGGAAATCTTCTGAAGGAAAAGCCAGCAGGATTTAGCAACTGCCTGAATATGAAAGTTAAAAGACAGTGAGGAGAAAAGGATGAATCCAAGGTTGCAGGTTTCTTAGGCAGAGAGGATAGTTCTATTGTCTACTGAGATGGAAAAATCAGGAAATAGTGAAAACCAGGCATATTGAACTGGGCTTCTTGGGGGACATCCATGTGGAGAAGTCCTGGAGTTGAGGAAATGTGAGATTGCAGAGCAAGTAAAAGGATGGAGCTAGAGAGAAAGATTTGGGCGTTATTCTCAAAGAAGTAGAAGCTGAAGCTGAGTGAGTAGATGGGCTTCCTGAGCAAATGAGCATCCCCAGTAAGAAGAGCAGGGGATCCAGAAGAGAGCACTGTTCAGTGCTCACAGTAAGACAGTAAGAGACAGAAGACGATCCAGTGAAAGAGGCTGAGAACCAGCTGTCACAAAGGTAGAAGAACCAGGAGAGAACGGTCTCAGTCAAATCAAGGTTGGATAGCATTTCCAGGCTGCTCAGTGTTGCCCACAGAAAAGTCAACAGCTGGCCAGTACAAGTCCTACTAGAGATGAAAGGCTGGAAAGCCAAAGAAGAATAGTGGAAGAAACAACTGAATGGGATTTCTATAACCTGGGTGCATTTGTCCATATGACTGGATGACATGCAGCCTAAGGTATTTGAGGAATTGGTAGAGGTTATTCAGAGCAACTATTATAATTTGAACTCATGGAAGACAGGTGTTGTCCCTGATGTTTGGGAAATGACAAATGTTTGGCTCATCTTTAAAACAGAGAAAAAGGAAGACCCTCAGAATTATAGATCAGTTAATTTAGCACTGATACCTGGTAGAATACCTGGAAGGACGAGTGAGCCCACACAATCGTCAGTCACCTAGAAAAGTAGAAGATACTAGGAAAAGAGGTGCCAACTTTGCATTTTGAGCACAGGGGCTAACAAGGATGGGACTTGGCGCAGGGTTTTAAAGGAATGGCATCAAACAAAAGGACAGAAACCAACCAGTGATATACTGGCATCAAACAGAAGCTCCTTATCATTGGCTTCAAAGCACTCAATCACCTTGCCCCCTCCTACCTTATCTTGCTAATTTACTACTACAAACTGGCCCCTACAATTCACTCTTCTAACACCAACCTACACATTGTACCACGATCTCATCTATCTTGCCACTGATCCCTCACCCACATTCTGCCTCAGGCCTGGAACCCCCTTCATATACAACAGACCACCATTCTTCCCACCTTCAAAGGCTTATTAAAATCACATCTCCTCCAAGACACCTTCTCCGACTAAGCCCTCATTTTCTCTATTCCCTCTCTCTCTTCTGTGTAGCCTTTGTACTTGTATTTTCACCCTTTATTCCCCCACCCTCAGCCTGGTAGCACTTAAAGGTACATATAGGTAATTTATTTACTTATATTAATGTCTGTCTCCCCCTCTAGACTGTAAGCCCTATGTGGGCATGAAACATATCTATCAACTCTGTTATATTGTACTCTCCCAAGCTCTTAGTACAGTGCTCTGCACATAGCAAGTGCTCAATAAATAGAATTGATTGATTGATACGGAGAGTCAGAGATCCAGATTCCCACAGTCAGTGTCATAGGGAAGAGAGAGACCTGAAAAACAAACACAAGAGAAATTCAGATCTGGAAAGGGGAAAAAAAGTAGAGATAAAGACCCAGAGAAGTGAGGGAAGAGAAACACAACTACTCTTAAGTGGGCACATAGCTGATTAGAGAGGTACAATACACCCACAGGTACATATCAGTATCTTTTATTCATTCATTCATTCAATTATATTTATTGAGCACTTACTGTATGCAGAGCACTGTACTAAGCACTTGGAATGTACAATTCAGCAACAGATAGAGACAATCCCTGCCCAGCACTGGGTTCACAGTGGAAAAGGGGGATATACACATCATTAATAAAATACAACAATAAATAATATATACAAATATACACAACTGCTGTGGGGAGGGGAAGGGGGTAGAGTAGAGGGAGGGAGTAGGGGGAATGAGGAGGGGAGGAGGGGCACAGGGAAAGGGAGGGCTTGGTCTGGGAAGGCTTCCTGGAGGAGGTGAGCTCTCAGTAGGGCTTTGAAGAGAGTTAAAGAGTTAGTTTGGCAGATGTGAGGAGGGAGGGCACTCCAGGTCAGTGATAGAACTGGGCCAGGGACCAACGGTGGGACAGGCGAGAACGAAGTACCATGAGGAGGTTAGCGGCAGAGGAGTGGAATGTATGGGGTGGGCTGTAGAAGGAGAGAAGGGAGTTGAGGTAGGAGGGGGCAAGGTGATGGAGAGCTTGGCATCATCCTCAAAAAATGAATGAGATGTTCCTGCCCAGGGATCAGGCAACAGACTAGTTGTATTCCATATCGTTATTGATGACCTGGCTGAAAGAACCAAGAACAAGCTAGTCACTGTATGGATGGCACTAAATTGAATTGAAAATTGAATATGAAATAACTTAGTCAAATTGGATAAGTGGTCCTGCAGAAACAGGAAAAACATATACAAGATGAGGAAAGGCTGGCTAGGCCCAAGCACAAAAGAAAAAGATCTGAGGGGCATAGTTGATCCCAAACTGCATAGGATTCTGCAAAGTAATGCTATTAAGAAAGAAGCCAACCTGGGTTTGGGTTGGATCAACAGGAAGTATGTGGCCTAGCAATAAGAGCATGGGATTGGGAGTCAGAGGACCTGTTGGGTTCTAATCCTGGTTCAGCTACTTGCCTGCTATATGACCTTGGACATGTCACTTAATTTTTCTGTACCTCAGTTTCCTCATCTTTAAAATGAGAATTAAGACTGTGAGTCCCATATGGGACATGGACTGTGTCCAACCTGATTACAGAGTAAGCACTCAATAAATATGATTGAACAAATCTTGTATCTATCCCAGCACTTAGTACAGTGCCTGGCACAGAGTAAGCCCTTAACAAATACCATAAAAAAGTAAGTAAATGCCAGCCTGAGGAAGTAGTACACTTTCTCAGCTTTGCACTGGGCCCTCTTGTTAGAGTTCTGTGTCCTGTTTGGCCATCTGAACTTTTACAAAGGTTTTAAAGACTCCAGAGAGGATGCAGAGGAGGAAGGCAAATGTGATTAGAGAGTTGGACTCCATATTTCAACTTGCTTAGCCTAGAAAAAAGAAGCATAAGGGATGATTCAATAACTGACTTCAAGAACATGAAGGGTTTGGGGGCAGAGGGTAGGGGAAATATGCTTAAAGGAGGAGAGATTTGGTTGGATATAATCAGTCAATCAAAGATACTTATTGAGCATTGACTGTTTGCAGAGCACAGTACTAAGTGCTTGGGAAAGTACAATACAACTGAGTTGTACAACATAAAGAAGTAGTTCTTATCAGGATCATTAAAACACTGGAATTGCTACTAAGTTAGATTGTGAAGTCTCTGTCCTTGGAGATCTTGAAAGGAAAGAGTAGACAGCTGGGATAACTTAGTTATTACTTTCTTGGAGGTAGGGGACTGGAGCAGTTGATATCTTGTGGTCCATTCTAGCTCTCAGATTCTCTGATTTTCTGAAAATGTCAGTCTTCCATCTTCCAAAACTCTGTTTGTTTAGCTGTGGATTGATTTTCTTATCCTTCCTAACCCCAATTCCAATATTTTGATAGGAGAAAATTATGTCCCAAAACACTCTCATTTATATGAATTTATACTTCTACGATCATTGGAAGGGAAGACTAACACTGTCTCCCATTTAAAGTAGAAATATATTCTAGCTTCAATTACAATTTTAACATGATTTCTTTCTTTTGGTTTACAGTTAAACTAATTTTGCACTTAAAACACATTCAATTGAAGAAACCTGAGTAACTCAGTTTGGAAAACGCATTTTCGGCAAGGGTGGAGGGTTGAATGGCCTTGTAACCCCCTGGAGCCATTTTAAGGTTGCAAGAAGCTCTGATTTCAGCTGCCTTGTCATGTCTTCCCACTAGAACATTAAAGAAAGGGGAAAAACGCTTTTAAAGAGATTAATGATGGTCAAAGCATAATGTAATTTTTTAATATGAAATGGAGCAAAGCTTTTACATTTTTAGCACAATTTCCCAGCTCACTGGTGCACCTGGTAATGAAAATGATTTACAGTAATCTTAACACTGCTTTCTTCACCCACCTTGCTTTTGCAAAGAACTGAACAGGAGGGGGCTCAACAATTCAAAAATGAATCCCATGGATACACAAAACACTTTCCAACACCCATTCAAAAGACCAGTAATGGCAACGCCCCCTTGCTGCCCCAAAACCCACACACAATTTTGCTGAATAAGCAGACATAGCATCATTGCCTGCACCATTGTAAATTTTATTATTCAAAGAGATCGGGAAGAGAAAGTTTCCTCTTTATTATGTAGATCAGAGCCTTCTGAGATGTTTGTCAATACGGTGTTTTTTTCCAGCAGATAGTGACAAAGCAGATTCTTCGATCTCTCTCTTTTGAAGTAAAATGGTGTGAACTTTAAAATAATTATGTGAAATAGCCAGAGTACTTAATACTGTTTTTTCTCTTTATGTATTATGACCTAATTCCTCATGCATAGGTGACCAATTTCATTTGCTGTATCATAAGTTTTGTTGATTTTACTAGTCATATGGCTAGGTGAAATTGATGGAGTAAATACTCTTTCAGTTTCCATTACTTGGGATGATTTGGAAATGTTACAGTTGTATCTCACTTGAAAACATAGACCACCTAATACATTGAGTAAATCAATTGAGAAAAACTAAACAGACAGAGAAAATTCTTTTCCAGAATACATTATTAGTCGTGGTATCCAAAGAGCAACTCACTTTCTCATATACTCCTGATGAGACACACACCCACAATTGTGTGTATGTATATATATATATTATATAATATATGTATATTATATGTATGTATACAGATAATTGTGGTTTTGTAAGCACTTACAATGTGCTAGGCACTGTTCTAAGTGCCGGGGTAGCTATAAAATCATCATGTTGGACACAGTCCCTATACCGCAAGGGACTCTCAATCTTAATCCCCATTTTACAGATGAGGTAAATGAGGCAGAGAGAAGTTAAGTGACTTGCCCAAGGTCACAGAGTAGATAAGTGGCAGAGCTGGGAGTAGAACCCAGGTCCTTCTGACTCCCAGGCCCATGCTCTATCCACTAGGACATGCTGTGCACACTATGCTGATGAATGGAAATCTATGAATCTTTTTAAAATGGGAATTGGGTGAATTTTCATTAGTTATTTCAAGTTATTGAGTACTAAGTAGTAAATTTTGCTTTAGGGTACCAAACAGTGCATCTGCGAATACTCCTAAGGGTTGATGACCACACACTGGTGGCACTCACCCAAGAAGACATACAGAATATTATGAATTGTTCTGCAAAGTAATCACAGTGCTGTGGATTGACAATGAACCAGAAGAAAAACTAAATTTATGTAACAATCTACATCTGGGAAATCCTAGCCATGACCCAAAAATATTCATTAGCAACACAGTTATTAAGTGGATGGTTTTAAGGAGCGGGGAGATGCGTGCTGAGTGACACTCTAAGAAGATGATTCATGCAGAACTTTCCAGTATAGATTGGAGAGGGAAGAGGCTATATGAGGGAAGACCAGTGAGGATAAGAATGCAATTGCCTAGCCATGATGTTCCTAGAATTGAGACAGGGAGAATAGAAGTTTTATCAACAGAGAGGAAAGTTAAGAGGAAGAATGGGTTTGGATGGAAGACTTTAAAGATACTGACATTTTGAGTTTGAGGTGCCAGTGAAACCTCCAGGTGGAGATGTCCTGCAAATAAGAGGAGATATAGGATAGTTGCTTGGTGCATCCCTAGTGTGGGTGGAAATTCTCCATGGCTATTCCTAGGGAGCAGGAGCCACAGGCTGGATAGAGGTCCCCAGTGGTCCCAACCTTGTATGATGACCCTGGGCTGGGAGAAAGAATCTCTCATTCCATAGCTGCTCTCCCTCCTAACTTACCTCACTAATTTCCTACTACAACCCAGACTGCGCACTTCACTCCTCTAATGTCAACCTACTCACTGTATTGCAATCTTGTCTGTCTCATCCCTGACCCCTTCCCCATGGCCTCCCTCTGTTCTGGAACTCCCTCCTCCTTCATATCTGACAGATCATGGCTCTCCTTTCCTTCAAAACCCTCCAAGGGTAATATCTCCTTAATTTTCCTTGCCCACCCACCCCTTTGCTTTGCATAGGCAGTTGGCTGTGTGCCCCTTGAGCACTTTGGTGCTTTCCTCAGCCTCACAGCATTTATGTACATATCCTTAAACTCTATTTTTCCCTATCTGCAATTTATTTTACCATCTTTTCCCCTTCCCTCTAGACTGTAAGCTCCTTGTGGGCAGAGATCGTATCTACCAAGTCTATTGTATTGTAGTTCCCCAAGCACTTAGTACAGCGCTCTGCACACAGTAAGCACTCAATAAATACCTCTGATTGATTGATTGGAGAGATAGATTGGAGAGTCATCCATATAGACAGGTTGTAGCTGAAGCAGGTAAGTAGATGAGCTTCCCAAGAAATCAATGGCTCAGAGCAGGTTCTTGATCCTGAAGTCTGAGAACTGAGGCTCATCCATCATTCCTCATGGGAGACTCCAACATTATTCAACAATATGCTGATAGACCAAGAAGTGTAAAACTGAATCCAGAAAGCCAGTATCTCTCTTAGAAACTGACAAAAATGTGGTGACAACAAGACATCAAGCTACAACTAAATGATAGTTTCTACAAAGATTAATAGTGTCTAATCTATTAAGGGACTGAGCGGCCTGGACCTACTACAGAAGGCACTTACGGCTTCTAGTGCGGTTTCATCAATTTCACTTTTGGGCCAAACTCAACATCAAATGGCAAGATACAATCATCATTAAAGAAATCCGAGAGAGCAGTCAGTTTATCATCATTGAAGGAATGCTAACAATAACACAGCTCCACTTAGTTTTGCTAAGGGAGAAACGTGAGGAAAATGAACAAGATATTCAAACAGCTATTGAATAGTGAACTGAAATGGAGAGGGGAGACAAAACAAACATTTTAAAGACATAGTCGCAGTTTCAAACAGTGTGGTATAGTAGTTGACTGTTGGGAGACAATAACAGCTAATAGAAAAGCAGAGTGGTCTAGTGGAAAGAGCATGGGCCTGGGAGTCAGAGGACCTGGGTTTTAATTCCTGCTCTGCCAACTGTTTGCTGTGTGACCTTGGGTAAGTCATTTTAGTTCTCTGTGCTTCAGTTTCCTCAACTGTAAAATGGGGATTAATACCTGTTCTCCCTCCTACTTAGACAGTGAGCCCCAGGTGGGAGAGGTACTGTGCCTGACCTGATTGATTTGTACCTAACCTAGCACACCTAGCTCTTAGAACAGCCTTTGACACATAGCAAGTGCTAAACAAATATCATTTTTAAAAATAGACCAAATAGATGGGGTTATTCTTCTTCAGTAGAGGTTTTGGAATCAATAAGTAGCCTTAATTGAATGCAGACTATGTGCAAAGCACTATACTAAACGCTTGGGAAAATACACCATAACAGAGTTGGTAGGGATGATTCCTGCCCCCAAGGAGCTTACAGTTTACAGAAAAGATTCTAAAACAGTGACAAGTACATCAACCTGCATATGCATCAACACAGTACAAGAGAACCTTTAGTGCACACAATAAAGAATGGATTGTGGATCACACTTAGGTCCTTTAAGCCATAACTGTTTTCATAGATAGAATTTCACCATCAATAACGTCAACTTCATATAGAGATAACATATATAGTGATATAATTAATGTATTACAAAGTAGCAATTAGTCAATAGTATTCATTACTCTGTGCAGAAAACTGTATTAAAAGAAATTATAGACAGGGGAAAGCAATAGAGTATAAAGATATGCACATGAGTGCAATAGAGATATGTGAGTTAGGTGACATGTAAGTGCTGAAATGGCAGTTGAGGGGATAATCAATTGATCAATGGTATTTACTGAACATTTAAAGTGTGTAGAACACTGTACTAAGAGCTTGAGAGAGTACAGTACAAGAGTTGGTAGACATATTTTCCGCTGACAAGGATGGAGGTAGGGAGATGAGAGATTAATCAGAAAAGTCATCCTGGAGGAGATGTGGTTTAATATGGGCCTTGAAGATGGGAGAGCAGTGGTCTGCTGGATGGGAAGGCGGAGAGAGTTGCAGGTAGAAGGGAAGGCGAGCTGAAGTGTAGTAAGAGAAGGACGAGGATAAGCAGAGGGAAGAGAGATGACTGAGCACCGAGTTTCTGCTTGATGTGGAGAAGAATTAGCAACCATATTAAGTTTTTGAGGAGCAGAGAGATGTGCATGGATTGCTGATTTAGAAAAATGATCCAGGCTGCAGAGTGAACTATGGACTGGATAGAGGAGATGTAGGAAGCCGGGAAGTCTGTGAGGAGACTGATCTAGTTGAATCAGGATACGGTAAAGTGCCTGGATCAGTTGGGTGGTAGTTTGGATGGAGAAGAAGGGATGGATTCTGGAAATGCTGTGGAGGAAGAACCGACAGGATTTTATGACTGACTGAATATGGGAGTTGAAAGAGAGGAAAGGCTCAAGGATGATGCCAAGGTGACAGGCCCTAAGATATGGATATTAGATGGAATAGCCTTCAATATTAGGATGGATGTCAAGGAGGGCAACAAACAGGTGGTTCCTCCAAATGTTCTGGTGCCACTCTCAGGTAGAACACTGGACTTGGGATTGTTGATCTCATCTAGCCAGAGTATTGCTTATGTTTTTAACAACGGGACTGGTTTGATGAAACTGATTTAGCGGTCAAAGATCTACCTGCAGCAAAACAATTCCATGACTCTGACAAAATAAATGTGTATCAAAATCTTGAGAGTGGCAATACAGCACATGTTAAATAACATACTTGAGAATTTTGGGGGTGACAAAGTTGTAGAAACCCAAGCTTAATCAAAACCAAACCAAACTCGGGATTTCTTTTCATTCCTAAAGGAGCTAGATGTTTCTATACAAGATACTGTGTCACCAGTCTGTACTCAATTATTTATCATGTCCACTCTAATTTTTCTGTTTATCTTCCCTGTAATAGTTTTAGCTCCCTGTGGACGGGGAATAGGTCACTTTTTTATTCTGCATTTCCAAAACACCTAATACAGTGCACTGCTTGAGAAACAGTGCGGTCTAGTGGGTAGAGCACAAGTCTGGGAGTCAGAAAGATCTGGGTTCTAATCCCTGCTCTGCCACTTGTCCGCTGTGTGACCTTGGACAAGTCACTTAGCTTCTCTGGGCCTCAGTTACCTCAACTGTAAAATGGGGATTAGGATTGTGAGCCCCATATGGGACAGGGTCTGGGTCCAACTTGATTAGCTTGTTTCTACCCCAGCATTTAGTACAGTGCCTGGCACATAGTAAGCACTTAAATATAAAAAAGTGTGTGTTCAATAAACACTATGTAAGCTCGTTGTGGGCAGGGAGTAGGTCTACCAACTCTGTTATAGTGTACTCTCCCAATAGATCAATAGATATGATTGATAGATTACTACCATACTGAAGAATTTAGAAGGCCCTTCCATATTCACTGACAAAGAGAGAATCCTAAAGAAATGACAACACTCAAATGACTGTTTCAACACACCTTCTACCATCAAGGAAGGAGCTCTAAAATGAACAGTGATTTTACAAGTGTGTGAAGACATGGTTCTTAAATAAAGGAACCCCAATTTGGCAGGAGGGACAGGGTAGTGCACTACTTAGGAAATCACTGCCTAAAATGTTTGAATGTGTAGGGCCAAGCCATTGGCTTTTCCCCATAGCTTTTTAGGCAAGGTGGGCAGCCAAAGTCATAGCAGCCCATTCCCTAGTGCCAGGTGGAGGAGCATGAGGAAGACACCATTCAGAATCTGTGGCTATGGGAGGAGATTTTAGTTGAGAATTAGCAAGTTACATTGAAATTTAGACGATATATAGATGATATAAAAGTAAAGATCCTGTCAATTCCAGCAAACAAGGCCACAGGCCAAAGGCAGATTGGAATCATTGTGGAAAGCAGCATAGTCTAGTGGAAAATGCACAGGTCTGGGAGACAGAGGACTTGGGTTCTAATCCCAGCTCTGCCATTTGCCTGCTGTGTGACCTTGGGCAAATTTTGCAGTCAAGGGAACCTGTTTTCCCTCCCGCTTAGATGGTGATCTCCATGTGGGACAGGGATTATGTCTATCCCAGTGCTTAGAACAGTGCTTGAAACATAGTAAGTGCTTAAAAAATGCCATTAAAAAAAAATCCCACCAAATCACAGAAGCCTCCCAGATTCAGGCAGTTTATTTGTTTTCTGAAACCAGAGCCAATCAGCTTTCCCTCAAATCCTGGACCAAGCCTGTCCTGACTCCTCCCATGTCACTTCAGACCCAAGCCACACTTTTGTTTCCATGGGACTCAATCTGGTCCATGGATCACCCAGCTGCCTTTCCTCTTGTCTAGGAATCCAGGACTATGCCATCACCAATGCTGGCACTTCTGAACAACAGTAACCAATCTATCACTCACACAATGCCATTTGAGAGCTCCCTTGTCAGGAGTCAGAATTGAGTCAGAGCCAATTAATATTGATCATGAAATCAAAGAACGGATGTTTATCTCAACCATCCTCACTCTCAGCCTGATTTGCTGCTAAGTCATTTCAGACAGAGATATCTGATGTTATAGGACTCATATTACAAGGGAAGATAGCTCAACTTCCTTCCAAGGATGAAAACTGTGGTATTTATTAAACACTATGGGTCAAGTACTGGGTTAAGTACAATGTAAGCATATGGAAACACACTCTGTCCCACATAGGGCTCACAATTTAAGGCTGGAGGAGGCTAGGTATGGTATTTCCATTTTACAGATGAAGGAACTGAGGCACAGAGAAGTTAAGTGAATTGCCAAAGGTTCACACAGCAGGCAAATGGCAAAGTTAGGATTAAAACCCAGGCCTCCAGACTCCCAGATCTGTGTTCTTTCCACTAGGTCATCAATCAATCAGCAGTCAATACTATTTGAGTGCTTCCTGTGTGCAGAGCACTTTACTAAGTTTTTGGGAAAGTACAGTACAAAAGAATAATTATAGATGATCGTGGCCTAGTGAAAAGAGCATGGGACTGGGAATCAGAAGGACCTAGGTTCTAGTCCTGGCTCTGTCACTTGTCTGCTGTGTAACCTTGGGCAAGTCACTTCACTTCTCTGTGATTCAGTTACTTCACCTGTAAAATGGGGATTATGACTGTGAACCCCTTGTGGGACAGGGACTGTGCCCAACCTGATTACCTTGTATCTGCCCCAGCACTTAGAACAGTGCCTGGTACATACTAAGCACTTAATAAATACCATTTAAAAAAAGGACTTTACAGACCAGAGGGGGAGACAGTTATTAAAATAAATTACAGATTTGCTCATAAGTGCTCTGGGGGTGGGGGGCGAAAGCAAAATGTTTCCTTCCCCAACACCATTGGGTTCATATGTCATTTGCACATCAGATGACTGTCATTCAGGAGCTTATTAGGCTTTTGAATCAGTCCTAGGGTTCATGGTGCTTCCCTAAAGGTTCAGGATTCAAGGCAGGCCACTAGGCTCCTGACTGGGCCAGTGGTTATGCAAGAAGTCTGATTTGAACAGAATTGAGGGTTCTCAGTAGGCTGGCTCACTTTGAGGGCAAACACCTATCTTCAAGTCTGTTTGAGAGCATCAGAGACAACTCAGATTAGGGCAGGGGTGAAATTTCTTGGACTGAAATTTTCTAGTGGAATTCTGTGTGCCTCTTGGAAAACGTTTGAAATACTGGCTTTCCAAGACAGCTAGGTAGCCTACCCTTAAAGAGCTCTACAACTTTCCTTATTAACTGGTACCACTTGTAACATCTATCAGGATAGTCTCTCTTATGTACACCATAAAACAGACCCCAAAGAAGCCTAGCCTCTTTTGCCACCTGTGCCCACAAAAGTCATTGGGATATTTGAAATGCCTATTCTAGGGTTAAAGTTCTTGAGAACACATATTAACTCTTCAGCCCTGAGTGAATAAGCTTCTAAACTGTATCTATTATCAAACAAATGAAGACACATAATAGCAAGATAATTATAATGTGTCTTACCCTACTCTTGAATAATTAAATGTTTTATTGTGATGTTACAATTTGTATTTATTATCCGTTGCTGGGGACCAAAATTAAACATAATGAGGGCTGTTAGTCTCTTCTCAGTGCAGCTTGTATTGCTGTAACTTGTATCATTTTCACCACTGTTGATTAATGGGTTTAATTTACTTTGGGATGTGTAGGAATCTTTGGGTGTGGGAGTGGAGGGGGAGCTGGGACGTTAAAATCCTTTTAATTAGACTAATAATATCAAATCTGCATGTGTTAACTAGTGTAGGCTATTAATTAGCTTCTGTAGGCAGTTTTGTGAAAGGTGGCACTGTAGCATTTAAACATTCCTTGTGATCCCAAGAGAGCTATTAAATTGACAAACAGAGCATGACATTACATATAACTGCAAACAAACAGCCTTTAATCTTTCAAGGTATAGAGAAATTTCATGTAATTGATGGACAAAATAGCAACCCCCTGCCTGAGGTACTGCTAACTGGTTATTTTTTTTCCTATAGCATACTATATTTCTGCAAAAACTTTGGTTGGGATCTGCTTTACAGCATCATCAAGTTGGGCTTCCATTTTATGACAGTTGCATGGTGGATGAATGTTCAATTCAGCTACATCTACATTGGTAAGCATTTTCTACCCCTCAAAAACTGTTCTTTCAGCAACAATTTAATTGGTAACATCTTAACAGCCAAAACATTTGTTTACAAATGGAAATGCTTCATGGAAGACATTTCCAAAAGGAAGTGAAAAGATATTTAAATCATTTAAGCCAAATTATTTCTTTCAGGTCATAAAGCAACCTTAACATGTTCCAAGTAATAGCCCCCAATAGTTCGTACTGTGTCCTCACTAGTAACTGCTACTTTTCCTATTTGTATTTTTTAGAACTCGATGTCCAACACCTAACTAAAGCGCATACTGACTGGGCTGTGTAGTTGCAATAATCAGTTCTGGAGGTTTGTGCTGCTAGTACTTCACCCCAGCAGCAGAAATTCTGATGTCAACCCATCAACCTGCTTATCTCATTGCATTTCAAGCTATTTTCACTCCTCCTTTCCATTCCACCTCATTTGTCTGGATGGACCCAAGGCAGCACCAAGAGATCAAGCCCACTGCACTAGGGAAGGCAGCATCAACAACCCTCTGAGATATCAGCTATCATCTGTGAAGACCCCTGGACCTTACCTCGGGTAGGTCAATTAATTTCTTTGTCCCTCAGTTTCCTCATCTGTAAAATGGGGCATTTAAAACCTGTTCTCCCTCCCTTTGAGACTGGGAGCCCTGTGTGGGATAGGAACTATGTCTGATCTGATTATGTTGTAATGACCCTAGCTCTTAACATGGTAAGCTCTTTAAATAGCCCCCCCAAGCCCAAAATGGTAATCTCAAAATGAACCACCATACTGAACTGCAACAAAACAAAACAAAAAATGAGCTCTTGTGGAATGCAAGAGTGTAGGAGGGAACCAAAAGTAAGATTAAGGTTTTGGATTTATGTACCAATCACAGGTATGTCTGGTAGATGATGAAGTATATTTAACAGATCTGCTTCTTTTCATCCATTCATAAAAAGGGTCTAAATGATATACTGATACAAATAACCATAATGATAGTTATGATAATGAAATCATTGTCCTATTTGTTAAGCACTTACTATGTGTCTTGCACTGTATTAAATGCTAGGGTAGATATAAAATAAGCAGATCAGACAAAATCCCTGTCACACATGGAGCCCACAGTGATTGCACCTAATTTGAGAAAAGTGAAAAGTAAATAATAATAATAATGGTAATTGTCAATCACTTACTATGTGACAAGCACTGTTCTAAGCGCTGGAGTGGATATAAGTTATTCAGGTTGGACATAGTCTCTGTCCCACAAAGGGCTCACACTCTTAATCCCCATTTTACAGATGAGGTAACTGAGGCTCAGAGAAGGTAAGTGACTTGCCCAAGGTCACAAAGTAGACATGTGGCAGAGCCAGGATTAGAAAGTAAATATAACATGAAAAATGCTGCACTTAATAAGCTTCAGATAAACTCATGGGACTTCAAAGACCTTCATTTTATCATTTAATCCTCTCAGTGCTACAAAAGTCATGGCCACTTTTCACCTTCCAAAACAAAACACTCCAAAAGGCCTTCCACAATTAAGCCCTCTTTTCCCCAGCACATTCTTCCTCTGGGTCATCTATGCACGTGGCTCTGTGCCCTTTGGGCATTTGATATTTGCTCTACCCTCAACCCCATGGCACTTACATACATATCTTTAAATTAGGTATTATAAATGATTTATTTATTTATATTAATGTCTGGTTCCCTCTCTAGACTGTAAACTCGTTACAGGCAAGGCACATGTGCTAGTTCTGTTCTACTGTACTCTCCCAAGCACTTAGGACAGAGTTCTGCACATAGTAAGTGCAAAATAAATACCATCGATTGATTGACTAACTACACTATAAAGTTACTTGATTGAGATCAAACTCTTGTAATTTTCAAGCGTTGCTGGTTGTGTTTTTGGATGTTATCACTGTTCCAGTTTCTGGCTCTGTTGGCTCACTTAGGGGAACTACTTATAAAAATTGTGATAAATGTGGTATTTGTTAAGCGTTTACTATGTGCCAGATACTGTGCTAAGCACTTAGTTGGACACAAGATAATCATAACCATTAGCCTATTTATTTTGTTAATGAAATGTACATTGCCTTGATTCTATTTAGTTGCCATTGTTTTTACGAGATGTTCTTCCCCTTGACTCTATTTATTGCCTTTGTTCTTGTCTGCCTGTCTCCCCCGATTAGACTGTAAGCCTGTCAAACGGCAGGGACTGTCTCTATCTGTTGCCGACTTGTTCATTCCAAGCGCTTAGTACAGTGCTCTGCACATAGTAAGCGCTCAATAAATACTATTGAATGAATGAATGAAGTTGGACAGTCCCCGTCTCACAGTCTTAATTCCCATTTTACAGATGTGGGAATTGAGCACCGAGAAGCAAAGTGACTTGCCCAAGGTCACCCAGCAGGTAAGTGGCGGAGCCGGGGTTAGAACTATGATCCCTCTGACTACCAAGCCCATGCTTTATCCACTAGGCAATACGGCCTCTTTATGTTATGCAGTTGTACTATGCAACTGTTCAGAAATGGGGCCAAGGACAGTTATGAACAGTGAAACTACTGGAAGATTTGGGGCCACGGGGGGGGGGGGGGGGCAGAACTAATGCTGGGGTGGTATTCTGGGTTAGAGTTGTTGGATTCTGCTGAGCAAAGCTACACAAGAATCTTCTCTAACCACGTGGGATGATTCTATTTTTTCCTTTCAAAGCAGCATAATGATGCTTTGATTCCCCTCAAATGATGGGAAATTACTAGCACTCCACTAGCTCTGTATGGATATATTTACATTTATTACCAACCTATTTATATCCACATCATAACTCAGATTCACTTATAATGCTACCTCAAATATTAGCTGCATGTTTTAAGGGAACACTAAGGACTCATCAATTACTTTGTGTGAAGTTGCTCCTATTGTTCTCATGCTATCTTGTACTTGCCCCCTTTTTCTTTTAAGCCCAATGTCAGTGAGATAAATGCTCATTGTAATGCAGTCTGCTAGTTTTCCTTTTAGGGATGTCAGGATGTGAATGTACAATTTGCAATGCTTGAATAACATGGGACGTTTATGCATGAAAATAAAAATTCAACAAAACAAAAGTAAACGTAAGTAAAAAAGATAGACTTTTCACACTAGCCTCCCAAATACAGCACATTCAAGCTCGGGCTAATAAAATTAGGCTTCTGTAGGATGTTATTTATACTTTTCTCCAAGAAACTTTGGAAGAAAAAGATTATAAATGAGGGAAACAGGCTGCCCAAAATGAATTTATTTAGATAGATTTTCAGTTCCCAGTTTCCACTTGGCTCTACTTTCCTAGCCCTTAGACAGCATAAATTTGTCCCTGTCTCTGGACATTTGATGTCTAGAGTTGTCCTTTAATTCAAAATTGATGCTCTTGTGGAGCAGCATGGCTTAGAGGAAAGAGCATGGGCCTAGGAATCAGAGAACTTGGGTTCTTATCCCAGTTCCACCACTTTCTTACTGTGGGACTTTCAGCAAGTCACTTAATTTCTCCATGCTTCAGCTCCCTTACCTGCAAAATGGGGATTCAGTACCTGCTCTCCCTCCTACTTAGACTGTGAGCTCCATGTGGCATCTGATTATCTTGTATCTACCCTAGCAGTGCAGTGCCTGGCACATAGTAAGTACTTACCAAATACCACAATTATTATTCATATGAATCTTCAGTGGAAAAGATGATCTGAAATATGGAAGACAACTTTTTCAGGATCAACTCTAGACTAAGCTCACTGTGGGCAGGAAACGTATCTACCAACTCTGTTGTACTGTACTCTCCCAAGTACTTAGTGTAGTGCTATGCACACACACAAGCACTCAATAAATACCACTGATTGATTAACAGTTGTCCTAAATGGATCCCTGATCCTTAATTTTGTCCATATATTCTGCCTGACAATGTGACCACTATATGCATATAAAGTACAGATCTTTTAGTATTTCACCTCCCTCAAGAAACCAGTATGAGGATGTTTGGGGAAATCTGGATGAAATAACAACCAAACGACTTCAATCCAGAGCAAATCTGTATTCAACCCACAGCTGCAAAACTTTTTATCATCCATCTAATCAAGCATCATTTGGGCTCAAAAATCCTCCTCCAGATGATCAACAACAACATTTATTGAGCACCTACTAAGCACCTGGAAACATGCAATAAAAATCTGACACAATTCTTAAAATTACATCTCCTCCAAGAAGCCTTCCCTGACTAAACCCTCATTTCCTCTTCTCCCACTCCCTTCTGTGTTGCCCTTGCACTTGGATTTTCACCCTCTATTAATAATGTTGGTATTTGTTAAGCGCTTACTATGTGCAGAGCACTGTTCTAAGCGCTGGGGGAGATACAGGGTCATTAGGTTGCCCCACGTGAGGCTCACAGTCTTCATCCCCATTTTACAGATGAGGTCACTGAGGCACAGAGAAGTGAAGTGACTTGCCCACAGTCACACAGCTGACAAGTGGCAGATCCGGGATTCGAACCCATGACCTCTGACTCCCAAGCCCAGGCTCTTTCCGCTGAGCCACACTGCTTCTCATATTCATCCCAGACTCATCCCAGCTGTTGATGGGGAATTCATAATGACTGCAACATTCGACAGAGCTTGTGACTGGAGAAACGTCTATCGTTTAGAACTCAAAAACATGAACATCGTGACCATGCATTACAACAATATATTATATATATATTGTCATTATATAATGTTTGTATAAAGTATATTCATAGGAACCTTCCTTCTATCATTTGTAGCTGAAGCATGGCCTGGTGAAAAGAGGACAGACCTGGTAGCCAGAGGACCTGAGTTCTAATCCCAGCTTTGCCAATTGCTTGGTGGGTGACCTTGGGCAAGTCACTTAACTTCTCTGTGCCTCAGTCTCCTCAACTGTAAAATGGGGATTATATACCTGTTCTCCCTCCTACTTAGACTGTGAGTCCCATGTCGAAAAGGGACTATTACCAACCTAATTAGCGTGCACCTACCCCCGTGCTTAGAATAGTATTTGACACATAATAAACTCTTAACAAATATCATAAAATAATTCATTTTACAAATGAGGAAACAGGATTGGGAAACTTAAGCGGCTTATTGGAGGCCACCCAGCAGTAGGTGGTCTGCCAGGATAGTATACACACATCACTCATCTGCAAAAATTCTATTCAAAAATTCTAGTAAAGATGAATATCAACACATTCACATTTTCCAATCACTTGTATGCTTTCCTAATTGCATCCTCTGTCCTTCTATTGCTCCCCAGGTCACTAAGCTTGGATAACCCAAGCATCTGCTTGCGGCAAATACACTGAGAGATTTCTCTGAAACCAAATGAGATGTCATGGAAATCAAAGGCAGGATAAATTGCTTTAACATCTGTTCTCCAGCCTGATTCTGTTTAGGGTTTGGGCATGTAGACCAGTGTTTTTTAATGGCTGGCGTATGGCACAACTCTGAGGATTAGGGATGTCAAAGCTATATTTCCTACATAACAGCAGGGGTTTTTGGTTGGTTATCACATCAGTACTTAAATTAGTATGAAGTCTATCAAAACAGCAGGGTGAAGCAGTGTGGCCTTGTGGAAAGAGCACGGTCTGGGAGTCACAGGACCTGGGTTCTAATTCCAACTCTGCCTTCTGTCTGCTATGTGACCTTTGCAAGTCACTTAACTTATCTGTGCCTCAGTTACCTCATCAGTAAAATGAGGAATAAGACTGTAAGCCACACGTGGGACATGCACTATATCTAATCTGATTATTTTGTATCAACCCTGAGCACCTAAGTACAGTGCTGGCAACTTCCGGTTTTGTCCTAGATGAGGAACTGCAACCCTTTAATAGCTCATTATTTGGCAAGACTCTCAATTCCAAGAGCCATCAAAGCCAAATCTTTCACCCAAGTCATTTTAGAGTGCTAAGCTGAGAGGATCTTCTGGGCCTCTGAGTTCTGTTAGATCAGGATGCCCCATCCCACCTATTAAAAGCAAGTTTTGAGGACAGGCAGCTCTTTCAAAATTTTTGGACACTGCAGGGTGAGCAAAATACTGGAAAGAGACGAGTGCATTCTTGGCAATGATGTTCATACATTTGCTAATCTGCTTGGTGGCAGGCAGCCTCCTCAATGGTCTCTTCCTCTCCAGTTGTACTTCTCCGATGAAAGAAAGGATGTGTTGTACTCTGAACAGGCAGCACGTTCTCCTCATCTCATTCTTTTTATTTAGCTTTCCCAGAAAAGAGCAAGAGTTGATGGTCAATTTCAATTATGCATGCCTTATTACTCTCTGCTCCCAAAATGGAGACTGCAAGTATTCTACCAGAAAAGGCTCTGTGAGAGATGTAGAATACTAGATTTAAAGTAGTAGTAGTAAGTAGTAGTAGTAGTAGTAGTAGCTGCTTGAGAAGCAGCGTGGCTCAGCGGAAAGAGCACGGGCTTTGGAGTCAGAGGTCATGGGTTCGAATCCCGGCTCGGCCACTTGTCAGCTGTGTGACTTTGGGCAAGTCACTTAACTTCTCGGTGCCTCAGTTACCTCATCTGTAAAATGGGGATGAAGACTGTGAGCCCCACGTGGGACAACCTGATTCCCCTGTGTCTACCCCAGCGCTTAGAACAGTGCTCGGCACATAGTAAGCGCTTAACAAATACCAACATTTTTTAAAATGAATGAGAGATGCAAAGTGATAGTGTTCAACATATTTGGCAGGCTTCCTACCAACTGCAGCCCTAAGTGCTCAACAGAGTCAAGCAGGGTGATGACAGAGTTATGAAACAATAACAGAAAAAAGAAGATTCTAAGATCTAGGTAAGGGAGAGAAGGAATGCTTCTTTTGAGGGCTGCAATGAGAACTTGAGCTAGCAAGATCTGAGGACTGCAAAGGAGAAGTCTCTAGCATTAATATAGAGGTGGAGCTGAAGGAATGAAAAACATAAGAACATAAATCCTATTACTGAAGTAAGTGGCAAGGGAAAATCGAAGTCAATGAAGTTCATAAAGTGCACTGGAGAAAAGAATAGAGCAGGAGTGACAGACTCAGTCCTGTGAATGGGCCACCCATTTAATTTTTGACATTCATGTATGGGCCACACTTTTAAAAAGCTGCAAGTACTATGTCCTTTGTAAAATAATTAGCATCTAAAATATTATTCGATAGAATGAAAGGAAATGAAATTGGCAAATAGAACTTATTAATTTTTTGCAGACAGTGTTAATGGGTAGAGCTTCAAGAAAGGGGTCTAAGATTTGAGAAGGGAAACAAGCAGGTATGGAACAGAGAGGCACAGAGAAGAGAAAGAGATGGAGACACTGCCACACAGAAAGACAGAACACTCTCTTCAAGCTTCCAAAGCCTACCTTCAAGTTATTTTGTGTTCTCTCTTCTCCCACTTCTGTCTCCTCAGTTAGGCTGTTCCCCATGCTTGGAACTTCCTCCCTGTTTATATCAGATTGATTACAACTCTCTCCACATTTGAAGTCCTTTTAAAATCCCACCAAAATCCAACAAGCCTTCCCCTATCAATATCTGAGCAACTGATGTCATATCAACCCATCAGCTAACTCTAGCACTTAGGAACTTAAATATATTCACCCTCAGTTCTCTTGTATACTCAATTATTTATTTTGATTACTCCTGCACATACTTTTATGTTGTACATACTTTTATGTTGTATGAGCTGCAGAGAAGTTAAGTGACATACCCAAGGTCACACAGCAGACAAGTAGCAGAGAAGGGATTAGAACTCAGGTCCTTTGGCTCTCTGGCCCACACTCTTTCCAATAGGCCACACTGCTTCTCTAAAGATAGAACTGTGTCCATCTTTCCCCTACTTCTCCTGGAATCAGCTCCTTAATCTGTGTAGGATGTAGTGCTGTTGTTGATCCTAGTGCCTGAGTCTGTTTTATGGGATTTCTGTCATAGGGGAACTGAGTGCAGAGTGGAACCTGGAACTGCAGTCCCCAGTATCAGCAGCCCTACTAGTCTGGATAAGTAAAGGAAGGGAAGAAGCAGCATTGTCTGCATGTCTCCCCTACTGCTTCCTAACTACTGGCTTGCTGGCTGTTTGGTGTGGGTTGCACAGGACCAAATAGAGAGTTATGTGTGTGGCCCACAGGATTCATATTTGGCATGCCCAGCATTGAGGATTTTGTTTAGAATTTAGATTTTGTTTCGCTGTTTAGAATTCCTTAACTCCCATTCTCTCCTGGACTCCCTCCAATCTGGCTTCCGTCCCCTCCACTCTACCGAGACTGCTCTCTCTAAGGTCACCCATGACCTCCTTCTTGCCAAATCCAATGGCTCCTACTCCATTCTAATCCTCCTTGACCTCTCAGCTGCCTTTGACACTGTCGACCATCCCCTTCTCCTCCACACCTTAACTCACCTTGGCTTCACAGACTCCGTCCTCTCCTGGTTCTCCTCTTATCTCTCTGGCCAGTCATTCTCGGTCTCCTTCGCAGGCGCCTCCTCCCCCTCCCATCCTTTAACTGTTGGAGTTCCTCAAGGGTCAGTTCTTGGCCCTCTTCTGTTCTCCATATACACTCACTCCCTTGGTGAACTCATTTGCTCTCACGGTTTCGACTACCATCTCTACGCAGATGACACGCAGATCTACATCTTTGCCCCTGTCCTCTCCCCCTCTGTTCAGGCTCGCATCTCCTCCTGCCTCCAGGACGATTCCACCTGGATGTCTGCCCGCCACCTAAAACTCAGCATGAGCAAGACTGAGCTCCTCATCTTCCCTCCCAAGCCTGGTCCTCTCCCAGACTTCCCTATCACCGTGGATGGTACAACCATCCTTCCCAATCCGATCCGTTACCAAGACCTGCCAGTCTCACCTTTATAATATCGCCAAGATCCGCCCTTTCCTCTCCACCCAAACGGCTACCTTACTGCTACAGGCTCTCGTAATATCCCGGCTAGACTACTGTGTCAGCCTTCTCTCTGATCTCCCTTCCTCCTCTCTCGCCCCGCTCCAGTCTATTCTTCACTCCACTGCCCGGCTCATCTTCCTGCAGAAACGTTCTGGGCATGTCACTCCCCTTCTTAAAAACCTCCAGTGGTTGTCTATCAACCTCCGCTCAAAACAAAAACTCCTCACTCTAGGCTTCAAGGCTCACCACCACTTTGCCCCTTCCTACTTCTCCTCCCTTCTCTCTTTCTACTGCCCACCCCGCATGCTCCGCTCCTCTGCCGCCCACCTCCTCACCGTCCCTCGGTCTCGCCTATCCCGCTGTCGACCCCTGGGCCACATCCTCCCGCAGTCCTGGAATGCCTTCCTTCCTCACCTCCGACAATCTAATTCTCTTCCCCTCTTCAAATCCCTATTTAAAGCTCACCTCCTCCAAGAGGCCTTCCCAGACTGAGCTCCCCCCTTTTTCCCTCTGCTCCCTCTACCTCCCCCCTTCACCTCTCCACAGCTAAACCCTCTTCTCCCCCCTTTCCCTCTCCTCCTCCCCCTCTCCCGTCCCACCCCCTCAGCACTGTACTCGTCCGCTCATCTGTATATATCTTCATCACCCTATTTTGTTAAATGAGATGTACATCACCCTGATTCTATTTATTTGCCATTGTTTTTATGAGATGTTCTTCCCCTTAACTCTATTTATTGCCATTGTTCTTGTCTGCCTGTCTCCCCCGATTAGACCGTAAGCCCGTCAAAGGGCAGGGACTGTCTCTATCTGTTGCCGATTTGTACATTCCAAGTGCTTAGTACAGTGCTCTGCACATAGTAAGCACTCAATAAATACTATTGAATGAATGAATAAATGAATGATTTTGAACACAAAAAGGCAATTTGAAACGGGATCCTGAAATTGAATTGTTTGAGGTGATTCAATAGCTTATTTGGAGGTAGTCTGCTTTATGGAACATTGGAACACTTTGAATGATGTTGGTCAAGAAGTGCTAACTATAACATGAGTTTTCCTTAATGCAGTGTTCATCAAGAACATAACCGCCGCATCATAGGGAAGCTGAGAGAACGGGAAATACATTCAGGTGCTGTTCCAGGCCCACAAAGGCTTCCAATAATATTGGAATATTTAGGAAGATATTTGGGAAAATTGGGGAAGACAGCTGATATCCACAAGGATAGAAGAATGTCAGGATATTTGAAAGACATGAAATAAATATTACAGATAGTGATGGGCTACGGGTGCTAAATTTAGGGCCTGTATGGAGCAGCCTGAAAAAGGCAAAAGTCTGTGCTTGCATTTGTCCTCATTTCTAAATTGAATCTAAAATTTTCACCTGGACAAGATTGGGATAAATTGGTGCCTTCCCAGGGAAGTAGACAAAGGAGAATAGTGCGTTGAAGCCTGAGCAAATATAGAAGTAGAACAAATAATAAATAACAAAGACAGAGATGGGGAGTGACTGATACTCAGAAGTGATTCATCATTAAGGTGGCCAGATTTTTGTGAGCTCAAAGTGGAACATGAGATGAGGTCTCCAGGGAGTGGGGCTGAAAAGATAAGACAGACAAAAAAAACAGTCAGAAGTGTAGAAAAACTTAGAGAAAGAGACAGACAGGAAAAAAAGGAAAAAAGGAAAGACAGAAAAGAGAGGGAGAAAGAAGGTAAGACAACAGAAAGCAGAGAAAAAGGGGGATAGGGAGGGAGTCAATGAACGGAGGGATCGAGGAGAGAGGGACAAACAGAGGAATAGAGAACAAAAAAGGAGAGAGGGGTTGGAGGAGGCAGGGGCAACAATAATAAAAAGCAGAGGCAACAATAATAATAATAATTGTGGTATTTGTTAAGCTCTTACTCTGTGCCGGGCACTGTACTAAGTGCTGGGGTGGATACCAGCAAATTGGGTTGGACACAGTCCCCGTCCCTCATGAGGCTCACAGTCTCAATACACAGAGACATACTCAAAGACCTATTCTGATACTGCACACACTTACATATTAGAGGCTACAGAAATGGAAAAAAAGAAGAAAAAGAAATTATTCAACTGCACATCTACACTATTCAGGGGAAGGGAAAATGTACACTGAAACAGAACTGCAAGAACAAAATTACCTTAGTATTATTAGTATTTTCATTACAAACATTTAATTAAATAGTTACAATATGCAAAGCGCTGTACTAAGTTCCTGAGCAAATATACTCAGTTGTGCTATAACATGTTTCATCACCCATTTTGGATAGAACACTGGTAGGGAAATAAGGGACACTTTCAACAACTTGCATCTATTGGGCTAGAACAGGATGTGATATTAGAAGTAGTGATGGTGTGCAAATAATAATAATAATAATTGTGGTATTATTAAGTGCTTACTATGCTTACTATGTGCTAGGCACTGTACTAAGTGTTGGGGTGGATACAAGCAAATTGGGTTGTACACAGTTCCTGTCCTGCATGGGGCTCAAAGTCTTAATCCCCATTTTACAGCTGAGGAAACTGAGGCACAGAGAAGGAAAGTGACTTGCCCAAGGCCACACAGCAGACAAGTGGCAAAGCTGAGATTAGAACCCATGAGCTACTGACTCTCAGGCCTGTGCTCTATCCACTATGCCATGAGTGTGTAAATAATGGTCAAGGAGAGCATACTAAACTGTGAATTTTCCTTAATGTGGTGTTCCTCAAGAACATAATCGGTGCAAGGAAGGAAACCCGAATGCACAGGGGAATACATTCAGCCCATAAGGGCTCCCAATTCAAGATGTAGAGGACAGCCACATGTTGTGAAGCTGTCCTCCTCTAGATTCTAAGTGCCTTGTGGGCAGGGAAGGCATCCACCAACTCTGTTGTATTGTTCTCTACCAAGTGCTTAGTATGGTGCTATGCACACAATTAAGCACTCACAATTAAGCACTCAGTAAATGCCATTGATTGATTGATTCAACAATCCAAAAAGTCAAGAGTAAACTATGCCAGGTCAGTTGTACTTGGAGGTGAGGCACCTCTTCCATCCAGAAGGACCCAGAAACCATCCAGGTGGCTTGACACCTCTGAGCTGGAATTCTTTCCATTAAAATGACCTATTTTTTTTACCTTGCAATTAGGCTTTTCAAACTGTAGAAAACTCATATTTGGACTCTTAGATTTGATAAAATATTAAAAGTAGGTGAATGGATGGACTGGATAAGGTGACTGCTCTATCCAATAGAGTAAGATGACTTCTAGACAAGTTGCCTAATTATATTCAGGATGGCATGCTAAATTTTGATTGAACTTGGATCACTCGAGTTTTAATTGGGCAAGCCCTAACTGCATTTCTGTATGGCCTCTCTGTAGTCTCTCTGAAGCATTTGTAAATGAGGTAATTTTATTGTACACCGAGTTGCTTGTAAAAAATATTGTCATTCTGTACATCTAATTAAAAGAAAGATGCAATAAAGAATTTATGGCTTTAATTAGGGCATAGATCTTAAAGCAATTATCATGTCATTACTAATTCTTTAACAGACTTTCTCATACAAGATGAAGAAAAAAGATTTCAGCAGCATGAAGAATCAATACACATTACTCATTTACATTAACAAAGCCATATAAAGCAATCTGAGTCACAATTAAAATTTTCTCTTGTAAACTAGTGGAGTTTGAAGACTTGTCAAGCACTGATATTTATAACTGTGGAGGCCTTGTCTTTAAAGGAAGAAAGTTCATCTTTGACTGATCTTTTCAATGAACATCATTAAAAATAAAAGGGCCAAACATTATAGTTTCATTAAAGTGAAAATAATTTAGTGAATTAAAACTTCAAGGCATTTTATATTACACTACTGAATTATAAACTGTTCAATACCACATTCACCAAAAAATATAATTCTTTTTAAAAATCCACATAGATCTTTACACTTCATTTTGGTCCCACTATTTATCCAGGGTCATCAGATTCATTTGTAGAGTGAAGACTAAAGGTTCAGATAATGAACTGGGAATAAGTAATGGAACTGATAATTTGATGCCCCTGACTCCCTGTCCTCTCTTTTTTTTTCTGATCAGCTATGGAGCTAGTCTGCTCAAGAAGTTTTAAAACAACTTCATTGTCAGCAAATTCTTCCTTACGTCCACCTTAATGTCTTTTGCTGTAATATAAACCCACCTGTACTTTTCCATAGTAGAGTGGCCTTCATGTGTTCTCATTGCAATATATGTAAGCAATGACCTCTAATTGCTTTTAGGTCACTTTCTGCATAAATTAAAATTGGCATTTGTAACATCTCAAAAGAAGTGATGAAATTCATCCAATTAAAGCATAACCTAGCATATTCTTCAAAATTTTCTTAAAATTCACAAAACAACAAATACAATAGCTCCATTAACCAACTGCATAGTATATGCATTTCCATAGCACCCTAAGCATCCAAAACACTTATTTCAAATACCTGAATTTCCTAACCCATCCATCATCCTTTGTTGTTATCTCTGATATTCAGGTTCCATATAAACAAACCAGTTGATGGATTCTCTACAGACTTGATTATATTACTATTTTCCTCAATTTCATGAGATGAAGTGACTGTTCAGCCCTATAGAGTGCATGCCACCATAGCCCCTGCCTTGATTCCCCTGGAACTCTCAGACTGCCTGGGTAGACCAGATAAGGGGGAGGCAGGACAATGGTTTGTCCTCATGGGGTACCAGGGCCATGAGAGTTCTGCCCCAGAGGCCTGCCAAATGCATAGCTGGGGCGGGAGTGTTGAGGTGGCAATAGAGGATGAAATAGGGTGGGGATATGAGGGAAGTCTTAATCAGAGAAGGTCTCCTGGAGCAGATGGGATTTTAGAAGGGTTTTGAAGATGGAGAGTATAGTGATATATTGTATAGTACAGAGATAGTGTTTATGGATGTAAAGAGGGTGAGAGTCCCAAGAGGGAGGGTATGAGCAAGAGGTAGGCAGCAAGAGAGAGATGAGAATGAGGCACAGTGTGTAGATTGTAATGGGAAAGAAGTGAGGAGAAGTATGGGGAAGGGGAGCTGATTGAGTGCCTTAAAGATGAAGAGATATGAAAGCGTGCTGACCGCTACCAAACTAAGGATTTCTCCTTATCAATAAAAGAGCTAATAGTAGTTGGAAACACCTACATTACAGACAAGAGGGAGAATTTATGCAGAAGGCAAGAACTTCCACCATGTCTTTCACCATTGAGGAGGAGTGGCATGGCTTAGTGGAATGGGTTAAGGGCTTGGGAGTCAAAGGGTGTGGGTTCTAATCCTGCCTCTGTCACTTGTCTGCTGTGTGACCTTGAGAGAGTCACTTAACTTCTCTGTGCTTCTGTTACCTCATCTGTAAAATGGAGATTAAGACTGTGAGCCCCTCGTGGGACAACCTGATTACCTTGTATCTACCCCAGTGCTTAGAACAGTGCTTGGCACATAGGAAGCACTTAACAAATACCATAATTATTATTATTACTTTTGAAGCACTGAGAACCAGCCACAGTGTGAAGACATAGATTTAGCACCTACTTTTAGAGATGTTACTTCCACAGTCAAATGATGAAAAATGATAAAGCACTTGAAGCTGATGACCTTCTAGTGGAATCTATCAGCACAGTTCTGTCATCAAACAAGCTCTTTATCAACATATAGAATACTGAGGAAATGGCACAGATTTCAAATAAGCCACCATATCCTCACACTTCAAGAATTAAGGGAATAGAACTGACTATGGAAATCAGATTATTTCACTGTTTTCTCCTGCTGCTGAGATTCTCACCAGAATCCTTTCGGATAGGCTATGAATAACATAGTCAACCACACATTACCTGAATTCCAGTGTGTCTTCAGAGGACAGACAGATACAGGAAAAAGTGCAGGGATCGACACCAAAACTTCAAACTATTTTCATAAATCTTATGAAACATTTAACGTGAACAAAAGACTAAGTACCTGACAACTGCTAAACCACTTTATTTGCCAAGCACTGAGAGTGCTCTGCACACAGTAAGCACTATTCCATGATGGTATGGCCAATCAAGATAAAAGCAAAGGTGATCTGTTCTGTCTGATCATTTCTGCCACTTGTGCAGTGCCACCCAATCATCAATGGGTGGCAAATAAGTACAAAACAGAAGCAAGAGATTGACAGACATTTTTTGGGTGACAAAGGAATACCAAATTTCAAACCAATATGAAGGTGACCAAGCCTATTTTGGCATCCAATCCTCTAAATACCTATGAGACAATGTGCCTACAACTTGATACATTTAGCTTCTTGAGCACCATCTCTTACTACCCACAGTCAACATCAAAATGCCAAGATAAGATTACCAACAACTGATGTCGTGGTATGTAGTCAGCTCACCAGAACTGAAGTAACACGTGCAGGAAACCAGCTCTCCTGGGCAGAATACATGAGGAGAATTGATAACAGGATGAGCAGTCAGCAGCTGTATTCATTCAATAGTATTTATTGAGCGCTTACTATGTGCAGAGCACTGTACTAAGCGCTTGGAATGAACAAATTGGCAACAGATAGAGACAGTCCCTGCCCATTGATGGGCTTACAGTCTAATCAGGTGAGACAGACAGACAAAAAAAATTGCAATAAATAGAATCAAGGGGATGTACATCTCATTAGAACAATAGCAATAAATAGAATCAAGGGGATGTACATCTCATTAACAAAATAAATAGCGTAATAAAAACATGTACAAGTGAGCAGATGAGCACAGTGCTGAGGGGAGGAGAAGGGAGAGGGGGAGGAGCAGAGGGAAAAGGGGGGAAAAGGGGGCTTAGCTGAGGGGAGGTGAAGAGGGGGTAGAGAGGCAGCAGAGGGAGCAGAGGGAAAAGGGGAAGCTCAGTCTGGGAAGGCCTCCTGGAGGAGATGAGCTCTCAGTAGGGCTTTGAAGAGGGGAAGAGAATTAGTTTGGCAGAGGTGAGGAGGGAGGGCATTCCAGGACAGCGGAAGAACATGGCCTAGGGGTTGACGGCGAGATAGGCGAGAACCGGGGACGGTGAGGAGGTGGGCGGCAGAGGAGCGGAGCCTATGGGGTGGGCAGTAGAAACAGAGAAGGGAGGAGAGGTAGGAGGGGGCAAGGTGATGGAGAGCCTTGTAGCCTAGAGTGAGAGGTTTTTGTTTTGTGCGGAGGTTGATGGGCAACCACTGGAGGTTTTTGAGAAGGGGAGTGACATGCCCAGAGCATTTCTGCAGGAAGATGAGCCAGGCAGTGGAATGAAGAATAGACTGGAGCGGGGAGAGACAAGAGGAAGGGAGATCAGAGAGAAGGCTGACACAATAATCCAGCCAGGATATTATGAGAGCCTGTACCAGTAAAATAGCCATCTGGGTGGAAAGGGCGGATCTTGGCAATATTATAAAGGTGAGACCGGCAGGTCTTGGTGACGGATTGGATGTGTGGGGTGAATGAGAGAGCCGAGTCAAAGATGACACCAAGGTTGCGGTCTTGAGAGATGGGAAGGATGATCGTACCATCCACAGTGATAGGGAAGTCAGGAAGTGGACAGGGCTTGGGAGGGAAGATAAGGAGCTCAGTTTTGGACATGTTGAGTTTTAGGTTGTGGGCAGACATCCAGGTAGAGACGTCCTAGAGGCAGGAGGAGATACGAGCCTGAAGGGAGGGGGAGAGGACAGGGGCAGAGATGTAGATTTGTGTGTCATCTGCATAGAGATGATAGTTGAAGCCATGAGAGCGAATGAGTTCACCAAGGGAGTGAGGGTAGATGGAGAACAGAAGAGGGCCAAGAACTGACTCCTGAGGAACCCCAACAGTTAGAGGATGGGAGTGGGAGGAGGAGCCTGCGAAGGAGACCAAGATTGAACGGCCAGAAAGATAAGAGGAGAACCAGGAGAGGATAGGGTCAATGAAGCCAAGGTGAGATAAGGTGTGGAGGAGAAGGGGATGGTCTACGGTGTCAAAGGCAGCTGAGAGGTCGAGGAGGATTAGGATAAAGTAGGAGCTATTTGATTTGGAAAGAAGGAGGTCATGGGTAACCTTTGAGAGAGCAGTCTCGGTAGAGTGGAGGGGACAGAAGCCAGATTGGAGGGGGTCCAGGAGAGAATGGGAGTTAAGGAATTCTAGGCAGCGAGTGTAGATGACTCGTTCTAGGAGCTTGGAAAGGAAGAGTAGTAGGGAGATGGGGCGATAACTGGAAGGGGAAGTGGGGTCAAGAGAGGGTTTTTTAGGATGGGGGAGACATGGGCATGTTTGAAGGCAGAGGGGAAGAAGCCATTGAAGAGTGAGTAGTTAAAAATAGAAATTAGGGAGGGGAGGAGGGAAGGGGCGATGGTTTTTATAAGGTGAGCGGGAATGGGGTTCGAAGCACAGGTGGACGGGGTGGCACTTGCGAGGAGGGAGGAGATCTCCTTTGAGGATACTGCAGGGAAAGATGGGAAAGTAGGAGAGAGGGTTGGTGGGGGGGAGGCAGAAAGGGGAGGGGTGACTTTGGGGAACTCAGACCTGATTGTGTTAATTTTCATGATGAAGTAGGTGGCCAGATCGTTGGGGGTGAGGGATGGGGGTGGGGGAGGAATAGGGGGCCTGAAGAGAGAAGTAAAGGTCTGGAATAATTGGCGGGGGTGATGGGGATGGGTGTCGATGAGGGAAGAAAAGAAGCTTTGCCTGGCGGAGGAGAGGGCAGAGGTAAGGCAGGAAAGGATAAATTTGCAATGTATAAGGTCAGCTTGGTGCTTGGACCGTCACCAGCAGCGCTCAGCAGCTCGAGCATAAGAGTGTAGGAAGCGGACAGAGGTAGTGACCCAGGGCTGTGGGTTAGTGGAGCGAGAGCGGCGGAGGGAGGGGGGGGCGAGAGAGTTGAGATGAGTAGAGAGGGTGGAGTTGAGAGTGGGAAGAGAGGACAGGGGGCAAGGTGGGGAGAGATGCTTTTGGAGAGATGGGTGGGATCAAGAGAGTGGAGGTCTCTGTGGGGGAGTAGTACAGATTTGCAGGGGGAGAGAGTGTGAGAGAGGAGGCAGGTGAGAAGGTTATGGTCTGAGAAAGGGATTTCAGAGTTGGTGAGGGAGGAGGTAGTGCAGCGGTAGGAGATGACGAGAAAGAGGGTGTGACCAAGTTGGTGAGTGGGCGAGGTGTGGTGGAACAGAAGGTTGGCAGAGTCGAGGAGCAATAGCAGGCGGGCGGCAGAGGAGTCACCAGGTACATCCATGTGGATGTTGAAGTCTTCAAGGATCAGAGTGGGCATGGTGAACTGTATGGAAAAGTCAGGCAAGGAGGGCAGAGTGAATGTTTATAAAACATAGGAAAGCATAGTCTTACACAAATGTGTCATAGCAATGGACCACTGAAAGGCAACAGCAGCAGAGAATCCAGCCTGGCGGGCAGCAATTGGGAAAACGATTACTTTCCTTGAGTGGAAGCTTGGAAAATATTAAGCTATCAGAAGGCAGGCTCAAACTACTTGAATGGGTTGTTTACTCCCACTACCTCCTTATCTTCTCCTTCAACTCCCTTCTCTAGCCCCTACAGTCCAGCTTCTGTCCCCTCCACTCCTCTGGAACTGCTCTCTCCAAAGTTTTCCAAGACCACCTTGCTAAATCTAATGGATTTTAGGCCATCCTAATTCTACCCGACCTCTCTGCTGCCTTAAACGCTATGGACCATCCCCTTCTCCTGGAAACACTATCAAAACTTGATTTCACTGACACTACCCTCTCTTGGTTTTCTTCATATGACTGGTCCTTTTTGGTCTGTTTTGCTGGCTCCTTTTCTGCCTCCCACCCTCTAACTGAGGGTGGGTCTGTCATGTTGTTATATTGTACTCTTCCAAGCACTTGGTACAGTTCTCTGCAAGCAGTAATTACTCATTAAATATTATTGATTGATTGGGTGCCCAAAGGCTTGGTACTAGGTTCCCTTCCATTCTCCATTTATGCCACTCCCTTGGGGAGCTCATCCACTCCCACAGTCTTAACTACCAACTCTATGTAGATGATTCCCAAATCTCTCTCTCCAGCCCAACATTAGCATCATCTTTGAAAACAAAGACCAGTTCTATGTATATATATATATATATATATATGGTGGTATTTGTTAAGCACTTACTATGTGCAAAGCACTGTTCTAAGCACTGGGGGATACAAGGTGATGAGGTTGTCCCACGTCGGGCTCACAGTTTTAATCCTCATTTTACAGATGAAGTAACTGGGGCACAGAGAAGTTAAGTGACTGGCCCAAAGTCACACAGCTGGCAAGTGGCAGAGCTGGGATTAGAACCCACAACCTCTGCCTCCCAAGCCCGGGTTCTTTACACTGAGCCATGCTGCTTCTCAATAATAATGTTGGTATTTGTTAAGCTCTTACTATGTGCAGAGCACTGTTCTAAGCGCTGGGGTAGATACAGAGAAGCAGCGTGGCTCAGTGGAAAGAGCACGGGCTTGGGAGTCAGAGGTCATCAGTTCGAATACCAGCTCTGCCACTTGTCAGCTGTGTGACTGTGGGCAAGTCACTTAACTTCTCTGTGCCTCAGTTACCTCATCTGTAAAATGGGGATTAACTGTGAGCCTCACGTGGGACAACCTGATTACCCTGTATCTACCCCAGCGCTTAGAACAGTGCTCAGCACATAGTAAGTGCTTAACAAATACCAACATTATTATTACAGGGTAATCAGGTTGCCCCACATGAGGCTCACAGTCTTAATCCCCATTTTACAGATGAGGTAACTGAGGCACAGAGAAGTGAAGTGACTTGCCCAAACTCACACAGCTGACAAGTGGCAGAGCAGGGATTCAAACCCATGACCTCTGACTCCCAAGCCCATGCTCTTTCCACTGAGCCATGCTGTACATTTTCTTATGGCGTCGAGTCGTTTCCAGCCCATAGCGACTCCACGTATACATCTTTTCCAGAACGCCCCTCCTCCATCTGCAGTCATTCTGGTAGTGTATCCACAGAGTTTTCTTGGTAAAAATACTGAAGTGGTTTACCATTGCCTCCTTCTGTGCAGTAAACTTGAGTTTCTGCTCTCGACTCTCTCCCATGCCGCTGCTGCCCAGCATGGGTGAGTTTTGACTTGTAGCATATTGCCTTCCACTTGCTAGCCACTGGCCAAGCTAGGAAGGGAATGGGTATGCCTCTGCTTGACTCTTCCTCCTGTAGATAGAGACTGGTAGAGTACTGAAAACTCTCCAGGTGCAATCCTGAAAGGGGTCTATGTACTTATATGTATATAATACTCTGAAGAGGGGCAAGGTTTGTGCTGAAAATGTGAAGGAGTGCTGATGAAACCTTCCTTAGTACTCCCATTGCTTCCCTGACCAGAGTGCACCCTTCAAGCCTTCAATACTTTAAGTCTTCCTGCCTGAAATACTGCTGTTAAGCCAGAGAAGCACTAATGAAGACCGCATTTATTAGTGTGCTAAGTGCTAGGGTAGGTACATGAAAAGTAGATCAGAGACAGTCCCTGTCCTACATTGATCTCACAGTCTAAGAGGAAGGGAGAACTGGTATTTTATTCCCATTTAACAGATGAGGGAACTGAGGCAAAAAGAAGTTAAGTGACTTGCTCATGGTCACACAACAGTCCTTGTCTTTTTCATATGCCTTCCCTTCCTTGGTGTTAATTTTAGAATGGACTTTGGTGGTCTTCGAGCAGGCACTGGCATTTGAAAATTGCTATCAGGCGTGGAAGAGCAGGGTGGAATCAGAGGAGGGGGAAATCAAGATTTCTCCGTTATGGTGAAATGATTCTCTCACGTGTAGTTTAGGCATGTGGGGATGATTTTCCCCACTGCCCTTGTGGTATTGGAAACCACGCATGAGTCTATATGAGATGGTCATTCTATCCACTTCTCCCCTTATCAAACACCCAGCGAGAACTTGCCTCCACAGATGTGCAGCAGTTAACAGTTCAGTCTTTGCCCAGTGGCAGGGAGACAAGTTAATTGATGTAGAACAGCAAAAGGAGATTTGCCTTCAAAGGACCCATACCTTTGTTCTTATGTGGACACCTTCAGTGGCTGATTTTTCTTTCAGGAAAAATTATATTATGAGAAGTGCTAGCTAAATTTACTTTCTATTTCATTTTATTTACCCAAACAGATGACAGAATATTTCAGTAGATCCAGATTCATTTCCTTAGTTCAGGTAACTCTTATTGCCTTCACTAAATTTTCCCCCAAACCATGCATTACATCTCTCATTAATAACTTGATTGATATTAAATGAGTTATAAACCCATTTAAAATAAAACATTAATGCCTAGTAGATATAAAAATAGCATCAAGTTAGCAACACATCAATTCATGCACTGACAATCCTGATGATCAAACTGCCCCACAAATGAAGCTCCACTAATTTAAATGTACTAGAGGGGAAAATTATCTTATGAGAAACTTACCTAATTTGTCATTCTGTAGTATGGATTGTTGCTTTGTTACTCACTGATTGATCATTAAAAACATGCTCAAAAAGGTTGATCTTACCTGCAGAAAAAATAAAAATCTGAAACCAGATACCATATAAACATTAGCCCTATGGAATAAATTGATAAGATTAGCTCAGCAAAAGTTCACCAACCATCATCTGATGAAACATCATTCTTATAGATCAGATAGAATTTGACCTATAAAAAAATAACCCTGTGCTGACAAGCTCATGTCAATGTTTCTATTTGAAACTGATTCCTAATGAATCCATTAGAAATGGTTACAGAGACATTTTATACCCTCCATACATGAGACATCAAATTATGGGACTCCAGTTATGTTTTGATTGCTTAATATAACTTTGAGAGGTGGATATTTGTTGTAAAGACATGGATAATTCATTTGGTCACAAATCAAGTCAACCTCATACTTCATTCTAGTATATAACAGGACTTGCACATCAATCAGTGATATTTATTGAGTGCTTACTGTGTGCAAACACTGTATTAAGTGCTTGAGAGAGTACAATATTAAAGAGGTTGTAGATATGTTCCCTGCCCACAGTGAGCATAATGCCAGGTGGTAGCCCAGTGGGTAATGGAACTTGAAGCATGAAGATTCTCTTCCTTCAGTTCAACAGTGATGCTAGAATCCAGTTCATCACTTGGTTGAGTCAGTGAGTATCCTTACAGATCACCTTCAGGCTGCCCAGTAGTAATACTATTTATGAAATGCTTACTGTGTATAGAGCACTGTACCTTATAAGCACTGAGAGAGAATACACTGGTGGGAATTAGACAGGTTTGCTATCCCAAACTGGAACTATTCACTCTGTATCCCCCACTGTATGAATAGAAAATGATTTGCATAGGGGAAGAAAATGGGCACTGGTGAATCCTGATTGAAAAATGTGGTAATGTGGGTTTGGGCTTTGGGGCTGTTAGACAGTAACATTCCTATTCTTGGGGCTGAGCTTTCAGCCCACAGTGACAGAACAGTAGAGATTAGACCACTTAGACTTTCCTCTCACCAGTTCCACCAGTACTGCCACCAATTTTCCAAATAGTGAAAGCCATCTAATAGGTATCCATGTTGGTAAATAACTACCAATTCTAAGGACATAAGCAACTTCAGACCAAGGAACAAATGTATATATGACTAAGATTCTTTAACCATGACTTGCTGGGTTGTCACAAGTAACCTCCCCAGTTTTACTTCTTTAAAAAAAACTTTTGGAACTATATATGCTATTTATATGATTTATGATTAGAGAGAAAAAATGAAGGTACATAATCCACATGAGCAGTTACTGTGTTCAGAGCATTGCTCTAAGCGCTTGGAAGAGGGTAATATAACAGAGCTGGTAGACATGTTCCCTGCCCACAGGGAGCTTACAGCCTGGAGGAGGAGATGGACATTAATATACATAAATTAAATTATGGATAGATACATAATAATAATAATGGATTTGTTAAGCACTTCCTATGTGCCAAGCACTGTTCTAAGCACTGGGGTAGAAACAAATAATCAGGTTGTCCCACATGGGGTTCACATTCTTAATCTCCATTTTCCAGATGAGGTAACTGAAGCACAGAGAAGTGAAGTGACTAGCCCAAGGTCACATAGCAAACAAGTAGCAGAGCCGAGATTAGAACTCCTGACCTCCGACTCTCAAGCATGTGCTCTTGCCACTAGGCCATGCTGCTTCTCAAAGTTCTATGGGGCTTAGGGAGAGGAGAATTAAGGTTGCAAATCCTAGTGCAAGAGTGATGCAGAAGGCAGTGGGAGACAAGAAAAATTCAAGCTTAGTCGGGGAAGGCCTCTTGGAGGAGATGTACTTTTAATAAGGCTTTGAAGGTAGGGAGAGTGAAAGTCTGCCAGACATGAAGAGGGAGGGAGTTCCAGGCCATAGGCAGGGGCAAGTTCATAATATTAGAATGTTTTAGAATGTTTCACTCAATCAGCTCTGCCCCTCCTACTTAATCTCACAAACCTCTTACTACAACCCAGCCCACACACTTCGTTTCTCTGACGCCAACCTACGCATTGTACCTCAATCTCGTCAGTTCTGCTGCTGACTGCACGTCCACGTTCCTCTCTCTGGCCTGGAACTCCCCCCTCCCTACCACTTCATATATGACAGACTGCCACTCTCCCCACCTCCAAAAATCCTAAAATAACATCTCTAAGATGCCTTTCCTGACAAACTCCACCCAATTTGCCCTCCTTTTTGTTTGGGCCTGTTCTCCTTAAGGTCTTTGATACTCCATCCCCTGCCTCACAGCATTTATGTACATACCTTTATACTCTGCCACGTCCTCTAACTGTAACTTTTTAAAATGTCTGTCTTCCCACTAGATTGCAAGCTTCTTGTTGGCAGGCATCAGAATCCTGTCTAGCAACTCTATTGTATTATACTCTCCCAAGTGCTTAGTAAAGTGCTGTGTACACAGTGCTCAATACAGTACTTTCCCAACGCCATCAAAAGCACCACCATCCTCCCTGTCTCCAAGCCTTAACTCATCTCTTTCATTCAACCCACATATTCAGTGTCACCAAATCCTGTCGGTTCAACCTTCATAATCTCTAAAATCTGCCCATTCTTCTATATTCAAATTGCCACCACATTAATCCAAGCACTTATTCTATCCTGTCTTGATTACTGCATCAGCCTCATTGCTGACCTCCCTGCCTCCTATCTCTCCCCACTCCAGTCCATACTTCACTCTGTTGACTGGATCATTTTTCTACAAAACCATTCAGTCCATGTTTCCCCAATCCTCAGGAACTTTCAATGGTTCCCCATCCACCCCCATGCGAAAAATAAATTCCTTACCATTGGTTTTAAAGTAATCACCTTACCCCCTTCTACCTTATGTCACTGCTTTCCTACTACAACCTAGCACAGACATTTCACTCCTGTAATGCCAACCTGTAACTTGAACTCAGCTATCTCGCTACTGACCTCTCACCCACATCCTGCCTCTGTCCTGGAATGCTCTCCCTCTTCATATCTGTCAGATGATCACTCTCCCCACCTTTAAAACCTTATTAAAACCACTTCTCCTCCCAGTCTCCCACTTCTTTCTGTGTGCCCTTGCACTGGATTTGTACCTTTTATTCATCCATCTCTCAGCCCCTCAGCACTTATGTATATATCCATAGCTTATTTATTTCTATTAATGTCTGTCTCCCCACTAGACTGTAAGCTCCTTGTGGGCAGGGAATGTGTCTACCAACTCTGCTGTGCTGTACTCTACTCTCCCAAGCTCTTAGCGCAGTACTCTGCACACAGTAAGCTTTCAATAAATACAACTGATTGAATACATACTACTAATTGACTAATTTTAGGATTGGCAGTGCATTGCCAATCTCTGGAATAACATTCTTATTTATTTCTCCTTCTCCCATCCAGTTATCATCCTATCATTATTATAGGTGAGGAAATTGGTAACGACTTATCCTGGTGCCCCTGGCATTAGAAAACAACAAGTTTCCTATGATAAGGAGCAGTAGGATAGTTATTTTAGAGTTCAGCAATGCCTGGTTAACACATTCAAAGTTACTTCACCAGTCACTGCTGTGCTGATCTCACTACTTTCTCCTGGAAGATTTCTATATCTTTCAGTGTCCTTTCCAAAACTGGAGCAAGGAAGGAGACAGACACTTAGCAATCTATGTAAAAATGGAAAAATCTTTCTTGATCCCTGCCTTCAAGGATCTGCTAGTAAGGACAAGGAACAAACTCTATCTTTTTTTAAATGGCATTTGTTAAGTACTATGTGCCAAGCACTGTACTGAGTGCTGAGATCAGGTTGGACACAGTCCATGCCCACATGGGGCTCACAGTTTTAATGCCCATTTTACAGACGAGGTGACTAAGGCACAAAGAAATTAAGTGACTTGCCCAAGGTCAAACAGACAAGTGTCAACATTAGAACCCAGGAACCGTGACTCCCAGGCCCATTGCTCTATCCACTAGACAGCACTGCTCCTCTTTTTCATATAGTTTACCAGCAGTTTAGAAATTCATTTCCTAACTAAAGAGAAATAAAAATAATGCAGTAGAGATAGAGATTCTATAATGGGCCACATAGCTACTGGGCCCTAAACAGGGAAAAGGGAAAGGAACTCAGACAGTAATAGAGTTGTGCTGCTTTTTTTGATGATAGCCACAATTAATTTTGTTGACAAAAATATACCATAGGTGGTAAGAGAAGACAGCATGTCTGATGAGAGCAGAAAAACTTGTTCCTGCTTAATACATTGGAGAAATGTTTCCAGAACCATTCACCCTTGTGAAAACATAATCCTTGCACTGCTGCCAAGGTCACCGGTGATCAACTGACTAGGAACCAATTGTGCAAGTCAAAGCTGCCTGGGGGTTCATTTTAAGACCTAATTTATCCAAGATGTCAAAAAATATTCAAGCCGTAAAAATGTAGGCAACACTCATAAGAGAGGCTTTCTTATCTGCTTTCCTCCTCTGACTATCCCTATCTTTTTGCAGGCCTCAGTAGTTTCCAGAGAGGCATGTCAAATTCTAACTCTCTTGGGGACATTTGATTAAAACAGAGCAGTTGGATTTAAAGTCCTTCCAAATCTCCCTAGAAGGTTGAATGAATCAGCAGTCTTTTGGCTGGGAGATTGGGCAAAGACTGTGAGAACAGTATCTAAACAGCCTACATCAGGCATTAGTAACCAGTGGCACCAATTTGTCCGAATGATTCCTGAGGCGATTTCTGTGGGCACAACATATTTGCTGATCTGAGGTACAACTGTCTTTCCTTTCTCTTTCTCCCCATCTCCTCTTTCTCTCCTTTCTTCACTCTCCCTTTCTTCCTGTACATCATTCCTTAGGCCTGCTCAGCCTCACTACTGACACTTAGGGCATCATAGATTGTTGTTCCCTTGCCTGGATCATTCTTTAGTAAGAGGTAAAAGCTATTATCAAGCAATAGTAATTATTAACTGCTTACTCCAGGCAGAGTAAGCACTTGGGAGAGAATGAATAGAGTTAGTAGACACAATCCCCAGCCTCAAGCAGCTTATGATCTATCACTGAATACACAGAGATAGTTTGTCTATATGATGGAACTCACAGAATGACTGTTAAATATGAACTTGATGAAACAACAACTCTCTCCTTTGGGAGAGAACACTGATACCACAAATTGATAAGAAGCATGAATGACAACTCAAAACAAACGGCAGGAGAAAAGGTATAAAATAAAAATATCCCACAACTAGATTCCATTTATCAGGAAAATTTTTACCTGAATTTGTGGAGTCTCTACCACAGGAGGTTAAAGCATCTTCTGGTCTGATAAGGGGGCCACAGAGGCCACAGTCACTCATGATGTTAACCCTGAATGTCTGGTAACAGGGGACTAGTCTGGTTAAATTTACCATGACTTCAGCAATGCTAAAACTCAATTAACCTGAATACCTGGGCCTACAGCCTGGTCTTGGACTCATGAGGTTCGGGAATAACTGTATAGGACTGGTAGTCAACCTCCCCTTAAAGAGGAAGAAGCAGCATGGCCTAGGGGAAAGAGCACGGTCATTTCAGAGGACCTGGGTTCTAATCCCAGCTCTACCACTTACCTTCTGTGTGACCTTGGGCAAGTCACTTACCTTCTCTGGGCCTCAGTTACCTCATATCTAAAATGGGGATTAAGACTGTGAGCCTCATGTGGGATAGGGATGGGGTCTAACCTGTTCAGCTAGAATCTACTCCAACTCTTAGAACAGTGCCTGGCACATAGCAAGCACTTAACAAATATTTTTGTAAAAAAAAAAAAGAATGTTGAGCTACGTCAGTACATCTGTATATGTGATAAAATAAGCTATTAAATGATATCAACAACTGAAGCATCAAGAAATGCTAGATTGCTAAATGAAGAGCTTCAGTTTCAAGCATGGGTCTGTTTTACCCATATGCTGCTCAGCTCCAGTTGTCTTCATTCACATCTCATTTTCCATCAGGAAGTGATTTGTCTTGGCTTATTTTTCATTGCCTCATTTACATGTCTCCGGCAAGACTGAAACTCTAGCATTAATTTCACTGTGAGATAATGTTAATAGGATCAATAAGCCTTGATGAGCATGAATCAGTGTCTTTCTTCCACTTTGTACAGATGTAGAAAGTGCTGTAGGAAGCCTTGTCTGAAGTTTAGTCCTGTGTTTCTTTCTGTCTAGTATTCTCCATGGAAAGCTGTCTGTCTGGAGTTTAATTTATAAATTATGAGCTAACTGAAATAGTTTCATGACAGAGAAACATGCAAAGGCAGACAACCATGAAGTTTAGGGATGTTGAACAAAAATTTACCAGAAGGTTGAATATCTTCTTATGAAAATACTGGCAGGCCAGCTTGTGCTCAGAGTGAGGTGGGGCGAGATGCTTTCTTAGCATTTTCCCTCCTTCTTTTCATCTTTTCTGACTGCTTGCCCTGGATGAAAACTGACTTGGCTTCTCTAGGAAAAAAAAATACTCATTGGATATCTTGTGGGTCCTCATACAAGTCAATATTATCTGTGCATTCAAAGAAAACAGACACTGCCTCTCAATGTCTTTGTTTTGCATTTACTAGTTAATTCCATAAAGATGTCAAATTGGATGACTTGAGTAAGAAATCCCTGCAGGAATTCACTCTTCCCTTATGCCTCAAAGTATAGAAAGCTATTGATTCAAAAACAAGTGAAAGTTAGCCAAATTTCCCTCTCCCTTCAAAAAAAAACCAAAAACAAAAACAAACCACACATGCACATGTGTGCATGTACAAGCAGCTCCTTAAAAACTGGCTCCCCAACTTTCAGCTCTCCTGCAGTGTGCTTTTCAGTCCTGCAACAACCATGGAGACATAGGGAGGCTCAGGCACTGTGGTCTAGTGAAAGAGTATAGATTCTGGGATCTGGGAGACCCCAGTCCTAATCCCAACTATGCCACTGGCCTGCAATGTGACCTCGAACTGCCTCAGTTCCCTCAGCTGTTAAATAATAATAATAATAATAATGTTGGTATTTGTTAAGCGCTTAATATGTGCAGAACACTGTTCTAAGCGCTGGGGTAGATACAGGGTAATCAGGTTGTCCCACGTGAGGCTCACAGTTAATCCCCATTTTACAGATGAGGTAACTGAGGCACAGAGAAGTTAAGTGATTTGCCCACAGTCACACAGCTGACAAGTGGCAGTGCCGGGATTCAAACCCATGACCTCTGACTCCCACGCCCGGGCTCTTTCCACTGAGCCACGCTGTTTCTCAAGATACTTGCCCCTCCAAACTCTTTGATTGTTAAGACCTATGGGACAAAGGAACTGATCTGATTACCTTGTATCTACCCAGCTTAGCATGTAGTAGGTGTCTTAAGAAATGTCATAATTATTATCAGGCCAGGATTCCAAGAAATGGCCACTGGGGAACTACAACTTCTCAGCTGACCCTGCCCATCTAGATTTGAGCAGTTGTACCCTGCATTTGGTGGCTCTAACCCTGCCCCCAAACCTTCTTGGTGTCTGCTTATGAGACCCCCACGAAGAATTCTGGACCTCTCCATTTGTCCCAGGCTGTCATGTCCTTCATGGACTCCCTACAAATCCTGCCTTCTTTTGATGCAAAACTCCACACTGACCTTTCCAAAAAGTCAATTCCCATTCCTCCTGCCCCTATTTAATCTTTCACCACAATCCCAGCCATCTAAGACACCCCAGGTGTAAGTTATCCAGATAATTCAAACATAAAAATACATGTTAATCTCAATTATCCAAAAATTTCAAGTAGATGAAAAATATCCAGGTATTTTTAGACCTCAATTTGAAAATGTTCTTTTTCAGTTTTGCTGAAGAGTTATCACTTTCACAGAAAGGTGTGCTCCCAGTCATTTTTAAGTGATAAAATTAGTGATATTAGTACTAGTAAAATTAGTTTTAATAGGTGATAAAACTAGCTGACTCTATAACTGAGGGGTGAGAGCACTGGTCTCATAAACCAGGGGTCATGAGTTCATATCTCACTAGGGTCTGCTCCATAATATTTCCTCTATACTGGAAGCTTGTTGTGGGAAGTGAACGTTGTATTGTGCTTAGTGTACTGCTTTGCACACAGTAAATGCTCAATCAATACCATTGATTGATTTATAAGAGGAGATGTTTTATATGTAATTGGCAGTGGGCATTAATAAATACTTTGCAAGTGTAAAACTTAACTTGCCTCCAATGTTGGTGGTTTTTTCTCAAAACATTTCCAGCCAGTCTAGGCCCAAGGTCTCTCTGAAGGATGTTGGCCTCATTCTTGCTCCCTCATCATGTTGGTTTTTTGAAGAAGCAAAGCCAGACTGAAGATGTCTGCCAGAATAACTCAATATCTCTCATCAGTGCTTTGCTTCTCCAAGGTCTTTGTACTGGTGTCAGTACAACTTGGACCAGTTTGACACTCCATTTTTTATCAGCTCTTCTCATTTCATCTGGTAGGAATGAACCGAGCTTGTTTCTCTAAACTTGAGTGCCACTTGACTTTGCTTTCTAAGTAGTGTCCCAGATACTGGGGTTCTTTTAAATGAATGAGGTAAAATAGAGGAAATTAAGCACCCCGAACATAAATCATAAAGTCAATGAAAGAAACAGTGTAGGGTGTGAATAATGCATTTTAGTCACCAGTTTTTCTCAAAACAATAGACTTTAAATAGTCACTGACTTACAGTCCCTATCTGAGATATGATAATCCTACTTTTCAAATAATGAGAGCTTCTTTGGGTACAAAGGCGAATCAGGCTACAACTTTTCCTTAAGAAAAAGAACTCATACTTATTATTCTAAATCCTAATAAATATCAAAATAGTCTTCACTTGTTCAGAAAACATTTTTATCTAAAATACACACAATTGAAACAATTAATTTCATTGATTTTTACCTCTAAGCTCTTGATTTACAGCAGTGTTCAGTTGTATTTTATAGTTTGTGAACCAATAGAATATAATGATAACAGTATTTGGAAGCATACAACACATTTGTCTCAAGATTGCAAAGTGCTCTCCAGACATTATCTAATTAATCCTTCCCTAAAATCTTTCTCATTGATTTTGTTTTTTACCAACAAGTTCACTATTTTTGCATGTAAAATAATTGGTTTATTTCAATTAATCAAAATTTAATATCTGAAGTGTTTTTTAAATATGACTTGATACCTTAAATAATAATCATGGTATTTGTTAAATGCTTACTATGTGTCAAGGATTGTTTTAAGCTCTGGGGTGGATACAAGGTAATCAGGTGTCCCAGATGGGGCTCAAAGTCTTAATCCCCATTTTACAGATTAGACAACTGAAGCACAGTGAAGTTAAGTGACTTGCCCAAGGTCACACAGCAGACAAGTGTGGATCTGGATTTGAACTCATGTCCTCTGATTCCCAAGCCTGTGCTCTTGCCACTAGGCCATGCTTCTTCTCAGGGCATGCTGCTAGTTAATGTTTATTGTTATATTGTACTCTCAAAAGTGCTTAATACAGTGCTCTGCATACTGTAAGCACTCAATAAATAGCATTGTGAATGAATAAACATCAAAAAATATTAAGGGTTTTAGGATTAGTCACAAAAATAGCAAGTAACATACCCTGAACTCTTTTCTGAACTCACATCCAGATTTCTTAAACTTTATTCATTTATTTCTTCTTTGTACTGGATTTGATTTTACAGTGGCACAAACTCGGTTCAAAGATCTCTTTTGAGATCAATTCAAAAGGACATCAAGAAAAACCAAACAGTCCATATTTTGTTACTAGTATCAGCAAACGGACAGCACTTATCCCATATATTCCTTAATTCACACTTGGAAAGTCGATCATTTTTTCCTTCCAGCATTTTGGAAGTTTATGAAATGTCTTCTAGTGCAAGCAGTTGGTAGTTACAAAATTAGATGTCTAACTAGTGTAGCATTGTACAGAGCTTGTACATTGATATAAGAAAGCTTGGAAATCTGTTGATAAATATAGCATACTAACTTTGGTGTACTTTTTAAATCAAAGTACCTCCTCGATGGGCAACAAAGAGCTTCTAATTTACATTTTGAAGATACTTCAACCTATTTTTTTAAATCATCGGACTAAAAGAAATGCTAGGGAAGTATCAGTCCATCTCCTAGAATCCAGGAGGACTATAGTTCATCCACCCTACACAGATAATTTTTCTCCAGTGACTAAAAATTTCAGTAATTTCCAATCTCCCTCCCTCAAACACTAGCCTCACAACGCTTCCACCCAATCATTTTCTCTCTATGCTTAATTGAACCTTTCTTTGCTTGTACTTAAAGATTCGTTTCTTCACATTATTACCCAAAGTAAGTATAGGTAATAAGCATTCTGACAATGATCCTTCATAAACATAATACAGCTTCCTCTTCTTTGGGCTCAGGAACCTGGGACAAACTTTCCTCATGAAATCTTTTTCAATTCTTTTTGTTTCTTCTATATATTTTTAAATTTCTCCACATCTACGAAAATGTGAAACTATGAAGTAGACCCAGGAGAGTGACTAAAAACCATACCCTTCTTCAGAAGTTTCATAAATCTGCTCTAATTGGGAAGTATGGATATGATCCTGAAGTCTCTTGACTGAACTAATTTACATTTGGACTTTAAGTACTAACCGTAGTGATCAGGTCAAATCACAGCTACCTTGAATGTCAGTGTGAAAGATCAGATTGATCTGAAGCAGAATGTCGACATAACATTTCAGTTTGGTCATTTATAAAAATCTCTGCCTCCGATTATGTTCCAACAAGAATGTTGAAGTCAAGGTGCTCCCGAGCCTGATTAGATGTCCCTTCAGCCTCAAGTGAGAATCCTAAATGGTGAGAGGTTTGTTCCAAGGTTCTCTGTTGGTTGCCACAACTATTTATTGTTTCTTTCCCATTTATTTCCTAATAAAAACTGAAAAGGTTAATGGATACAGAACAGACTCTGACACATTTATAACAGCTGCTCTCCCTGACAACGGTAAGCAAAATATGAAAAAGTCAGGAAGCTCGGGGTTTAAAGGGAATTACATGAGTTGCAGTGACAGTTTATACTTAGAAAATGTACTACATAATCTGGATTAGAAAAACGTAGATGGAATACTTCGACATAAATATTCAATTTTAAAGCCTGGTTTCTGGAGGGATTGGTGCCCCAAGTTTTATCTAGAGGTTTTTAGAAAAGCTATCAATCACATTTTAGGCAAAATATTTCAGCAAAAGAAAATACCTTCACTCTGTTGTAGAGATTTAAACAAAATTACATATAGAGAGACATGGAGAGGTACAACTATTCAACAACAAGTTCAACTATTCAATAAGGATCATCTACTATAATTCAATAAATCAATCGATCAATCAATGGCATTTATTGAGCGTTTACTATGAGCAGAGCATTGTACCAAGCACTTGGGAGAGTAACAACAGAGTTAGCAGACATGTTCCCTGCCCAAACCAAGTTTACAGTCTAGAGGAACTAGACTGTAGTCTAGTCTCCTGAAATTCTCCTGGAACATTGTTCTAATGTGCATCCAATAATCCTAAAGAGCTCTACTGCTAAATCCTGCCAGTTCTTCCTACATATCATCTTCAGGATCTTCCTCTTTTTCCTCACACAAACTACAACCACCTTGGTCCAAACTCTGGTCATATCATGGCTAGACTACCACATCAACCACCTCAATCAATCAATCATATTTACTGAGTGCTTATTTTGTGCAGAGCACTGCACTGTACTAACTGCTTGGGAGAATATGGCATTACTGAGAAGCAGCGTGGCCTAGTGGAAAGAGCACGGGCCTGGAAGTCAGAAGACTTGGGTTCTGATCCCAGCTTTGCTAATTGCTTGCTGTGTGACTCTGGGTTAGTCACTTAACTTCTCCATGCCTCAGTTCTCCTGCCTATTTAGACTGTGAGCCCCAAGTCCGACAGGCACTGTGTCCAACCTAATTCATTTGTATCAGTGTTTGATACATAGTAAGCACTTAACAAATACCATTAAACAACAACAACAACAACAAAACAAAGTTGGTAGACACATTCCTCACTCAGAATAAGTTTATGGTCACTGGTCTCTCAGCCTCTGGCCTCCAGCCTCTCCCTACTCCAATCCTTACTACCTGCTCCTGCACGGATCATAGGCCCGAAGTGTCATATGATCCACATCTCAACTCAATTTTGATGCCCCAAAATTGTTCCATCCAAGAATCATTCCTAAAGGCTAGGACTGGGTTCTCAAATCAGGAACTGGTCTGGCCTTATCTCTTTGAGAGCATCTGTCACTCAGATTTGCTTCCTAAGGTTGTCCCAAGATCTGAGCAAGCCCAGGATACCCATAATACCCTACGTCATGATATTTGTGGACTCCAATCTCTGAGCACCTTTGCAACATAGTTCAAAGAGGCTCAACAGAAAAGACATATTAGGCCTCATCCCAGCTGACACTGAACTGGATTACTGTCAACAAAGAATCTACGTACCCTCCTTTCCACACCCAGGGAAGGATAAAGGAGTTATTTTATTATTATTAATCATATTTATTAGAGTGCTTACTATGCAAAGCACTGTACTAAGTGCTCAGGAGAGTACAATATTACATCAGACACATTCCCTGCCCACAATAAGCTCACAGTCTAGAGGGGGAGACAGACATTAATATAAATTAATAAACAAATAAATAAATTAAAGATATATACAGATATAGACAAGGAGTTGAAGGATTGGAGGCCCCATTGTTTTCTTAAAATTCCTATTAGGGTGAAGTTAAAGTGTCCGTGACTCATCCTATGTCCACTTATTAGGACAGAGGGCTCTTTAAAGCATACTCCAGACATTTTACCCTTTATTCTTCTAAAATGGGGGTGACAAATATTGGCAATAGACTCAAATATCTCATATGTACATGTGATATCCGCTAATATGATCAGACCATTCACTTGTCTCATTGGTAGGAAATGAAAATTGGCTTCAAACCAAGAGATCAGGTTAAGTTGTTATATAATTTAAGTGTTCCCCCTGGAGCATTTCTCAAGGCACATTTAAAGAACTTTGTTATGAGACAAAAGAATAGGCTGAGAAATTCAAGGATGAGAAGGCAAAAAAAAAAATTGCAGTTCATTCATTCATTCATTCATTCAGTAGTATTTACTGAGCGCTTACTATGTGCAGAGCACTGTACTAAGCGCTAGGAATGTACAATTCGGCAACAGATAGAGACAATCCCTGCCCATTGATGGGCTTACAGTCTAATCAGGGGAGATAGACAAAAACAATAGCAATAAATAGAATCAAGGGGATGTACATCTCATTAACAAAATAAATAGGGTAATAAAAATATATACAAATGAGCGGACGAGCACAGTGCTGAGGGGAGGGGAAGTGAGAGGGGGAGGAGCAGAGGGAAGGGGGGGAAAAGGGGGCTTAGCTGAGGGGAGGTGAAGGGGGGACAGAGAAGCAGCAGAGGGAAAAGGGGAAGCTCAGTCTGAGAAGGCCACCTGGAGGAGGTGAGCTCTCAGAAGGGCTTTGAAGAGGAGAAGAGAGTTAGTTTGGCAGAGGTGAGGAGGGAGGGCATTCCAGGACAGCGGGAGGATGTGGGCCAGGGGTCGACGGCAGGATAGGCAAGAATGGGGGACTGTGAGGAGGTGGGCGGCAGAGGAGTGGAGCCTATGGAGTGGGCAGTAGAAACAGAGAAGGGAGGAGAAGTAGGAGGGGGCAAGGTGATGGAGAGCCTTGAAGCCTAGAGTGAGAAGCTTTTGTTTCGTGCAGAGGCAACCACTGGAGGTTTTTAAGAAGGGGAGTGACATGCCCAGAGCGTTTCTGCAGGAAGATGGGAGGATAAAAATTTCCGGCAGCAAAAAAGGAAAGATTTAGGGATTACGACCCTCAGCACGTAAATCCCACAGGGAAATACCAAATTCTACAGTATGAAGAGTAAAACAGGGAAATCAAAGATCAGAGAAAACCAAAAATGAAAGGCCAACAGCTTCAGGTTATTTGGTGTCAACTCTAGTGCACCCCATGTCTACCTAAAATAAATGAACGGTTATCTTGAGCCCACTCCAGAATTTAGCATAGGGTTTAGCTCATAGTAAGGGCTTAATAAATCCCTTAATAGTAATACATAATGGAATGACATGTTTTATGTTTTTTAAGTTAATAATATTAATGTTTATTGAACACCTATATGCAGTAATAAGTGCTTGGGAAGAACAAAACAATGTTTCCTGCCAGCAAGGAGTTTCACACAAACACACCTATATACACACGCACACTCCTTCCTTCCATATATTCCAAATTATTTTTCATATTTTGTAAAATTATTTTGGTCTCATAGGATACATATTCCTAAGTATGCATTTAATTTAAAAAGTTGTAATGTTCTAGTAGTGAGTAAGAACATGGCCTAGTATAAGAACACAGTATTGACAGACAGGAGACCAGAGTTCTAGGTCCCAGCTCTGCCACTGGCCTGCTATTGACCTTTAGTAAAGGTACTTAACCTCTCTGAGCCTGTTTCCTCATCTGTTAAATGGGGATATTATACCTGTTCTCCCTTTCTCACACTGAGCTTTATGTGTCACAGGTACTGTGACTAATCTGAGTATCTGATTCTGACCCTAGCATTTAGCATATATAATATGAAGGGGCAGGTAAGGGAAAGGGGGAGGGAGACAGAGAGAGAGAGAGAATGAATCCTAATCTTCACAAAGTTTCTACTCTCTCACAATTCCTGCCAAATGCTGGTCTGTCTGTTGTGACTGTTTCATATCTGCCTCATATCATATCCAACAAACGACCACCCTCCCCATCATTAATTATTATTATTACTATCAAGTGCCATCAAGTCGTTTCTGATTCATAGCGATTCTCTGGATATATTTTCTCCAGAATGTCTTGTCTTCTGCCATAATCTGTAATCTTGCTAACGGTTCCTCCATTATTGTTGTTATAATTTCTATCCATCTAGCTGCTGCTCTGTCTCTTCCATGTTTTCCCTGGATTTTTCCTAGCATTAGTATCTTCTCCAGAGAATTAATCCTCCTGATGATGTGTCCAAAATATGCTAATAGAAAGTCCTAAAATGTGCTGATGCAACAATTGACACAAAAATACAAATTGTCAATTCTATGGTGTTTCCAGTGAAAATGTATGGATCCAAAAGCTGGACAGTGAAAAAACAGGATAGAAAAAGCATTGATTCTTTTGAATCCGTGTTGGAGAAGGCTTTGGTGAATACCATGAACTGTCCGAAAAACAAACAAAAGGGCTTTGGAGCAAATTAAGCCCCATCATTAAAGCCCTACTAAAACCATATCTCCTCCTGGAAGCCTTCCTTGACTAATTTCTTATCTCCCCATCTTGTTTTCCCTCCTACCTATGCATTTGTATCTGTATCCTCTAAGCAGCTGGGTACTTAGGGAGGTACAGGGCTCATGTACATACTCTTATAGCACATATGAACATATCCTTATATTCTGTTGCTTCCCCCCACGTATAATTTATTTCAATGTCTGTTTCTCCCACTAGATTGTAAATTCCTTGGGGTAGGGGAAGCAGCATGGCTTAGTGGAAAGAGCTTGGGCTTGGGAATCAGAAGTCATGGGTTCTAATACCGGCTCTGCCACTTATCAGCTGTATGACTTTGGGCAAGTCACTTAATTACTCTGTGCCTCAGTAACCTCACCTGTAAAATGGAGATTAAGACTGTGAGCCCCAAGTGGGATAACCTGATTACCTTGTTTCTACCCCAGTGCTTAGAACAGTGCTTGGCACATAGTAAGCGCTTAACAAATACCATCATTATTATTATTACTGTGTCTACTTACTATGTTGTACTCTCTCAAGCACTTTTTACAGGGCTCTGCCCACAGTTAGCAGTATATAAATAACACTGATTGATTGATCAATTGCTTTTCTAAACATTCTCTGCTATATGATATTGTCTGAGACCATGCTTTACTATGTCTTCAAAATGTTTATCTTCTGACATGGTAGTGACACGTGCAGCAATATTTGAGGAGCAACTCTCCCAACCCACACACTACAACCTGCTATGACCACCTGCAGCCTCACCCATTTCTCACCTGTTGAACTCTCAATCGCCATTTTTCGAACAATAACCTCATAACCTGCCACCTCACCTACATTACCTCACCCACCAAATCTGCCCTCTTCCCCTTCCCCAAATTTTCGACCCTCTCCTCCTGGCCTAAATCATCGTGCTTCACCTAGAGTTTCTTGATGCTACTGACCAGATCTAAACACCAAACTCAATTTCCTTCCCTCTCTCTCCCTCCATCGATTTTACACTATCAACCACCAGCCCTGGATCACCCCTAAATTCCACTTCTTTCTCTCCCTGTAGCTGAATGCTTATTGTGGAAATCCAGAATCCAGTCCAAAGCTTGCCACTGCAAATTCACTCTGGCCTGCTAGAATTCAGCCCTCGCATTTGCTCAACAACATACCTTTCCTCACTCATCTGACTCTTATGCCCTTAGCACTCACCAACTAGTCTAGATCTTTAACTCCCTCCTGAACTCCTAGTGACCCACTTTCCTGGCTCTCTCTAATTTCTGATGACCTTAACAACTATTTCATTAGCAACACAGACACCATCAGGAGTGAACTTCCCCAGGTCCCTACTTCCTACTGGGAAAACCCTAAAATACTTTTTTAATTATCATGCCTTCTCCACTTATTTACAATTCCAGGGCCACATCTGATACCCATTACCTAACACTTGCGGTATTTTGGCTGTAAAAACCCAGTTATTGGTTAGAAAGGCCTATGCCACTGGTCCCACGTCTGAGCCTGCCCTAGAAACTATGATATCACCACTTTGACTTGATTGAAAGAAAGAACATTTGGATTCTTTTCATCCTTTTCATTGGTGATTTCCCCTCACACATATTCATTCCCACTATAATTCTCGGTGGCCTCGGGATACAGTCCAGGAAGATTGGTGAAAGATTGAAAGGAGATGAGGAAGAGACCATCGACACCAATCAGGAGGCAAGCAAAGGAGACTATACCAGTGCCTTGATAACTTGAGATTCATTCATTCTTCATTCAATTGTATTTATTGAGCGTTGACTGTGCGCAGAGCACTGTACTAAGCACTTGGAATGTACAATTCGGCGACAGATCGAGACAATCCCTGCCCAACAACGGGCTCACTGTCTAAAAAGGGGGAGACAGCAAAACAAAACAAGTAGTCAGGCATCAGTACCATCAAAATAGATAAATAGGATCATAGATATATACACATCATTAATAAAATAGAGTAATAAATAATATATAGAAATATACACAAGTGCTGTGGGGAGGGGAAGGAAATAGAGCAGAGGGAGGGAGTAGGGGCAATGGGGAGGCAGAGGGAAAGGGAGGGCTTAGTCTGGGAAGGCCTCCTGGAGGAGATGAGCTCTCAGTAAGGCTTTGAAGAGGGGAAGAGAGTTAGTTAGGTGGATGTGAGGAGGGAGGGCATTCCAGGTTAGTGGTAGGACATGGGCCAGGAGTCAATGACGGGACAGGCACTGAACTGCAACAATACTAGTTTACCAGTCTCATTGCTGACTTGGAAAATGACTCTAAGATCACAGTGACTATTAAGCATTATCCTCCTTTAGACCTGCTTTTTTTTCCAAATATTATGCAGTTCTTTTGTTATAGTCACCATATGAAGGAATAATAAAATCAATAGAGTTGGTAAGGGAGATGCAAGACCATCTCCTTTCTAAATTAAAAACTTTTCTCCTCTTCCTTTTTTCCCCACTTGTAAATGTATTCAATCTCTAGATTCTCATTTCAATTTTACAGTCTGTTAAACTATTTTTTATATTTTGAAGTCATCAGAATGGTGAATCACTAAAAAACTACAAGAATCTTACCACATATTCAATTAATGTGCTTAGCTCAATATTTTTATGCTGAAGCTTTTGCAAATATTGTTTGCTTTTTAGTATTGCAAATCACATACCATTCAAATTTATGCCAGCATGCTTATTCTCCACACAGTGAAATGACGCTTAAATGCAAGCTTGAACTGCCACAAACAAAAGGGATTTAATTTTGCAAGCATTTGGGGAGCTATGCTTTGGTGTGTATTTCTCAGTTTTAATGTTATTTCCAAAGAAGTGAAAGAGGAGAAAGTTATGGCCCTGGAAAGGACAATAGGAGGGTCAGAGAGGGCAGAGCTGGTATAGTAATAATTTAAAAGAACACGCTATCCAATGCTAGGTGTCTGACAAGATCACTGCATCCGAGTCTGTAAGGAGACAGCTTGCGTGCCAAGGAAGATGTTTCTGGATGCTGACGGAGTTCCTTAGGGAAAATTTTGATCAGAGAAGTGATTAAGGAGGAGCTACTAGGGGTCAAGCTGAACTCCTTTGTTTCTTTGACTTAAAATAATTTCACTCAGAAAAGATAGTTTACTAGTGAATAGACAGGCAAATGAAGGTTGGTTGCCCCGCTCAACTGTAACCCTCCTTTCTTACTGCTTGCTTTTCTCATTTCTCCTTCTTTTGTTAGTGATAAATAACCATTCCAGCCTCTGTGAAACTTAAAACCTTATATTAAATCAACTTTATAGAAGCGTCTACAGGCAGGTGGTGGGAGGGAGTTGGGGGGAAGGACTAAAGGAATTGCCAGTGGAAAAATCTGTATTTAGACCTGAATCTACACGGCAAAAATCTGACCTCTGGGGCCAAACTAGGTTCAGCAAAGATTATCCCATGCAAAAAGAAGTAATGTTTTTGCAGCTGTACATCAAGGTTCAATAGTATTTATTGAGCGCTTACTATGTGCAGAGCACTGTACTAAGCGCTTGGGATGAACAAGTCGGCAACAGATAGAGACAGTCCCTGCCGTTTGACGGGCTTACAGTCTAATCGGGGGAGACGGACAGACAAGAACAATGGCAATAAACAGCGTCAAGGGGAAGAACATCTCGTAAAAACAATGGCAACTAAATAGAATCAAGGCGATGTACAATTCATTAACAAAATAAATAGGGTAACGAAAATATATACAGTTGAGCGGACAAGTACAGTGCTGTGGGGATGGGAAGGGAGAGGTGGAGGAGCAGAGGGAAAAGGGGAAAATGAGGCTTTAGCTGCGGAGAGGTAAAGGGGGGATGGCAGAGGGAGTAGCTGGAAGGAAGATGGAAGAAGAAGAAGAAGTCTGCCACCAATGCAGACTTGGTGCATTCTGCAAATGGCAGAAGAAGAAGCAGATGGAAGAGGAGCTCAGTCTGGGAACGCCTCTTGGAGGAGGTTCTATCACTGAGCCTGCCAGGGTGTACCATCAGGCAGTTCCTGACACATCCTCTAGCCTCTGTGATCCAAAGCATCACATAGAGCACAGTTTAGATTTTGATCTGGTTCAAACTGACCCAATAGGGCTTGGGCCAACTTAGACTAAGCCCCAGAAGCCTTGGGCTCATAGAAGCCTGATAAGTTGGGTTTTATCTTACTTCTGAAGAGGGGGGTGGTCGCATCTGAATGTCATGTATGTTTGGTTGTTATTATGGACTGCTGTGTCATAGACAACTGGTGGACAGCTACATCTATGCAATTTGATTCATTGTACATTCACAGTAGTGCTTCAGCTCCCATGTTTTCCAAAAGTTATAGTCTCACAGGCCAAAGCTATGAAACTGGAGGGCAGAATTGTGAAGCAGCGTGGCTCAGTGGAAAGAGCATGGGCTTTGGAGTCAGAGGTCATGGGTTCAAATCCCGCTCTGCCACTTGTCAGCTGTGTGACTGTGGGCAAGTCACTTAACTTCTCTGTGCCTCAGTTACCTCATCTGTAAAATGGGGATTAAGACTGTGAGCCCCACGTGGGACAATCTGATTCCCTTGTGTCTACCCCAGTGCTTAGAACAGTGCTCTGCACATAGTAAGCGCTTAACAAATACCAACATTAATTGTGGGTACCCTATATCAGCTTTAGCTCAAGCCACCTTCACATAGAGATGCTTAAGGGCATGGCCGGGCCTGAACAGGGCTATACTGTCTCTTTAGGCAGCTGCCATTGATCCAGAGATGAATGAGAAAGGCATGTGGGAAGAAGTTTAAGGTTATCTAGTTGAGGAGCCATTTTCTTTCATCCCCTGCTGCAGTTTATGGTCTCTGTTCTACTAGAAGAATGACTTGGGTCTGCTGAGTAATTCCATGCGTGTGTGTGTGTGTGTGTGTGTGTGTGGTGTGTGTGTGCGTGAGTGAGAAAGAGTGTATGTGTGCATGTGTGCATGTGTATTTGCATGTGTAGAGATACGTGTTGGGGTGAGTCTGAGATGAGGTAAAGTGGGAGGGGAACATGCATGAGCAGGGATACAGGATGAGGAAATATTGATGAAGCGTGAAACCTTGAGACTTCCTAGGTACAATTTATAAAAAAGGTTAGGACTTTAGGACTTTGCAATAGAGAGCAAAAGAATCAGGACTCTTGTAGAGTAGCTTCCATCAGACAGCCTTTCATTTGTACAACAGTAGGATCTCAGTTTGATTTTTAAAGTTTGAATTCCATAAGATAGCTTCCCACATGAATAAAGAAATGACATTAACAACTTAAGGTGCAACATATTAAAAAACAAATCATAACACATTCTTATCTCACTGGAGGTAGTATCTACATTTGAGTGGAAATGATGGACTCAAGTATATTATTACGTATTAGATCATGTATTAATATTAACTACAAAACAGAAGATAAAAACTAAGAAAGTTGGAGAAGGGACTATCCTTATAAATGAGATAAGGGCACTAGCAACATAGTCTTCCTCTTCTTTGTAAATCATTTTTGTCTATCTGCCTCCCCCATTAAAAGTTCCTTGAGGGCAGGGTAAACGTATCTTGCTTCTATTATTCTCGCCCAAGTACTCGATACAATGCTTTGCACTCAGTGGGCACTCACCAAACTACCACTTCTTGTGTGATTGACTGTACTTACCCACCTGTCTATTCTCTCCCAGGCCTTAATTCAGTGCTCTCCACACTGTAAGTGCTTAATCAGTATTATTACTAACATAGTAAGTGTGACTCTTCCCTTCCCACCCACAGAGAAGAGCCAAGGAAACAGCTGAAACTGATTAGCAATTATGGAAAAATGGTCCAGAAAAGAACGTTGAGAAACTAGAGGGCTAGCATTCTCTCATAAGACATGCATCGTGCCTCTTGCACTACCAGTCTCCATTTCCACGGTCATTCATAAAAGAAGCAGGGCAAGGAAGCCAAGGCACTTGGGGCAGATCAAAGTGATGATTTTACTCTATAATTAGGTCATACAGCCTGAGAAATGTGCTAATTTATTTATAATTATAAATTAGCACACTGCATCCAAAATGAAAGTCCTAAAGGAACGGAAAAAAGTGTTTTGTGGTTGGAGCAGCCAACAATAGTGCCCTCAGTCCAGGAGTTGAAGATTCAGTTTTACTTAAAATAAGGACAGATACCATTTAAACAAAAAACAGGTAAGATGAAGAGTCATTATTGTTTCATATAAAATCCCAAAGGTAATCTCATCTGATTACCCCATTATTCACCCCAGTACTTAGCACAGTGCTTGACATGCACTAAGTGGCCAAAGGAGCATGGCCTAGTGCATAGAACCCAGACCTGGGAGTCAGAAGGATGTAGGTTCCAATCCTGGCCCTGCCATTTGTCTGCTGTGTGTCCTTGGGCAAGTCACTTCACTTCTCTGTGCCTCAGTTTTCCCATCTGTAAAAATGGGGATTCATTCAATTGTATTTATTGAGCAGTTACTGTGTGTAGAGCACTGAACTAAGCGCTGGGACAGGGACTGTGTCCAACCTAATGAGCTTGTATCTACTCCAGTGCTTAGTACAGTGCCTGGCACAAAATAAGTGCTTAACAAATAACATATATTACTGTTATTATTATTATTAAATATCATAACTACTCTTGGCTTATTTCTTTCCATCATCTCAGGCAACGAAACACTAACTTCATTAAATCCTTCTGACTCCCAGGCCCGTTACTCTTTCCACCGGGCCACGCTGCATCCACAAGCCAGGGTGGGGGCGACGGGTAGGCATACAGAGATCATTGATCCATTCTGCCCAGTGACAAGCGGAGTTAGATTTCTCTTGGCCCGGGGACATTGTGCTCCCCTTCTCGGCCCCAAGGACATTGTGTCCTCGGGGGACATTGTGTCCCCCTGCTCGGGCCCGGGGACAATGTGCTCCCCAACCGCTCCCCCACTCCGCCCGAGGCGGCCATTTTAGGAAGCCCCCACTCTGCCTGAGGCGGCCATTTTGGGAAGGCCTCACTCCCTCTTCCCTCTTGAGGTGATTCATCCCTCCCGCCCCCGCCCCGGGCGACGACGTCCTTGTTCTCACCATGTTACCTTACCTTAGCCGCCGCCTACGGCCGCCACCCACCCCGGACAACCTCAGGGCCCCCCCGCCGCCACAGGGTTATTTGGTCATGAGCTCTGGGACTCTCTCGGCCGCTGGCCGCTTGACTTTGAGTCTGATCGGGTAGGGTCGGCTCGTCCCCCGACCCTGGTCATCGCCTGCTTATTAACACTATTGTAGTGTGCCTTACTGTAGCATGTTGCTATATTTGCGATCTCGCTTTTTATTGTTTATTGTCGTCAGATTTTGAATTTGATCAGGTCGCCCCTTAATCGAGTCTACCCCCGACCCTGGTCATCACCCCTTTTATTAACACAACTATATTGTATCATACTGTATCATGTTGCTATATTAGCACCACTGTATTGTATCATATTGTATCATGTTGCTATATTACCGATTTCGTTTATTACTGTTTATTGTTGTCAGTGCTGCCACCCACCTCTCTGGCCTCGCCATGTCCCTCCTCCCCCCCTCCCCCCTCCCGCCCCTTCCTATCCTCCCCTTCCCCTTCCCCTTCCCCTCTCTCGCTCAGCATTTTCCCGCTCTCTCCTCTGTCTCCTCCCCCCCTCCTCTCTCCCGCCCTAGAACCCCACTTTACCAGCGCTACCCCTCTTCCCCCTCCCCCTACTCTTCCCCCCACCAAACCCCCTCGTCACCCCCTCCCCCCTTCTCTCTTCCCCACCCATGCCCCATCCCAGTCCTCTTGTCCCACCGCCACCCCTCATCCCCCTCTCCTCGTCCAGGGCCCCGCCACCTCCTTCCCATCCAAACCCTCCCCTCCCCCCGCCCTTCCCCCCCTCCTCCCCTTGCACCCACAGCTACTTTCAAGTGTGGCCTCTGGAACCCCCGCTCTATTACAGGCAAGCTACCTTTCATCCATGACCTTTTCCTCTCCCGCTCTCTCCTCCTCCTCGCCCTTTTGGAAACGTGGCTCTCTCCCGAAGACACGGTCTCCGCCGCCGCTCTCTCCAGCGGAGGCCTCTCCTTCTCCCACTCCCCCAGACTCACCGGTAAGGGAGGAGGCGTCGGCTTCCCCCTCTCGCCCCGATGCCGCTTCCGCACTATCCCTCCTCCCCCCTCCCTCTCCTTCCCCTCCTTTGAAGCCCATATCATTCGCCTCTACCACCCACTCCAGTTACTTGTCGCCGTCATCTACCGCCCCCCGGTCCCACCTCCGACTTCTTCAACCACCTTGACCCCTTTCTCACCTTCCTCCTCTCCTTCTCTCTGCCCACTCTGATCCTTGGAGACTTCAACATCCATACGGATGTACCCGACGACTCCTCTGCCGCCCGCCTGCTATCCCTCCTCGACTCTGCCGACCTCCTCCTCCACCATACCGCGCCCACTCACCGACTCGGTCACACCCTCGATCTTGTCATCTCCTACCGCTGCACTATCTCCTCACTCACCAACTCTGAAATCCCTCTCTCGGACCATAACCTTCTCACCTGCCTCATCTCTCACACTCCCTCCCCCTGCAAATCTTCGCTACTGCCCCACAGAGACCTCCGCTCTCTCGATCCCATCCGTCTTTCCAATAGCATCTCTCCTCACCTTGCCGTCCTGTCCTCTCTTCCCACTCTCGACGATCAGGTCTCCGCTCTCAACTCCACCCTCTCTACTCATCTCGACTCTCTCGGCCCCCTTTCCCTCCGCCGCTCTCGCTCCACTAACCCACAGCCCTGGATCACCTCCTCCGTTCACCTCCTACGCTCCTATGCTCGAGCTGCTGAGCGCTGCTGGCGAAAGTCCAAGCACCGAGCCGACCTCACACACTTCAAATTTATCCTTTCCTGCCTTAACTCTGCCCTCTCCTCCGCCAGGCAAAGCTTCTTCTCCTCCCTCATCGACACCCATGCCCGTCACCCCCGCCTATTGTTCCGGACCTTTAACTCTTTCCTTAGGCCCCCTGTTCCTCCCCCTCCCCCATCTCTCACCCCTAATGATCTGGCCACCTATTTCCTCACGAAAATCAACACGATCAGGTCTGAGCTCCCCAAAGTCACCCCTCCGCCTCTCCCCTCCCCCCCACCAACCCCCTCCCCTACTTTCCCATCCTTCCCTGCAGTATCCTCAGAGGAGATCTCCTCCCTCCTCGCAAGTGCCACCCCCTCCACCTGCGCCTCGGACTCCATTCCCTCTCACCTTCTTAAAACCATCGCCCCTGCCCTCCTCCTTTCCTTAACTTCTATTTTTAACCACTCAATCTCCAAGGGCTCCTTCCCCTCTGCCTTCAAACATGCCCACGTCTCCCCCATCCTAAAAAAAACCCACTCTTGACCCCACTTCCCCCTCCAGTTATCGTCCTATCTCCCTACTACCCTTCCTTTCCAAAATCTTAGAACGAGTCGTCTACAATCGATGCCTAGAATTCCTTAACTCCCATTCTCTCCTAGACCCCCTCCAATCTGGCTTCCGTCCCCTCCACTCTACCGAGACTGCTCTCTCTAAGGTCACCCATGACCTCCTTCTTGCCAAATCCAATGGCTCCTACTCCATTCTGATCCTCCTTGACCTCTCTGCTGCCTTTGACACTGTCGACCATCCCCTCCTCCTCCATACCTTATCTCACCTTGGCTTCTGTCCTCTGTCCTCTCCTGGTTCTCCTCTTACCTCTCTGGCCGATCATTCTCGGTCTCCTACGCTGGAGCCTCCTCCCCCTCCCATCCTTTAACTGTTGGAGTTCCTCAAGGGTCAGTTCTTGGCCCTCTTCTGTTCTCCATTTACACTCACTCCCTCGGTGAACTCATCCGCTCTCACGGCTTTGACTACCATCTCTACGCAGATGACACGCAGATCTACAGCGTGGCTCACTGGAAAGAGCACGGGCTTTGGAGTGAGAGGTCATGGGTTCGAACCCCGGCTCTGCCACTTGCCAGCTGTGTGACTTTGGGCAAGTCACTTAACTTCTCGGTGCCTCAGTTCCCTCATCTGTAAAATGGGGATTAAGACTGTGAGCCCCACGTGGGACAACCTGATTCCCGTGTCTACCCCAGCGCTTAGAACAGTGCTCGGCACATAGTAAGCGCTTAACAAATACCAACATTATTATTATTATTATTATCTACATCTCCGCCCCTGTCCTCTCCCCCTCCCTTCAGGCTCGCATCTCCTCCTGCCTCCGGGACGTCTCCACCTGGATGTCGGCCCGCCACCTAAAACTCAACATGAGCAAGACTGAGCTCCTCATCTTCCCTCCCAAGCCCGGTCCGCTCCCAGACTTCTCCATCACCGTGGATGGCACGACCATCCTTCCCGTCCCGCAGGCCCGCAATCTCGGTGTTATCCTTGACTCGTCCCTCTCGTTCACCCCACACATCCTATCCGTTACCAAGACCTGCCGGTTTCACCTCTACAATATCGCCAAGATCCGCCCTTTCCTCTCCACCCAAACGGCTACCTTACTATTACGGGCTCTCGTTATATCCCGGCTAGACTACTGTGTCAGCCTTCTCTCTGACCTCCCTTCCTCCTCTCTCGCCCCGCTCCGGTCTATTCTTCACTCCGCTGCCCGGCTCATCTTCCTGCAGAAACGATCTGGGCATGTCACTCCCCTTCTTAAACAACTCCAGTGGTTGCCTATCGACCTCCGCTCCAAACAAAAACTCCTCACTCTAGGCTTCAAGGCTCTCCATCACCTTGCCCCTTCCTACCTCTCCTCCCTTCTCTCTTTCTACCGCCCACCCCGCACGCTCCGCTCCTCTGCCGCCCACCTCCTCGCCGTCCCTCGGTCTCGCCTATCCCGCCGTCGACCCCTGGGTCACGTCCTCCCGCGGTCCTGGAACGCCCTCCCTCCTCACCTCCGCCAAACTGATTCTCTTTCCCTCTTCAAAACCTTACTTAAAAATCACCTCCTCCAAGAGGCCTTCCCAGACTGAGCTCCTCTTCCCCCTCTACTCCCTTTGCCATCCCCCCTTTACCTCTCCGCAGCTAAAGCCTCATTTTCCCCTTTTCCCTCTGCTCCTCCACCTCTCCCTTCCCATCCCCACAGCACTGTACTCGTCCGCTCAACTGTATATATTTTCATTACCCTATTTATTTTGTTAATGAATTGTACATCGCCTTGATTCTATTTAGTTGCCATTGTTTTTACAAGATGTTCTTCCCCTTGACGCTGTTTAGTGCCATTGTTCTTGTCTGTCCGTCTCCCCCGATTAGACTGTAAGCCCGTCAAACGGCAGGGACTGTCTATCTGTTGCCGACTTGTTCATCCCAAGCGCTTAGTACAGTGCTCTGCACATAGTAAGCGCTCAATAAATACTATTGAATGAATAAATCCATGGAAGAGCTTCAGGATGGATATCATAGTGGGAACAAAAGAACTGTATTGCAAGTTGCAGCAAGCAAATAAAGCAAATATAGGACACTGAGTCAGAGAGACGGAGCAGACACACTACACTGAGCTATTTTAAATCATCACTGGAGATCTGTAGCTGAGCTCTCCAGTGGCTTCCTTCTTGCTAAAAGGCTTCCACTCAAGTGCTTCAGATCATGTAAGTTTGTTTAAGATGCATAATTCATGAAGGGTACATAACACCATCCTTGAATAACTTTTCACTCACCACCTGCTTGATAGGAATAGAACTGACAGAAGAGTGTGACTTCAGAAATCTGACATTATCATGGTATGTGTCGTGGGAAAGGGTCCGAGATAGTGATCTCTTCACTGTCTAAACCCCTTGATTATTGCTGCCAAGGAGTCTAATGGCATTGTATTTTCCACCAAGGAATATTGTTATCCTCTGTTATGTCCTTCAAAACCAAGAGGATAAAACAATGAAAATGCTGCTGAATAAACCACATTTTTAATCCCGTGTAAGTATGCCTAAAACAGGTACTAATTTTTCCAGAGGCCTGTTTGTGAGAGAAATATTAAAAATCCAAATCATGAATTATCTTCCGTTTCCAAATCATGCTCTAGCTGACATGAGCAAGGAAACTGTCCCCGAAGAGTTTATACATTTGCCTCGCTTCATCATTTCAATGTGTAACTATAGAGTAATAATTTAGGAATGATTTAGGAAGCAATGGGGTAGTAGCTGCTGTGAGACACAATGGAATTTTATTGGGGAATTCTATTATTAGAGTACTGAATTGTGTAAAATTTCTTTTCCTCAACAAACTTACATTATTTTTCCTGTGTGGCCAAACCAGCACCTTTATTCAATCTTGACCACATAATGGGTCCAAATAATAATCCTGTTTGTTGGGTTTTTTTTACCTTACCACCTTGTTCTTTTTTCTCTTTTTCCTATGGGCTCAGCAAAGACCCCTTACCATCCAAATTCCTCCAGTTGTCTTTGAAATTGCCCTGGTAGCCTCTTTCTATTTGTAGTGTTCTGCTGAGTATTTGCTTGGGTCACTTCTGCCTAAGGAAGAGACCCAGGAACACAGCCAAAACAACAGTGATTAAAACAAAGGATAAAATCAACACTCCATCAGTTCTTTCTTTTTTTCCCTCCCTCTCTCTCATTATTATTCACTTTTTTTCTCCCACTACAGCTCATTCTTCAGCTGACGTACACACTGTCCCTCTTTTTCAACTCTTCTTTCTCTGACCCTTTGTTCATGCACCTTCTCCTGGCTGGCATTTCCTTCCCCTTCAAATCCATTCAGACCATATTCTCTCCATCTTCAAAGTCCCCCCTGAAATCCCACCTCCTTCAGGAGGCACTCCCAAATTATGCTTTCTTCTCCTCAGGCCATAGTCTTCCAACTACAATAACAGCGAATATAATGATAATGATGATGGTAATAATATTTGATAGGTGCTTATTATGTGCCAAGATACGAGATAATCAGGTTCCACATGGGGCTCGCAGTCTAACTAGGAGGGAGAACAGGTATTGAATCCCCATTTGACAGGTGAGGAAACTGAGGCATAGAGAAGTGAAATGACTTGCCCAAGGTCACACAGCAGGCAGGTGGCAGAGCTGGGATTAGAACCCAGGTTCTCTGACTCCCAGGCCCACGCTCTTGCCAGTCAGCCACAATGTTATTACCTCAGCATTTATGCACTCACAGCCACCTGTAGCACTTTTGTACATTGCATAGTGGCTAGAGCATGGCCTGGGAGTCAGAAGGTCATGGGTTCCAATGTTGGCTCTGCCACTGGTCTGCTGTGTCAATTTGGGCAAGTCACTTAACTTTTCTGTGCCTCAGTTCCCTCATCTGTAAAATGGGTAGCATGGCTCAATGGAAAGAGCACGGGCTTGGGAGTCAGAGGTCATGGGTTCTAATTCCAGAGTTCTAATTCCGGCTCTGCCACTTGTCAGCTTTGTGACTTTGGGCAAATCACTTAACTTCTCTGTGCCTCAGTTCCCTCATCTATAAAATGTGTATTAAGACTGTGAACCCCACGTGGGACACCTGATTACCTTGTATCCTCCCCAGCACTTAGAACAATGCTTGGCACATAGTAAGCGCTTAACAAATACCAATATTATTATTTATTATTATCTGTAAAATGGGGATTGAGACTGTGATCCCACATGAGAAAGGGACTGTGTCCAACCCAATCTGCTTGTATCTGCCACAGGGCTTTTTACAGTGCCTGTCGCATAGTAAGGGCTTAGCAGATACCATAATTATTATTATTATTACCTATGGACATAATTACTCTGCTATATGAGCACTCATTCACCTATCCCTCTTTCTAATAAAGATTGGGATACTAAGATGCAACCTCAAAAGCAGAAACAGAGGAGTGAACATATTAGATCTGGGACACTGGCAGTAGACAGGCCAGTTTGACATACATCAATCACAACTAGGGTGCTCTTTCAAACAGAAGCCTTTGATTTGATCATGGTTTTAAGAAAGAGAATCAAGACAAATGAAAAATACAAAACTCAGAAAAAGATCATATTTACAGGATGTCTTCGCTTAAGATGCATGTTACCATGAACAGTTTACATTTCTAAATTTGCACCGTTTCAGTCTTACAAAACATTGGTTGGGACTTTATAACAAACATTAGCATGCTTTATGGCATTAGTTCCAGGGGTATTAGAGGTGGAGGCAGAGGAGAGGCAGAGAAGCTACAGGGAAATGAGGAAACAATTTTAAAAGCTGCGATGAGGTGGAGTGGGCTAAAGGGAGAAAATGTAAAGAGGGTTGGGGAAACAGAGTGGGAGAGAGGGTTACCAGGCAAAATCACCTGGAAGAATTTACACATCCATTTTACCTTAGGTGAAGTAAAATTCAGGCCTAATGGAGAATCTCTCTAACTCAATATAAATACAATAATGTTGCTATCTTATTGTATAAAATAGAGCCCACAATTCTGGGTAATTTTGCTAAACCTATGGTATTTGACTGTGGTTCAAGAACCAATAACCCATTTATGAGATTGGTCCTTTGAAAAAAATTGGTTCCAATGTCAACATTTCAACATAAAATGCACTTTTCAGGAGTCAATTGTGTTGTTTGTCCTACTACTGCCTGCACATTTGTTCAGGATGGAAGGAGTTGTCAATTTGTCAACCCTACTTGTCCTGTCTTATACTGTGGAGTCATCTCTGACCCATAGCAACTCCATGGACACATTTCTCCCAGAATGCCCCACCTCCATCTACAATCATTCTAGGATTGTATCCATAGAGTTTTCTTGGTAAAAAATGTGGCAGTGGTTTATCATTGCCTTCTTCCTAGTAAAAAGAGCATGGGCTTGGAAGTCAGAGGTTGTGGGTTCTAATTCCGGCTCCACCACTTGTCAGCTGTGTGACTTTGAGCAAGTCACTTAACTTCTCTGTGCCTCATTTACCTCATCTATAAAATGAGGATTAAGACTGTGAGCCCCACGTGGGGCAACCTGATAACCTTGTATTTACCCCATCGCTTAGAACAGTGTTTGGCACATAGTAAGGACTTAACAAATACCAAAAAAAACAACAAAAAAACAGTGCTTGGCACATAGTAAGTGCTTAACAAATACCATCATCATTATTATTATTATAAACTTGAGTTTCTGCCCTTGACTCTCTCCCATGCCACTGCTGCCCAGCAAGGGTGAGTTTTGACTTGTAGCAGATTGCCTTCCACTCACTAGCCACTGCCCAAGCTAGAAATGGAATGGATATACCTCTGCTTGACTCCCCTTCCCAAAGTTGAGACTGGTAGAGCACTGGAAACTCTCCAGGTGCAATCCTGAGAGGGGCAACCTTACTTAATCCTACTCATATAGTTATGTTCACTAGTGACTTCTTTGAATAAAATGCACGTTTGTGCATATTTTACATAATCAATCAATGGCTTTTGTTGAGCACTTACAGTGGACAGAGTACTGTACTAAGCATTTGAGAGAGTACAATACAGAGTTGGTGCACACATTCTCTGTCCACAGGGTCTATATATAGTTGTGCTTCATTTTCTAAACTGATATTCTACTAATGGCTAATATTTTTTGTTTTTTTTATTTTTACCATACCTGTTGTGGATTTACTATGTGTCAGGCATTGTACTAAGTGCTTGGTATCTACAAGCAAATCAGGTTGGACCCAATCTATGTCCCACATGGGGCTCCCAATCTCAATTCCCATTTTACAGATGAGTTAACAGGCACAGAGAAGTTTTAAGTGACTTGCTCAAAACCACACAACATACATGTGGCAGATCTGGGATTAGAACACAGGTCCTCTGACTCCTAGGCCCATGCTTTATCCACTAGGCCGTGCTATCTAGCTTAGAAAACAGGTGCACAACTGACTTCCTTTCCACACTATGTGATAATTCTTGGCTACGCTGATACTTTTTGTGAGAGAGCAAAGCCACAACCAGAAAGGAATGCTTCAAAATGGTGGCAGGAGGATTGGAGGGAAGGGAGCATGGACTTTAAAACCTCATGGTGCAATCATTTAAACAATCAATGCTTTTTATTGAGCACTTACTGTGAGCAGAGCACTGCATCAAGCTCTTGAGAGAGTAGAACAAAGGAGAGTTGGTAAACACTATTCCCTGTCCACAATGAGCTCCTCCTCTCTCACCCCGCTCCAGTCTATTCTTCACTCCGCTGCCCGGCTCATCTTCCTGCAGAAACAATCTGGGCATGTCACTCCCCTTCATAAACACCTCCAGTGGTTGCCTATCAACCTCCGCTCCAAACAAAAACTCCTCACTTTAGGCTTCAAGGCTCTCCATCACCTTGCCCCCTCCTACCTCTCCTCCCTTCTCTCTTTCTACTGCCCACCCCGCACGCTCCGCTCCTCTGCCGCCCACCTCCTCACCGTTCCTCAGTCTCGCCTATCCCGCCGTCGATCCCTGGGCCACGTCCTCCCGCGGTCCTGGAATGCTCTCCCTCCTCACCTCCACCAAACTAATTCTCTTCTCCTCTTCAAAACCCTACTTAAAACTCACCTCCTCCGAGAGGCCTTCCCAGACTGAGCTCCCCTTCTCCCTCTACTCCCTCTACCGCCTCCCCTTCACCTCTCTGCTGCTAAACCCTCTTTTCCCCCCATTTTCCTCTGCTCCTCCCCCTCTCCCTTCCCATCCCCTCAGCACTGTACTCGTCTGCTCAACTGTATATATTTTCATTACCCTATTTATTTTGTTAATGAAATGTACATTGCCTTGATTCTATTTAGTTGTCATTGTTTTTACGAGATGTTCTTCCCCTTGACTCTATTTACTGCCATTGTTTTTGTCTGCCTGTCTCCCCGATTAGACTGTAAGCCCGTCAAACGGCAGGGACTGTCTCTATCTGTTGCCGACTTGTTCATTCCAAGTGCTTAGTACAGTGCTCTGCACATAGTAAGCACTCAATAAATACTATTGAATGAATGAATAAGCTTACAATCTAGGAGAGAAAGATAGAAATTAGTATAAATAAATAATTTACAATATATAATTTATAGATATGTACATAAATGCTGTGGGGCTGGGGGTGGGGCAAATAACGAATGCCCAAAGGTCACAGATCTAATGCAGAAGAGAGAGGGAGCTGGGGAAAAGACTTCATTCATTCAATCATATTTATTGAGCGCTTACTGTGAGCAGAGCACTATACTATGCTCTTGGAAAGTACAATTTGCAAACAGATAGAGACAAACCCTACCCAACAGTGGGCTCACAGTCTAGAAGGAGGAGACAAACAACAAAACAAAACAAGTAGACAGACATCAATAGCATCAAAATAAGTAAATAGAATTATAGATTTATACACATCATTAATAAAATAGAATAATAAATATGTACAAATATACACAAGTGCTGTGGGGCGGGGAAGGGGTTAGAGCAGAGGGAGGAAGGGGAGGAGGAGCAGAAGAATAATAATGTTGGTATTTGTTAAGTGCTTACTATGTGCAGAGCACTGTTCTAAGTGCTGGGGTAGACACAGGGTAATCAGGTTGTCCCATGTGAGGCTCACAGAGGGGGCCTCAGTCTGGGAAGGCCTCCTGAAAATCATGAGCTCTCAGTAGGGCTTTGAAGTGGGGGAAAGAGTGCTACTTTAGCGGATGAGAGAAGGGTGGGCATTCCAGGCCAGAGGTAGGACGTGGGCGAGGGGTCGACGGCAGGACAGGCGAGAACGAGGCACAGTGAGGGGGTTAGCGGCAGAGGAGCAGAGTGAGCGAGCTGGGCTATAGAAGGAGATAAGCCAATAGTGATGAGTTTTTGCTTCATATGAAGGTTGATAGGCAGCCACTGGAGATTTTTGGAGGGGGGGTGACATGCCCAGAGCGTTTCTGTAGAAAGATAATCCAGGCAGCAGAGTGAAGTATAGACTGAAGCTGGGAGAGACAGGAGGATGGGAGATGAGAAAGGAGGCTGATGCAGTAATCCAGTCGGGATATGATGAGAGATTGTACTAATAAGGTAGACGTTTGGATGGGGAAGGACTCTTGGAGGACTTGTGACCTTAATAAGGATTGACTGAGTAGGCAAAACTAACCCCTGTGCCCTTGGGGTTTGTAGATTTACCTGTTCTTCCTACCTTGCAACTCTCTTGCCAGTCTTTTGGTCAGACCTGTTTGAAAGGATTTCAAAGCACACCACTTTGGCTTTGAATTCCCTAACACTTCTCATTGTTCTTCCATCATCATCATCAATGGTAATTACTGAGTACTTACTATGTGCAGAGCACTGCACTAGGCACTTGTGAGAGTACAACATAACAGAGCCGGCAGATACATTCCCTGCCCACAATGAGCTTACCATCTAGAGGGGGAGACAGACATTAATAATAATTTCTAATGTATAATATAAAGATCTGGACATAAATGCTGTGGGGTTGAGAGTAGGGCAAATATCAATGCCCAGAGGTCACATATCCAAGTACATAGAGGACGCAGAAAGGAGAAAGAGCTGGGGAAAAGAGGGCTCAATTGGGGAAGGCCTCTTGGAGGACATGGGACTTAATAGGGCTTTGAATGCAGGGAGAGTGCTGGTCTGGCATATACAGTGGGGGAGGAAGTTCCAGGCAAGGGAGGATTCATTCATTCAATCATATTTATTGAGCACATTAAATCTCAACTTTGGTCATCAACTAGTTTGGGAATTTGATATGGCCATGATTACTGGGGCTTTCACAGAGGTCTTGATTGCAATATGACCGGAGTTTCTAATCTCATACCTTCCTCTAAATACAGGATGCTCACTTTGATCCTAGTTTAGCAAAACAGCCCCCCATTCCAATCTCATTAAGCAAAAGCTTCAACCAGGGCTTGTTTCTGCTTCAGAGGCTGCCTTTTGGAATTCTGATACTCATAAAGTCTCTGGTCACAGAGAACCACACCATAAAACAGAAAATGAGACTCACAAACATATCTGGATCATCTTTACAAGTGCTTATTATTTTCTATGGTTTGTTTTAATATTTACTTTTCCCTTTAATGCTAACAAGTTGACCAGAGAATGGCCTGCAGGATTTTATGGGCAGACAGTGCTCAACTCTTTTCAAATTGAACCGGGGATATGGATTAACCATTGCTATTGTTCTTTTCACACCCTACACATGAGAGATACTGTTAGGGCTGAGAAATATGAGATAACTCAAAATGTTTTCAACCTACCTGCTCCATCAATCAATCATTCCATCCGTGGTATTTATTGAGTGATTAATAATGATGGTATTTGTTAAACGCTTACTATGCGCAAAGCACTGTTCTAAGCGCTGGGGGGATACAGGGTGATCAGGTTGTCCCACATGGGGCTCACAGTCTTAATCCCTGTTCTAGAAAAGAGAATGGAACTAAAACGGCAGTGAGGATTCGAACCCAAGGTGGTGACGCAAGCAAGGAAAAGTAACACTCAGAGACAGTGCTGGATAGATCAGAAAAGGGAGGAATATGACTGAGTGCCCGTTCACCTCCAGAGAGGTACGAGTGACACAACAGCCCCCCCTCCTGTTTGGCTGGGCCTTTGTTTGCAACATATAGGAGAAATAGCCAATCACAAAAGAACTCAGACAAGTGTGTTTTCTTCAGTGACAAAAGAGACTCTTCAAGCAGGCCTTATCTGTTTTGGGTAAGAAGCAATCTCCTGTCCTAGCAGGCCTTATCTGTTTTGGGTAAGAAGCAATCTCCTGTCCCCCGGAATTTGGAATTTGCAGATGTGATATACATCCCACCTGAAATGGGGGACTTTCTGAGACAAAAATCAATCAATCGATCGATCTGTGGTATTTATTGTTTTCTATGTGCAGAGCACCATACGAAGTGCTTGGGTGAGTACAATACAACAGAGTTGGTAGACATGTTCACTGCTCACAAGGATCTTACAGTCTAGAGGAGCAGACAGACATTAAAATAAATCATGGATATGTACTTAAGTGCTGTGGGGCTGAAGGTGGAGTTAATATCTAGTGCTCAAAAGGTACAGATCCATACAGATCCACGTGTATAGGTGACACATAAGGAAGAGGGTCTAGGAGAAAAGATGGCTTAATCAGGGAAGGCCTATTAGAGATGTTACTTTAATAAGGCTCTGAAGGTGGGGAGAGTGGTGGTCTGTCATATATGAAGAGGGACAATGTGTACAAGGGGTCAGCCTCAAGATAGACAAGATTGAGGTACAGTGAGTAGATTGGCTTTGAAGAACAAGCAATCAATCAATCGTATTTATTGAGAACTTACTGTGTGCAGAGTAAAGTATTAAGTGCTTGGGAGAGTACAGTTTAACAGAGTTGGTAGACATGTTCCATACCCACAATGAGCTTGGGGGAGATAGGCATTATAGATTATGGTAATGTAAATAAATGCTGGAGGACTGAAGGAGGGGTGAATAAAGAGTACAAATCCAAGTGCAAGACCAATGCAGAAGCTCTTTATGGGCATGGAATGTGTCTGTTGTATTCTCCCAAGCTCTAGGTTCAGTGCTCTGCACATAGTAATCGCTCAATAAATACCACTGATTGATTGATTTATGGAATGGGAAAAAAGGAAATGAGGACCTAATTGGGGAAAGCCCCTTGGAGGAACTGTGCCTTCTATAAGGCTTTGAAGGTAGGGAGAGTGAAGAGTGCAGACTGGGTTGCAGTATGAAATCAGCAAGGTGAGATAGGAAGGGGTGAGCTGATTGGGTGTTTTAAAGTCAATGCTAAGGAGTTTGTATTTGATTTGGAAGTGTATGGGCAACCATTGGAGGATTCTGAGGAAGGGGAAGATGTGAACTAAACGATTTTTTTTTTGAGTAAAATGATCTGGGCAGCAGAGTGAAGTATGGTCTGAGGTTGGGAGGACAAGAGAAAGGGAGGTTAGCAAGGAGGCTGATGCAGTAGTCAAGGAGGGATAGGATAAGTTCTTGGAACAGCATTATAGCAGTTAGGATGAAGAAGAAAGAGGATTTTAGCGATTTTGTGAAAGTTGAATTGACAGGATTAGGTGACAGTGAATATATGGGTTGAGTGAGAGAGATGAGTCAAGGATAATGCAAAAGTTACAGGCTTGTGAAACAGGGAGGATGGTGGTGATGTCTACAGTGATATAGGGACAACAGGGTTGCATATGCGGGACAACAGGGTTTGGGTGGGAAGATGAGGCATGTTAAGTTTTGGGCATGTTAAGTTTGAGGTGTTGACAGGACACTCAGATAGAGATGTCCTGAAGGCTGCAGAGGAGAGAGGTCAGGGCTGGAGAGGTAGATTAGGGAATCATCTGTGTAGAAATGGCCATTTAAGCAATGGGAGCGAATGAGTTCTCCAAGGGAGTGGGTGTAAATGGAGAATAGAAGGAGACCCAGAATTGAGCTTTGAGAGACTCCCACAGTTAGAGGGTGAGAGGCAGAGGAAGAACTGGCAAAAGAGACTGAGAAGAAGTGGCCAGAGAGATGGGAGGAGAACCAGGAGAGGACAGTGTCAGTAAAGCCAAGGTTAGATAGTGTTTTCAAGAGAAAAAGGGGTAATCCACATTGTGCAAAACAGTTTAAGAGGCTGAGGAGGATTAGGATGGAGTAGGAGACATTGGATTTGTCAAGGAGGAGATCATTGGTGAACTATGAGAGGGCAGTTTCCTTGGAGTGAAGAAGGCAGAATCCAGATTGGAGGGGGTCAAGGAGAGGATTGGAGAAGGGGAAGTGGTGGCAACTGGTGTAGACAACTAATTCAAGGAGCTTGGAGAGGAATGGTAGGAGGGGAATGTGGCCATAACTGGAGGGGTCCTCAAGGTCTTGAAAGGGTACTTGAGCATGTTCGAAAGCAGTGGGGAAGAAGCCATTGGAAAGTGAAAGGTTGAAGATGATGGTCAGGGAGGGAAGAAGGGAAGGAGCAAATGTTTTGATTAGGTGTGAAGGGATGGGGCAGAGGCACAGGTGGAGAGGTAGATTTTGAGAGGAGGCAGGAGATCTCTTGAGATTCTGTTGGGAAAGATGGGAGAGTCAAAGAAGGGACAGGAGGAGGGAGGGACTGGAGAGCAGCAGGGGATAATTTAGGAAATCACGCCTGATGGTTTCACACAGTCATGCCACAAAATCCTCGTTATTCATCATAGCCAGATGTCTATCTGACTTGGATACCATGTTGCCATTTCTTGTGGTTCTGGAGAGCCATATCAATCTTTTAGCTGCCAGTGTGTTTACCAACAAACCCTATTTATATTTGCTGAGTGAATAATTTTCCATCAAATGTCTAATACTCAGGAGCCATTTTAAGTGTCCTCCATTGAGCTCCCTGCTAGTGGGATATCTCATTCACCATCATCTTTCCTTTTGGGCAGCCATAGAGAATTCAAGTGCCCTGGCTTAATTACCTGTTACTGAGAGTACACTCTCTTTATCAAAGGGATTAGAACCAAATCTTACAGTGTCTGTAATTGCTGAAATATTTATTCACCTTTCTTGTAAAAGTTTATGCAAGGGATCAATATGCCTAGTAAATGATTCTATATAAATGCTTATTTTTACTTATTTATTGTTCAGTAGAAGATTATTCTATCATGAAAATTGGGTAGAACACCAGAGAGACAGTAGCCAGGTGATATTCCAGTAACTACACTGATGATTAAAGAAGAATGCTGGGCAATTACTGGCACTCCATCTTCTCCCTTGACAATCCTGCCTCCGTCCCCTCACTCACGCTGGTCCCCTGGCCTGAAACTCCTTAATCCCTCCCACAAATATGACAGACCACAGTTTTTGCCATATTCAAAGCCCTCCAAAAATCCCACTTTTTTTAACAAGTCTTCCCCGCAACTTCCTAATCCTCTGAGTCATATTAACTCAAAAGCTACCTCTAGCACATACCCTCAGCACTTGTGTACACACACACACATATGTCTATATGAGCCACTATTATAGTCAAGTATTTATTTTCATTACTGTATTTGTAAACATTTCTATGTCTGCCTCCTTTATTGGAGTATAAACTTTTTGTGGATAGGGAATGTATCTTGTGTGTCTGCAGCACTTTCTCAAGTGATTAGTAGATTGCATTGCACCCACAAAGCCCATTACCAGTACAAGTAATACGTACATGACATTGAGAATTTTGAGTCTACAACAGTGAATGCAAATTTATCACACTCATCCTCTGCCGTTATAAATGTACCCAGCATTGGTCCAGCTTATCCCTCGGTGCCAAATAGAGTTTGTAATCAGCCCTCCTCCTTTCCTCAATATGGCTAGCATGGCACATAAAACCCCCCATTTCCTGGGAAATGCAATCCCAGGGCACATTTCTTAGGGTTCTAATCAAAACAAGTATACACTAAATGCAAGAATGGAAGCACCTACCATTTTCAGTGCTGCTCTGATTTCAAAATGGGTGGCCAAAAGCCCAAGCTTCAAAAGTTGAAATTGCTTAGAAAAAGCCAGGGCCATTAACAAATCCTTCCAGATCTCAAGTGAACCACACTTCTAGAACCCAGGGACCCTGGGGCTCCCGGCTAGGTGTCCCAATATGTGGATCTAATCACAGAAACCTCTTCTGTCAAATTAGTACTAGCAATTTCTGGAAGGGAGCCAACTTAGGAAATTGTAGGACTGCCACTAACATCCAGCAATCAACAATCAATCCCCTTGGAACTTGAGGAAAGATCACAGGTAAAATTCCTCACTTGCCCCCCTCCTTATTTTGTCTCACTGCTGGAGGGAAAAAGGAGCCTGTTGGGTCTCCTCTGGAAAAAAAGAATGGCCCCCTAGGGTTGCTATATATTTATTCAAAAATGCTGCAAGCATGGCAGGTTGCGCATTAGCACCACAGGTGCTACAAACCTTGATACACACTGTAAATCCACATAGTAGGAAAGGGGCTAAGATTCTCTTGGTAGGAGCTCAAGGTTGAGAACTTCAAGAATGATAACTTTTCTTTCATAACAACTCCCTTAAGAAAACAATGAAAACATTCTTTATACCTCAGTTATAGTCCATCACCCAGGTATCACAGGCCTTAAAAGAACTGAATTCTATTTGTGGAGAGGGGAAATGAAATTTAAAGGGGACAGGATGAGGGACAGATTCTGGTCTGAGTTATGTGTTCCCAAATGATCAGAGGGGCAATGACAATGAGGAGGGCATGGATCCCATTTGGTATTCAAGAATTTTGGATGGTGCTTGATGCTGAGTAAACACTATTTAAGGTTTATAGTTTGTAGAATCTGCAGGTCAGATAAAAAAAAATTAAACAATGGCACCACCTCATGCAGAAGGGGGGAAGGAAAACTGCTGGAGTGCAGTTAGTCAATCAACCATATTTACTGAGTGCTTACTGTGTGAATAGCTCTATACTAAATGCTTGGGAGAGTAAAATATAACAATAAATAGACGCATTCCCTGCCCATAACGAGCTTACAGTCTAGAGGGGGAGATAGACATTAATATAAACAAAATTACAGATACATACCTAAGTGTTGTCGGGCTGGCAGGGGGGATGAATAAAGGGAGCAAGTCAGGGTGATGCAGAAGGGAATGGGAGAAGAGTAAAGGAGGGCTTAATCAGGGAAGGCCTCTTGGAGGAGATGTGCCTTCAATAAAGCTTCCAAGAGGGAGAGAGTAATCCTCTGTTGGATTTGAGGAGGGTGTTCCAGGCCAGAGGCAGGAAATGGGGAGTGCAAAGAGGGAGGAGGGAAGGGGAGGGATCGACTGACCTTTAGCAACTAAACTTAACACTGGGAGAAGAGTTTATGTTTGCTTTGCTAAGTCAGTAATAGTTTAGGATGGATGCATCCCCAAGTTGCACATATTGTAAAAGGTTCATAATTTGGGGTTCACTAGTACGTTTTTTCTATTATTGGCTGTAAGCTTGTTGTGGGCATAGAATGCATTTGTTTATGGTTATAGCATACTCTCCCAAACGCTTAGAACAGTGCTTCACACACAATAAGTGCTCAATAAATGTGACATTGAATGAACGAATGCTCTGCACACAATAAGCACTTAATACATAGGAGTGAATAAATGAATGAATGAATGAATTGTCAATTAGAGAAGCAGGCTGGCCTAGTGGAAAGAGAATGGGCTTGACTCAGTGGACCTGGGTTCTAATACCAGCTCTGCCACTTGTCTGCTATGTGACTTTGGGTAAGTCACTTAACTTCTCTGAGCCTCAGTTTCCTCATCTGGAAAATAGGGTTTTGGCCGTGAGCCCCATGTGGTACAAAGATAGTGTCCAACCTGAGAAGCAGCATGGTCTAGTGGAAAGAACACAGGCCTGGGAGTCAGAGGACCTGAGTTCTAATCCCAGCTCTGCCACTTGTCTGCTGTGTGACCTTGGGCAAGTCAAGTCTCAACTTCTCTGTGCCTTATTTTCCTTATCTGTACAGTGGGAATTAAATCCTACTCCCTTTTACTTAGACTGTAAGCCCCATGTGAGACAGGGACTGTGTCCAATGTGATTATCTAGAATCTACTCCAGCCCTTAGAACAGTGTTTGACACTTATCAAGAACATCATTATTATCCTGTACCTACCCCAACACTTAGTACAGTGCTCAGCACATACCTAGCACTTAAACATCCCAACTTCTATTATTATTATTAATAATACTATTTTAGCCTATCTTTTAGTTCTTGTTAACTTCTCTTGGTCTCAATATATACTCCCATTTAGATGGTAAGGCCATTTTCTGGAGGGGGGAGGGAGGTAGCTGAATAAAAAAGTATTTAAAACATAAAAATTGTGGTATTTGTTAAGTGCTTACTATATTCCAGGTACTGTACTAAGCAGTGGGGTGAATACAAGCAAATCAGGTTAGACACAGGCCCTGTCCCAAGTGGGGCTCGCAGTCTCAATCCCCATTTTACAGATGAGGTAAATGAGGCACAAAGAAGTTAAGTGACTTTCCCAAGGTCATACAGCAGACACTCACCTTATCCCACCTGGATTACTGTATCAGCCTCCTTGCTGACCTCCCAGCCTCCTGTCTCTCCCCACTCCGGTCCATACTTCACGCAGCTGCCCAGATCATTTTTCTACAAAAATGTTCAGGACATGTCACTTCCCTCCTCAAAAACCTCCAGTGGTTCCCCATCCACCTCCATAACAAACAAGAACTCCTCACCATTGGCTTTAAAGCACTCCATCATCTTGCCCCTTCCTACCTCACCTCACTTCTCTCCTTCTACAATCCAGCTCACACACTTCACTCCTCTAGTGCTAACATTCTCACTGTTCCTTGATCTCTCCTGTCCCACCACTAACTTCTAGTCCACATCCTGCCTCTGGCCCTCCCTCCTTAAATCCGACAGGCAATTACTCTTCCCCCCTTTCAAAGCCTTATTGAAGGCACACCTCCTTCAAGAGGCCTTCCCAGACTAAGCCCCACTTTTCCTCATCTCCCACTCCCTTCTGTGTCACCCTGACTTACTCCCTTTGATGATGATGATGGCATTTATTAAGCACTTACTATGTGCAAAGCACTGTTCTAAGCACTGGGGGTGATACAAGGTGATCGGGTTGTCCCACGTGGGGCTCACAGTCTTAATCCCCATTTTACAGATGAGGGAACTGAGGCACAGAGAAGTGAAGTGACTTGCCCAAAGTCACACAGCTGACAAGCGGCAGAGGCGGTTTTAGAACTCATAACCTCTGACTCCCAAGCCCAGGCTCTTTCCACTGAGCCACACACCTTTGCTCTTCCCCCCTCCCAACCTCACAGCACTTATGTACATATCTGTAATTTTATTTGTTTGCACTGATGTCTGTCTCACCCCCCACAACCCTAGACTGTAAGCTCATTGTGGACAGGGAATATCACTGTTTATTGTTGTGTTGTACTTTCCCAAGTGCTTAGTACAGTGCTCTGCACACAGTAACTGCTCAATAAATGCTACTGAATGAATGAAATGAATGAAGTGGCAGAGCCAGGATTAGAACACCCATGACCTTCTAACTCCCAGGCCCATTCTCTATCCACTAGGCCATTCATCAGCATATTCAGTGTCATTTTTTGCACATTGGAAGCACTTAATGAATGCTATTTTTGTTTAAAAAGTTATCAAGATTAATATTAATTTAGTGAACTGAACATACAGTTTCAACAACTTGGATCCTCTGAGATTTGAATTATTCATCTTATTCAATCCACTCTTACTAGTCTCCACCTGAGAGAGTACAATTTCTTAGCCCAGCCCCTATTTTCCAACCATTAACATTTATTTTCCAGGCTCCAAAGAGTTTTCTGGGCATTAGTGTCTATTGTTTCACTCTAATTCTGCTGGTGAGGAACAGTGGGACAAATTAGAAATGTTTTATATGTATGCCTGTGGAGTTTTGTCCTTCTGAGTCAAAGATGTCATGCCACTGACAGTAAGATATTTATCAGCATGTGGGAATGTGATTGACAAGACCAAGTCTGGAGAGTCCTTTAACATCATGAGCATAAAAAGATTTTCCCTTTGCTAGGCCGTAGCATTTATTACCCACAGTTTTTGACATAGTTCTTGTTTCTCCCTCTTGGAAGCACAATCTTCCCAAAACCTGTTTTAATAGTCGCTCCATTTCTAATTGTCAATCAATCACATTTAATAATAATAATAATAATGTTGGTATTTGTTAAGCGCTTACTATGTGCCGAGCACTGTTCTAAGCGCTGGGGTAGACATAGGGGAATCAGGTTGTCCCACGTGGGGCTCACAGTCTTAATCCCCATTTTACAGATGAGGGAACTGAGGCACAGAGAAGTTAAGTGACTTGCCCACAGTCACACAGCCGACAAGTGGCAGAGCTGGGATTCGAACTCATGAGCCCTGACTCCAAAGCCCGTGCTCTTTCCACTGAGCCACGCTGCTTCTCTAAGCACGCTGCTTCTCTAAGCAATGTGAGCACACATTTGATTGAGTGCTCACTGTGCAGAGCACTATACTGAGCACTTGGGAGAGTACATTATAACAGAGTTGGTAGAAATGCTCCCTGCCTACAGTGAACTTACATTGTAGAGGGACTATAAAACTATAATTGCAATATAATAGGCTGATCTGTCTTCTAATGCTGCTTCACTGTGTTTTTGTAGTACTTCTCTACACTCAGTTTTTCCATCGCTATAGAGAAGCTGTTGGATTTGCTGAAGTTGTCCATTCTCATGACATGTCTCATCCAACAAAAGTATGATGGGATGAGCCTCTCTTTGATGGTGGTACACTAATCGCATTGAAGGATCTGATTGTTTACTCCAGAGAAAGGATGAGAATAGGCCCCTCTATTTCTGACACGGTCAACCACATCACCATGGAATAATCTCAGGATCTCGATAAAGTTCTCAGGGAAGCCCAGATCCAGTAATGGGGTCAAATATTTTCATTATGTTTATCTTGCCCTTTGGGCTGCAAACTCATTATGGAAAGGAAACGTATCTGCTAATTCTGTTGTATGCTTCCCAGTGCTTAGTACAGTGTTCTGCATATAGTAAGTGCTCAATAAATGCCATTGATTGATTAATGTTTGTGTATTAAACACCATGTGAAAGTCTTGATGGTGGCCCCTAGATTTCTCCTATATTGATGGCAGAAAATATTTTTTTCACTGTGCCCTATTTTTGTCTGAATACAATTATGGTTCTGGAAATGCACAGTTGATAAAGCTTTATTCTCCCCCATCTTCACTGAAAAAATCATCACCTGTCACTGTAGAGCTGAAGCTCCCCTTCCCCCTGCCCTCCCCGCATACACACACACCATCTCAGGCAGCGGTAGAAAGGGATTTTCCCATTAACTGGATTGGGGATGAAGAAGAACAAGGGGGAATCTCAATGCTCTTCTGAGTAATTTTGCCAAGCAACACTTGTCCAAAGGTTGAATTGTTCCTTTTGATGAATTATTGGTACTCGTGTCTGTCCTAAGCTCCTTGAAAGAAAGCATGGTCTTAAAGGTTAAATAATTTTTTTACAGTTTAAAGCTCCATGTACAACCTTGTGCACATCTGGCTGGTTTAGGGAGATAAGTAGGAAGTGCATGTGATGCAGTGCACTGTACTAGACACTTGGGAGTACAGAATACACAAGTGACACACTCCCTGCCACAAGGAGCTTGCACTCTAATCAGGGAGATTAGCATAAGACTATTTATGGAAGTAGCCAAAATTAATGATTGAATGTACAATTGAAAAGATATATATACAAGTGTGCTGAGGATGGGCAGAAATATCTTAGATTGTGAGCCCACTGAAGGACAGGGATCATGTCTGATTCCCACTTGTGCATTCTCTCACAGCACTTGGTACAAGGCTTTGCACAAAGTAAGCACTTCATAAATACTATTATTACTAAGTGGAAATGCTTAGTACAGTGCTCATCACAGAATAAATGCCAATAACTATTACAGGTTGATTGCTAAAATTGGCCGATGATTTTATTCAGCAGGGAGCTGGGAGATTAATCAGGGAAGATTGCTGTAGGAGGTAAGATTTTAGGAAGGTTTTGAATGTGGGGAGCTCTGTGGACTGTTGGATTTGGGAAGGGGGTGAGTTCTAAGTGGGGGTACAGCATGAGTGAGGGAATGAAGCAGCATGGCCTAGGGGATAAAGCATGGGCCTGGGAGTCAGAATCACTTGGGTTCTAATCCCAGTACTGCCACTCATCTGCTGCATGACCTTGGGCAAGTCACTTCACTGTGACTCAGTTACCTCATCTGTAAAATGGGGTTTAAGACTGTGAGTCCCATGTGGGACAGGGACTGTATCCAACCTGATAAGCTTGTAACTACCCCAGTGCTTAGCACAGGGCCTGGTACATAGTAAGCACTTAAAAATACTATAAATAAAAATAGAAACAAAAAAAAAATGAAGGCAGGAGAGGAGAGGAGAGAGTGAGATACAGTTAGAAGGCTGTTTTGGGGGGAAACTAAGAGTAATTTGGGGAATAGTGAGTAAAGAAAGAAGATAGGGAAGGGATGGAGTGCCCTGAGATTGTGAGAAAAATTTGTTTGAAGCAGAGAGCAAGAAAGCCAATGTTGGGCTTTGAGTAGATATGTGGGCTGAGCAACACTTCAGGTAAATGATCTGTGCAGCAATGCATAGTGTAGATTAGAGAGGGGGAATTCTGTTAATGGGATGATCCACAAAAAGGGTAATGCAGTAGTCTAATTGTGCAAGATCAGAGCTTATACCAGAGCAGTAGCAATTTAGGTGTTGGAATGGGCAGATTTGGGAGATGTTATGTAAGAAGAACTTGCAAACTCAGGTAGTATATTGAATGTAAGAGTTGGAGGACAGTAAGAAGTCGAAGATGACACCCATGCTGTGGGCTTTTGGTGGCATTATCAACTGAGATGGGAAACTTAGGGGTGGAGGAGGTTAAGGGATGAAGAGGAGTTCTATTTTAGACACGCTGAGTTAGGGGTGCCGGAAAGACATCCAAGCAGAGATGTGGGATTGAAGAGAATAACAATTAATAATTATGGTATTTGTTAACCATTTACTATGTGCCAGGCACTGTACTGATCGCTGGGACGGATACAAGCAAATCAGGTTGGATGCAGTCTCGTCCCACATAGGGCTCACGGTCTTCATCCCAATTTTACAGTTGAGGTAACTGAGGCCCAGAGAAGTGAAGTGACTTGCCCAAGGTCACACAGCAGACAAGTGGCGGAGCCAGGATTAGAACTCAAGACCTTCTGACTCCCAGGTCCATGCTCTACCTACTACACCATGCTGCTTCTCAGATGAGAAGATCATACAAGAAGCCTGAGCTAGAGAGATAGAAATGGGAGTCACCCACATAGAACCAGTAGCTGATGCCATATGGAAGGATGAGCTCCCCAAGAGAATGAGTGAAGAGTTAGAAGAGTAGGGGACCCAGAACAGATCCTTGGTGTTGCCCACTGTCAGCCCTTGGCTGATGAAAGTTAATTCTTAAATAAGGTTCTTGAGAGGCAAAAGGACACTGCACTTAATAGCTAGTTCTTTTAGTTTGCCTAGTTACCCATCCTAGAATAATTCTAGCAACTACAGACTCTATTTGGATATAAAGAAGAGCTAATTCATAGGAGGACGTGATTGAAGGGGGTTCTAGGAGACAAAGGAGAAAAACATATAGTGAAAGGAAAAGATAGGTTTTAGGCTATAAAAGGAGAGTCTGAGTTTTCTCTGGTCCTTAGCCAGAGTCAGAGTATTGAAGCTGAAGAAAGGAGACCCATACTGGCAGACCAATGGGCCAAGGACCACCTAAGGTCATAAGGAAGAAGCTCTTGGGTTTAGGAGGGATCATTTAGAATAAGACTTGGGAGGGTTCTATTCATTCATTCATTCATTCAATCAATCGTATTTATCGAGCACTTACTGTGTGCAGAGCATTGTACTAAGCGCTTGGAATGTACAATTTGGCAACAGATATCAAAAGCACATCTCCTCCAAGAAGCCTTCCCCAACTAAGCCCTCATTTCTTCTTTTCCAACTCCCTTCTGTGTCACCTTTGCCCTTGGATTTACACCGTTATTCATCCCACCTTCAGCCCCACAGCGTATATGTGCATATCTGTAATTTATTTATTTGTATTAATATATGTCGCCCTCTCTAGACTGCAAGCTCTTCGGGGTCAGGGAATGTGTCTACCAACTCTCTCTCAAGAATTCAGTGCAATGCTCTGCACACAGTAAGTTAAGCACTCAATAAATAGAATTGAGTGATTATTCAGAGTTAATTTATACCTTTCTTTTATCTAGGAAGATTACCCCTTTTAAGTACCTGTGTCATATTAAACCTTTTTTCAACAATTACCCTATCCTTTGTTTATTAGATGGAAAGGTGAGTGGGATTAAATGCTCCCCTCTACCCAGACCCAGAAATAAAGGCTTAAGGTCTCTCAGTGGGAAATCAACAAAGCTCGTTCCTCGCACCACAGCCTCGGCTCATCTCTCCCTTGCTTCCAAAACAGTGACTTCTTAAAATACCAGAGTAAAATCCATGTCCTTGCTTGTCAACCTCATCCAGTTGTGCCATCATGCACACTTTCACTATGTCTCTTAACTAGCACTTAACTAGCGCTCAGTGCTTAGAACAGTGCTTGGCAGATAGTAAGCGCTTAACAAATACCATCACTATTTATTATTAACTAGAATGCTGTTAGAGAAGTAAGGAAATTTCATCTGACAATGTAAGCCTATTTGGCAGTGCTGTGTGGTGTTAGAAAAAGCAGTTACTACACATCCATGTGGCATTGAACACAGTGAATATTACAAAGCAGCATGGCCTCGTGGATAAAGTTCGGGCCTGGAAGTCAGAAGGACATGGGTTCTAATTTTGGCTCTGTCACTTGTCTGCTGTGTGACCTTGGGCAAGTCACTTCACTTCCCTGGTCCTCAGTTACCTCATTTGTCCAATGGGAATTAAGACTGTGAGCCCCATGTGGGACAGGAACTGTGTCCAACCTGATTTGCTTGGATCGATACCAGTGCTTAGTACAGTGCCTGGTACACAATAAGCGCTCAACAAATAAGACCATTATCATTATCATCATTATTACCTGGGGTTTTGTAAAATGCAACCCCTATAGCATAGGCAAACTGGCTATATTATTCATAGAGAGCCATCTCCAGTGGTGGAAGGTACTCTAAAGAGTGCAGCAAAACACTTTAGCCATCTCCTTTTTGTTTATAGAAATAGTGGGGCCATTTCCATGCTTCTTTAGTGGTGCCATGGCAATATGTATGAGTTCACAGATACTCTTCAGGGTTGCACAAAAGTCTTTGGGTGAGTTTTGGTCCAGAGAGCCTTGACTTCCCACCCCTTCTCCCATGTGCTTCTTAATTGGCTGGGGATTCCATCTCGTAGACTTCAAAAAACCCTCCTTTTGTCAGGGTTATACAGATCTTTAGGTCTTAACTGTAAGTTCGTCTCTGGACTGTTATCTCATTATGGACAGGGAACCTGTCTTCCAACTCTGTTATATTGTGCTTTCCCAAGCATTTCTGCACACAGTAAGTGCTCAAGAAATTCGATTGATTGATATATGGCTTGTTTCACAGAAAATAGCTTACTGATCTCAGAGCCATTCTCATCCAACCAGTGCTTTCTTTGGGCAGCAGCCACAGTCTGAAAGGTTACTTGGTAGTCGTCAATATCTCAGAGAAATACACATTGCTAGTCACGTTGGTAGGCAGATGGGGTCTTTTGGCCTAAGTGGCATGTTTTGATGTTGTCACTAAATTTCTTTGGTGCTTCTTGAGTCTCCAGGCCTTTGGCATTCAGCCAAAATGGTTTGGATGCCACTTTATAATATATTGGCTTTATCTTTTCTGCAATTTTGGAATGTAGGCCAGGGATCGTTTCTACCAACTCTACTGTATTGTACTCTCCCACCACTTGGTACAGGGCTTGGCACATAGTAAGCGCTTAGCAAATGTAATAATAATAATTATTATTATTACGATGCTCTGCACACTGCTCAATGTGCTCAATGACTATCACTAATAGTCAATCCAGTATTTGTCACCAGGCAGAGCTGCAGTAATATGAATCAATCGATCAATCATATTTATTGAGCGCTTACTGTATGCAGAGCACTGTACTAAACGCTGGGGAGAGTACAGTATAACAGAGTTGGTACACACATTCCCTGCCCTCAATGACCTTACGGTCTCCTTCATGTCTCACTGTTGGACAATGATATAATCAATGAGGTGCCTTAGCTTAGATCTCGGAGACATCCAAGTTGTCTTTTTCTTATTTGGTAAATGAAAAATTTGCCAAAATGAAAAACTTCTGTCAATCACAAGTTAATATTTAGCATATTCAGTGAGCAGTAAATAGAACCCAGGTCCTCTGACCCCCGCTCAGTCCCATGCTCTTCCGAGCAGGCCAAGCTGTTACCAATTTTGTGTTATTTTATAATTGTTCTCTATGATTCGGCAACCCAGCCCACTTGTTTATCAAATTCTCTCATGAGGCATTTTATAATCACCCCATTTTTCCAAGCATATTTAATGCTGTCAGTCTATCAGTGGACGAACACAATTTCCCTTCTCTGTTACTTCTATGTGCTCACCTCATCCGAAAGTTACTCCCTGGCCTATGGTCTCTTGTCACTAGCTGAGATAATAGCTTTATATTTCATCAGTGGCACCTCAGAAACCTTCCCTGCAATAATGCTGTACTTCCAAAGGTGGAAGGAGACTTCCCTTAAGGATTTCTTGTGAGGTTTCAGACTTCTCCTGCTTCAAATGCAGATCCCACAGGCCCTAGGGCAATAAAGAACTTCCTCACTGGTAACAAGACTGCTGACAGGAGTAGGCAAGCAAGCCCATTCGGTTTCCCTGTTTCTGTCAGGTTCACAAATCTGGCTTAGCCAAGAGGAATGGCTGTCATATTGAGAAGAGTAGTTGCCTCAAACAGTGCCCCTGCTGGCACAGCCCTACAACATACACAGAGGATAGATAACGGCAAACCTAATCCCTGTGAAAGCTGCCTTTTCTCTGAGCAAACTGTCTATTCCAGGTGTGGCTTTTCCTTTTGTCCCCTCTTGACAGTTTCATCCCCCTCTCCTTAATGAAAGATGGGGCTGGGAGAAAAATGAAATGAGTTCTTTCTGACTAGTGCATCAATTTTTAACCACAACTGTCACTATATATTAGTGTTGCAAAGGGCTGTAATGATGTTGCTTAGATACTTGTTCCTTGTATGACATGGGGCGGTACGATTAATCCATGAGGTTTCAAAAAATGAACAAATCTTTCCTTCCTTTTCATTTCACGGGAGCCATTAAGTGTGTATTACTGCCTGAACCATGACGAAACAGAATAATTTCTGAAATTCTTTAAGTAAATGAAGTTGGTAAACCATAGAAAATGCTGTTAGTAAAGCATCACTGTTAATCCTTGCAAAAGAGAGAGCTTCCTGAATCCCAAGGCCAAGTGAGAATCACATTTGTAACTCAGGGCTTCTCTCTGACTAGATCATTGAGAATGCCTCATTATGTTGCCCAGTCCCGATCCTCGATCCCCGACACACACACCTATTCCTAGTTTCAAGTAGAGAACCACCAACATGAACCTAGTGGCCTTTTTAGCCACTGGCAACTCAGTTCTTCAATTTGTCTCAATGAGATTTTATGGTAGAGAAGCACCATGGCATGGTGGATAGAGTATGGGCCTGGGAGTCAGAAGGTCATGAGTTCTAATCCTGACTCCACCAATTCTCTGCTGTGTGACCTTGGGCAAGTCACTTCACTTCTCTGTGCCTCAGTTACCTCACCTGTAAAATGGGTTTGAGACTGGGAGCCCCATGTGGGACAGGGACTGTGTCCAACCCGATTTGCTTGTATCCGCCCCAGCGCTTACTATAGTGCCTGGCACATAGTAAGTGCTTCACAAATATCATAATTATTATTATTATGGTAGCTATCACTTGAGAGTAGAATAGCTGCTTCTGCACCTTCAGCAGAATTCCCCAGCCTTCCCTCAGCTCTACCCACAAGTGGCTTATTTGGTTGGCAAATGTACAACAGCTGCAGGTGGCAACCAAACCCCACTGCTTGAGAACCTCCTCACTCCTAGGGTAAGAGGGAGGAGACAGTCTCTCCTGCCCCTGCTGTGGAAATGAATGGAGAACAACAATTATGGCCCCTACAGAGCAGACTCCCTCTCTACAGGTTCATGATGCTGTTGGGGCTATATTGTTTCTCTCCCCCTTTTTTCTATAAGTGGTGTTATTAAAGGGTGTCAACACCAGCAAGTCAAAACATCTGCAGTTGATTCCAACATTGGATTAACCCAGAGAGTATTTTGTGGCCAACAGAGAAAATCTCATGTTTCTAAGAAGAACTGTCACCCAATTCCGCCTGTGCCTTAGGCCTTGTGTGACATCACTTGTGACTTCCCGAGTGGCCAACCTCTCTCCCCTAAAACATCTATCTGAGGGCCTGCTATGATGAAAATGTGCTCAGTCTGCTGGATGAAGAAGATTTAACCTTGGATATGACTACACAAGACAAAAGGAAGATTCATGGATGGAGTGACTGAAAGAGTTGGAAATGACCACTGGCCCGAAGGATCCATTATCTATACAGCCTGAGGATCTTACTATGGAGTAGGACAGGCTGAGCGGATGGAGGAGGAACCCTCTGACCATCTTTTTCCACCAGGCAAACACTGTAGAAGGTCCAGGGAAAACAGGCAACCTGGGATCCAGCGGGATCTGACTACTGAATATGTCAAGGAATGTGCTGCTCTTGCTTCTGCATTTATCCATGGCATATTACTGCAGAAACTGTCCTGGGAAGCATTACAAGCCCAGACCACCTGGCAAAGCAGAAAACACATGTGAGAAAGGGCACATACATTCCCTTTTGTGTGAAACAAGTGGGCACTCTGGAGGGGAAGATAGTTTCACAACACCTGTTTAGAGCATAGGGTTTTAATCCCAACACATACTTACCCATAAGGCCAAAATGACTGAATCAAACCAGTATTGCTTCGGATACCTGAAAATCACTGTGGTCCAGACATATGATGGTATTGGAGGTTAAAAAAAGTTGCACTTTAATACTCATCCAAGACTTTTTCTCAAAAGCCTGCCCTCTGCTTTTCTACATAATGATACCAACATTAAAGTGAAAATGAATCAAGCTCTCATAATCCAAATAGAAGCATGTTTATGCCACAAGGGCACATTCAGTTATATGTTTTAAATTGCCTAGATGTTTCCTTTTACCAGCAGTTTCCCTGAACTCATCTAAACAGCAGACTGATTCTAAAACTAATAATTGTGGAATCCTTTGAGTGCTTACTATGTTCCAGGCACTGTACAAAGCACAGGGTAGATGCAAGAAAATCAGGTCAGACCTAGTCCCTGTCCCACATGGGGCTCACAATCTAAGTATGAGAGAGAACAGGTATTGAATCTCCATTCTACAGATGAGGAAATTGAGGCACAGAGAAAGCAAGTGATTTACTGAAGGTCACACAGTGGGGAAGTGGCAAAGAGCATGGGCTTGGGAAAGAGAGGACATGGGTTCTAATCCTGGCTCTGCCACTGCTCTGCTGGGTGACCTAGGACAAGTCACTTAACTTCTCCGTGGATCAGTTACCTAATCTGTGAAGTGGGGATTAAGACTGTGAACCCCATGTGGAACATGGACTGTGTCCAACCTGATTAACTTGTATTGACCCTAGGACTTAGTGCAATGCCTAGATTAAACAGATTTAGACAGATTAAATGCTTAACAAATACCATTATTTAAAAAAGTCAGGATTAGAACCCAGGTTTTTTGACTCCCAGATCCCTTCTCTTTCCACTAGGCCATGCTGCTTCTACTGTCTAATCGAGATTTTGACTTCTAGAAGAAAGTTCTCAAAGACATACTCATTTTAGTATTAGTCATATCAATAACATCAATATCCCCCCAAGATTTACCAGGGATCTGGTTTTTTGATTGCTGTAGAAAACAATTTCATTTCCCTTACTGGTAAGAGACTGTAAATGTGGGGTAGAGACAAGTGTACTCACCCCCTCCTCCAAGTGACTATACATGCATCTCTAGCTTCCTGGGACCTGGGGCGGGAGGGGGCCATTAGAATTTTCTCAAAGCCACTTGAAGTGATAATAATGCATGTATAGGCCAAGGGATGTTTCAATGGCTGGTCCCATGCTAATGCTTACTCCAAATGCCTTCTTACAGAAGCAGCTCTACAGATTCCTGCATTCTATCCATGGAAGCAGCATGGCCTGGTAGATTGAGCACGGGACTGGCAGTTAGAAGGACCGGGGTTCTAATCCTGCCTCCACCACTTTTCTGCTGTGTGACCTTGGGCAAGTCAGTTCACTTCTTTATACCTCAGTTCCCTCATCTGTAAAAAGGGGATTAAGACTGTGAGCCCCACGTGGGACAACCTGATTACCTTATATTTACCCCAATGCTTGATACATAGTAAGCGCTTGAGAGATATCATCATCATCATGGTTACCAGTGTTCAGAAGAAAGGCTGGGAGCCATAGAATGGGGTGCAGAGCTCTGTTGACCACATGCTGTCCTAGATTCCAGTTGAGTGGGCACCTGGTTATAATCACCTCATATAAGAAGCAGCGTGGTTCAGTGGAAAGAGCATGGGCTTGGGAGTCAGAGGTCATGGGTTCGAAGCCCGACTCTGCCATTTATCAGCTGTGTGACTGTGGGCAAGTCACTTAACTTCTCTGTGCCTCAGTTACCTCATCTGTAAAATGGGGATTAAGGATGTGAGCCTCATGTGGGACAACCTGATTACCCTGTATACCCCAGCGCTTAGAACAGTGCTCGGCACATAGTAAGCGCTTAACAAATACCAACATTATTATTATTATAAAGTGGCTACAAAGGGATCATGTGTATTAAGTCCTATTCTGAACTTTTCCAAGTGTTTAGTAGAGTGTTTTATTCAGAGCAGTGCAGCTCTGCTGGGGCTGCCTATGCTGCCATGAAAACATTTTGGCAAAAGCCCCGTTTTGAATGAGACTAATGATGAAAATCCAACAGAGATCATTGAAACATTCATGACATTGCTCTACCCACCCTGATTAGCACTCCTAATTGATTTCATGAAAATAGAGTGTTAAGCAAATAAGCACTAAACACAGTACAGTTTCTCATAGGCAGTAACATCAGTGTATTAAGTTGTTCTCAAGATACAAAAAAAAAGGTGACCAGTCAGATTTTGGGAGGGAAGAAGGGCACATTCGTTATATAGCATGCACATATTAATCTGCAAAAAGGCACCTTGAGCTAAAACTAGAAGTCTACCGATATCCACTAAATAGATGCTCTTATCTAATGCTAAATTGAAATGGGCTTTAATCACTCTATTCAATTATAAACTTCAAAGGGAGGGGAAGTGATTAAAACAAGGCAAACTTTGCAGCAGTATCTAAAAGTGAGAGAGCACCCTGAGTAATTCTGACAATAATATTCAAAGAGTGCTGAAAGAAGAGTATTCTAAAGAGGAAGTTTTTATATTTTAAAATATCCTTATTGTCAGGAGCAGCTCAAAAGTCCTCTGGGGAGTGTACTTAATTAGGGCAGCTAAATCTGAACAACTGAAATCCATTACAATCACACAACAGCAGAGCACTTATGTAAACTTGTCTAGAATATTGACACATTCGTTTACAAAAGGAGTCTTAAACACTTGCCTCTGGCTGGTAAATACTTAGAATACTTAGATCATGTAAATTAAAGTCAACAATCTTCTATCAGCCAGCAATGGTTAACTTTAATTACCATTGCATCACTGGGTGGTTGTTAGTACTGTGCTCTGCACACAGTAAACGCTTAATAAATATGATTGAATCAAAGTGAACTTTTATGTGCCGCAGAAAAGGAAAATTTGAGATATCACATCATGGTGTCAGTTACTCAAGCAATATAGATTGTAAACTCCTTGTGGGCAGGGAATTTGGTTACTCCTCTGTTGTATTCTACTGTCCAAAAGCACTTCGTACAGTGTGAGTGATTTGCCCCACCCCGGGCAACAATGTCCTTGTTCTCACTGTGTTACCTTACCTTAGCCGCCACCTACGCCCGCAACCTACAGCGGACATCCTCAGGGCTCCCGCCACCGCTTCAGAGACATTTAGAGATGAGTCCCAGGACTCTCCTTGCCGCTAGCCTTTTGACTTTGATTTTGATCAGGTCGACCCTTAGTCAACACCCGACTCTGGTCATCACCCGCTTATTAATAATATTTTATTGTATCATGTTACTATATTACCGCCTTCTCATGCTATCGTTAATTGTTCTCAGTGCTGCCACCTACCCCTCTGGCCTCACCATGTCCTTCCACCCACCCCCCTCCTCCCATCTGCCCCTCCCAATCCTCTCCCTCCCCTTCCCTTCTCCCACCCAGTTCTTTCCCGCTCTCTCCTCTGCCTCCTCCCCTCCTATCCTCCCCTGCCCTAGAACCCCACTTTACCAGCGTCACCCCTCTTCTCCCTCCCCACCAATCCCCCTCCTCCCACCCTCCCCCCTTCTCTCTTACCCACCCACGCCCCATCCCAGTCCTCCTGTCCCACCGCCACCCCTCTTCCCTGTCTAGGGCCCCGCCACCTCCTCGTTCCCATCCAACCCCTCCCCTCCCCCCGCTCTCCCCCCTCTACTCCCCTTGCACCCACAGCTACTTTCAAGTGTTGCCTCTGGAACCCCCGCTCCATTACAGGTAAACTACCTTTCATCCTTGACCTTTTTCTTTCCCACTCTCTCCTCCTCCTCGCCCTTACGGAAACCTGGCTCACTTCTGAAGACACGGTCTCCGCCGCTGCTCTCCCCAGCAGAGGCCTCTCCTTCTCCCACTCCCCCAGACTCACCGGAAAGGGAGGAGGGGTCAGCTTCCCTCTCTCACCCCATTGCCACTTCCACACTATCCCTCCTCCCTCTTCCCTCTCCTTCCCCTCCTTTGAAGCCCATATCATTCACCTCTACCACCCCCTCCAGACACTTGTAGCCATCATCTACCGCCCTCCTGGTCCCACCACCGACTTCTTCAACCACCTTGACCCCTTTCTCACCTTCCTTCTCTCCTTCTCTCTGCCCACTTTGATCCTCGGAGACTTCAATATCCACATGGATGTACCCGGTGACTCCTCTGCCACTCACCTGCTACCGCTCCTCTACTCTGCCAACCTCCTGTTCCACCACACCTCGCCCACTCACTAACTCGGTCACACCCTCATTCTCGTCATCTCCTACCGCTGCACTACCTCCTCCCTCACCAACTCTGAAATCCCTTTCTCAGACCATAACCTTCTCACCTGCCTCCTCTCTCACACTCTCTCCCCTTGCAAATCTGTACTACTCCCCCACAGAGACCTCCACTCTCTTGATCCCATCCATCTCTCCTTAAGCATCTCTCCCCACCTTGCCCCCCATCCTCTCTTCCCACTCTCGATGATCAGGTTACCGCTCTCAACTCCACCGTCTCTACTCATCTCAACTCTCTCGCCCCCCTCTCCCTCCGCCGCTCTTACTCCACTAACCCACAGCCCTGCGTCACTGCCTCTATCCACCTCCTATGCTCCTACGCTCAAGTTACTGAGCGCTGCTGGCGAAGGTCCAAGCTCTAAGCCAACCTTATCCATTGAAAATTTATCCTTTCCTGCCTTACCTCTGCCCTCTCCTCCGCCAGGCAAAACTTCTTTTCTTCCCTCATCGACACCCATGCCCGTCACCCCCGCCAATTGTTCTGGACCTTTAATTCTCTCCTCAGGCCCCCTGTTCCTCCCCCTCCCCCATCCCTCACCCCCAACGATCTGGCCACCTACTTCATCACGAAAATTAACACAATCAGGTCTGAGCTCCCCAAAGTCACCCCTCCCCCTTCTGCTTCCCCCCACCCAACCCTCTCTCCTACTTTCCCATCTTTCCCTGCAGTATCCTCAGAGGAGATCTCCTCCCTCCTCGCAAGTGCCACCCCGTCCACCTGTGCTTCGAACCCCATTCCCGCTCACCTTATAAAAACCATCGCCCCTTCCCTCCTCCCCTCCCTAACTTCTATTTTTAACCGCTCACTCTCTAATGGCTTCTTCCCCTCTGCCTTCAAACATGCCCATGTCTCCCCATCCTAAAAAAACCCTCTCTTGACCCCACTTCCCCTTCCAGTTATCACCCCATCTCCCTACTACCCTTCCTTTCCAAGCTCCTAGAACGAGTCATCTACACTCGCTGCCTAGAATTCCTTAACTCCCATTCTCTCCTGGACCCCCTGCAATCTGGCTTCTGTCCCCTCCACTCTACCGAGACTGCTCTCTCAAAGGTTACCCATGACCTCCTTCTTTCCAAATCAAATAGCTCCTACTTTATCCTAATCCTCCTCGACCTCTCAGCTGCCTTTGACACCGTAGACCATCCCCTTCTCCTCCACACCTTATCTCACCTTGGCTTCATTGACCCTATCCTCTCCTGGTTCTCCTCTTATCTTTCTGGCCGTTCAATCTTGGTTTCCTTCGCAGGTTCCTCCTCCCCCTCCCATCCTCTAACTGTTGGGGTTCGTCAAGGGTCAGTTCTTGGCCCTCTTTTGTTCTCCATCTACACTCACTCCCTTGGTGAACTCATTCATTCTCACGGCTTCAACTATCATCTTTGTGCAGATGACACACAAATCTACATCTCTGCCCCTGTCCTCTCCCCCTCCTTTCAGGCTCGTATCTCCTCCTGCCTCCAGGACGTCACTACCTGGATGTCTGCCCGCCACCTAAAACTCAACATGTCCAAAACTGAGCTCCTTATCTTCCCTCCCAAGCCCTGTCCTCTTCCTGACTTCCCTATCACTGTGGATGGTACGACCATCCTTCCCGTCTCTCAAGCCCCCAACCTCGGTGTCATCTTTGACTCGGCTCTCTCGTTCACCCCACACATCCGATCCATCACCAAGACCTGCCGGTCTCACCTTTATAATATCGCCAAGATCCGCCCTTTCCTCTCTACCCAAACAGCTATTTTACTGGTACAGGCTCTCATAATATCCCAGGTGGATTATCGTGTCAGCCTTCTCTCTGATCTCCCTTCCTCCTGTCTCTCCCCACTCCAGTCTATTCTTCATTCCGCTGCCCAGCTCATCTTCCTGCAGAAATGCTCTGGGCATGTCACTCCCCTTCTTAAAAACCTCCAGTGGTTGCCTATCAACCTCTGCACAAAACAAAAACTTCTCACTCTAGGCTACAAGGCTCTCCATCACCTTGCCCCCTCCTACCTCTCCTCCCTTCTCTCTATGGCCCACCCCGCACGCTCCGCTCCTCTGCCACCCACCTCTTCACCGTCCCCGGTTCTCGCCTATCTCGCCGTCGACCCCTGGGCCACGTCCTCCCGCTGTCCTGGAATGCCCCCCCCTCACCTCCGCCAAACTCACTCTCTTCCTCTCTTCAAAGCCCTACTGAGAGCTCACCTCCTCCAAGAGGCCTTCCCAGACTGAACTTCCCCTTTTCTCTCTGCTCCCTCTGCTGCCTCTCTACCCCCACCTTCACCTCCCCTCACCTAAGCCCCCTTTCCCCCCCTTCCCTCTGCTCCTCCCCCTCTCCCTTCCCCTCCCCTTAGCACTGTGCTCGTCTGCTCATTTGTATATATTTTTATTACCTTATTCATTTTGTTAATGAGATGTACAACACCTTGATTCTATTTACTGCTATTGTTCTAATGAGATGTACATCCCCTTGATTCTATTTATTGCAATTTTTTTTGTCTGTCTGTCTCACCTGATTAGACTGTAAGCCCGTCAATGGGCAGGGACTGTCTCTATCTGTTGCCGATTTGTACATTCCAAGCGCTTAGTACAATGCTCTGCACATAGTAAGCGCTCAATAAATACTATTGAATGAATGAATGAATGAATGAATACAGTGCTCTACACACAGTAAGCATGCAAATGCCATTGATTGATTACTGAGTGCCTACTCTGTGCAGAGCACCATATTAAGGGCTTGGGAGAGAGCAATAAATCTGTAGACCTGATCCCTGCCCTCAAAGATTTACAACTGCCACGGCTAATCGAACTTGCCTAAGTGACACTGCCCAATCAGTTCTATCAAGAGTGAGGCTTGTAAAAATACTGGCAGGCTAGTAAAACGAGAAACTATTTGCAAGGTTGCTAGTCAACTTGTCTCTGCTGGCCTTGGGCTTTGATGACTTTGTTCCTAGTCAGCCTTTTTGAAATGGATCTGTTCCGTTATTGAATTTCACCCCATTACTCCAAGTAATATCCCCTTGGGTCAACCTAAGTAATCCATTTCCTCCTTAGTTTTATGCCATTTCAGCCTCACTGCTCAGCACCTGACTATATATGAGTGCAGCTTCCTGGTTCTAATGAGTAAGAATCAGGGCCCTAGTAGGCATTTGGCCAATTTGTACATATTTATTAAGGTTACATTTTCTCTCAAATCAATCTCTGCAGACTTTTAATAGCTTTCATTACTTTTCTTATTGGAGGGTATCAACATGAAACTTTGAGGGTGAAGCCCAAGGCCGCAGGCATCAGGCTACATAGTTTCCAGTGCTTGTGAATACCACCAACACTAGGTCCCCTTCGGCAGTGGGAAGAGCTGCCAAGAATTATAGTGCAATTGGGAGAGCTGAGATTTTATCCTGAAAACTAGCATCTGTAATGGAAAAGGACAATTCAGCTTTAAAGTTAGCATTACCAATAATACCATCACCAGAAATAGACACCTCTGAACTAGAGAGCAAACAGAGCCTCAACAAACTTTCCCTTCAAACTCCAAATAAGTTGACAGGACAAAGAAGCAACTAAGTGAATTCCATGGAATAACATTTTACTTAACCTTTCCATCAATCTTGTCAGCAGCCAAGAATCAGGAAGAACCATTGCTAAAACCCAGTCTTTGTGCGTGTTTGCATTATCCAGTCTTTACTCCATGTCACATTTTGCAGTTTTTGCAGATGCAGCACAAACCTCTGGCTGAGCTTAAAACAGGATGGTGGCTGTGTTACTGGTGGGCAAGGGTGTAATGGGAATAGGTTTGGCGGGGGGTGGTGGGGGGAGAAAGGGGAGAGGCAGGGGTAGCGATACACTATTAAGTGGAACAGAATACAGGGAAGTCAGCCAAGCTTTCTTCCCTGATATGGCACTCGTCCCAGCACTGAGGTCTTTTGTGGCAAATCAAATATTCTATTACATTATTTTCCAGTTTCAGGCATCTCCCTTGTCGGACTCTCGGGTGGTATATTTTCCAGAAGTTCAGAAATATTTTTCTGATCGCCATCTGCCTCGATGGCTGGGCATATTGGACATCAACACAAAGACCAAACATCTGTGGCCCAAGGACAGCAACCTTCCACCAGCTATAGCACCAAGGGGACTGATTGTGAAGTCTGAAACCTCTCAACCTAACTGAACAAAACAATGTGAATACAAATAAATGAACCAGTCTTCCCCTTTCACATGTTTATATATACTTTTGTTGTGTAATTCGTTTTCAAGATTTATTTTTCTCCAATTCTCTGGTAGGTTGTTTCACTAGGTTTCTTTTTTTGTAGGACCTATAAAACATTTGTACATGAAGTGTTAGAAATCTGATGTTACAAAATTCATGCAAATCAGTAATGTTGTTAGACACTGACCCCTGACTTGTAAATAGGTATTTTTTTCTGTTTTCCTTTGTATCAGAGTCCAGGGAAAAGTATCTGAAAGGAACTCATTTCCTTACGGTAGCAGAGAGGAAGTTATATAACTAGGAAATGGGCCTCATGGTGTTCTGCATGAATTGCTGATATGAAGCTTGATACCTATTAATGCCACACTCTAGCTTCAAAAAGAAAGGGCAGAAAGTTAACTGTAGAAACAACTTGGGTGCCTCACTGTTATTCAGTACCAGTCTGGCTACTGAAGAACTTAGTCAACCATGCCCTACCTGAATGGCGAAGTGATTTCAGGTAAAATTTGGCAAAGCAGGTAAGATAATAATAATAATGATGATAATAATTGTGATGTTTGTTAAGCACTTACTATGTTCCAGGCACTATACTAAGTGCTGGGGTGGATACAAGCATATCAGGTTAGTTACAGTTGCTGTCCCACATGGTGCTCTCAGTCTCAATCCCCATTTTGCAGATGAGGTAACGAGACCCAGAAAAGTGAAGTGACTTACCCAAGGTCACACAACAGACAAGTGGCAGAGCCAGGAATAGAACCCATGACCTACTGACTTCCAGGCCCATGCTCTATCTTCTATGCCAAGGTACTTCTAAAGATCTTTGCAACACAACAGAGACAAAAGAAGCACAGAGCAACACCAAGATGGTTCTCATATATTACAAAAACATTTGACAGACCTAGGCTTTGATAACTACTCAGCTGCCCCAAAAGTTCCCCAAGATGTTTATACTACTCTGTTAGGGAATGGCCAGTTGTGCCAGAGTTGAAGATGCCCTATTTGATCCCTTTCCTCATCACCAGAGTAAAGCAAGCCTGTAGGATTGGTCTGGTCCTGCTCTATCGTCCTTTAGACTATAAACTCGATGTGGGCAGGGAAAATGTCTACCAACTCTGTTCCACTGTATTCTCCCAAATGCTTAGTACAGTGGTCTGCACACAGTAAGCACTCCATAAATACAATTGACTGATGGATTTTCTGTTGTTATGTTTGAGAAGGTGATGAGAAGCTGGAAGCTGGAATCAGAGTGTGCTTCCACTCCACGAGGAAACTCTTTCAACAGGCCATGAGCATTATTGAAAGCCTTTGAGACAATCATCCAGGAGTTGCTGTATACTGATAACTGTGCTCTTGATGAATATTCACACGAAAACACACAGACATGGACAGACAATAAACTTCAAAAAAACTGGAGTTATAACATATAATCCCCAGTAAATACAAGTTAGAGTAAGAAAATGATGACAGTACCTCACTTCATACTCAATAGGATACTCTTAGGAAATGCTTTAACTTCCTAAATGTCCTGGCTTTCTTGAATGAGAAAAGTTCCTAAAGAGGAATAAGGATCAAATGAGGAATGTAAAATCTGGTCAAAGTTGGTAAATGGGAATTACATTCCTCCAAAGCTCAAAATATTTCCCCACTTTATCTAAAATCCTGACAACAGTCTCATTATCCCCATTTAACCAATGGAGAAACAGGTCCAGAGAGGTTAAGCAATTTGTAAATGACCCTACAGTGAGTCACTGGCAGAGAATGACTCCAATCAGGTCTCTTTATTCCCAGTCCAGATCTTTTTCTACTTCCATATAAGAGAAATTAAACTCTAGCCTCAGTTTCAGGACCACTTCCATCCTATGAGTTGTGTTTTCAGGAAATGGAAGGAGAGCATTTGCCAAGCAGGCTTAATTGCCTAGGAGAAGCAGCATGGCCTAGTGGAAAGAGAATGTCCCTGGGAGTTGGAGGACTTGGGTTTTAATCCCAGCTCTGCCACATATCTGCTCTGTGACCTTGGGTAAATCACTTCACTTCTCTGTGCCTCTGTTACCTCATCTGCAAAATGAGGATTCAGACTGAAAACCCCATGTGGGACAAGTTCTGTGCCCAACCTGATTAGCTTGTATCTACCTCATGCTTAGTACAGTGCCTGACACATAGTAAGCACTTAAATGCCATTAAAATAAAATACTGTGATGATGTGAACTTGTATTTAGCATTTTCATGTGATAGCCAAAGTGCACTTCCACTCTTCACCTCCCCTCCTCACCCCGCTGCCCCTGCCCTTTCCTTTTCACTCCTTCCCCACCACTCCATTCTCTGCCCTACCTGTCACTGACACCCATTTCCCTACCAAGGCAAAGGCGAAAACCATGGACAAGCTGCATACTGGAAAAGCTGCATACTGGAGAAGCTGCATGGCCTAGTGGAAAGAGCATGGGCCTGGGAGTCAGAGGACCTAGATTCTAACTCTGGCTCTGCCAAATGACTGCTATGTGATCCCTGGGCAAGTCACTTAAGTTCTGTGTCCCAGTTCTCCTGTCCTCTCTCCTACTTAGATTGTGAGCCACATGCGGGACAGAGATTATGTCCAGCGTAATTCACTTTATCTACCCTGGAGCTTAGAACAGTGCTTGACACATAGCAAGTTTTTAACAAACCACCATTAAAAAAAGCTGGCAAAAGAGTGCCTATGAAGAGAAGGTCAATGCAGAACAAGGAATATTGCTAATTGCTCACAGTTTGGCATCCTTTGGTCAAGACACCTCAGCAGGATCTACACCAAGAAAAGACCACGATGGGATAAGTGGCGGATGGTGTTCGCACTTCAGAAAATTAACCGGAGGTTTATTTTTCATCTTTAATGAAGCTGATCACATGTTTGATGGCATAATGCTGCTCGTTGCTTTACATCACTGATGGAAAACAAGCCAGAACTGAAGAAAGGGAAAAGGGAGGCTCGTCATTTTCCTGAAAAACCACAGCCCTTGAAGGTGAGAAAAATGATTAAACCACAGAGTATTTTTTCTATCACCCAGCATCTCCACCTCATTTCTGTTCCTTAATGGCTTAATTGGACACAGTAAATACATAGCCAAGCTTGGCTACTGTCTCATGCTTATATTTCCAAAGGTCACAGATTTCGTGCTGAATGGCTACATTACATTTTATTTCCAGGAGCACTTGAGGAGGATAACATTAATTGCCTGTGACTGTAATTGGTTTTATGATGGTAGCCAGGCCAAGGCCTGGGAAAACACTCCCCAGAACAGCTGTCAAACATATAACCTGGCAGAAAAGCAGAAAATGTCAGGAGGGATACTTGAACAGAACTGACAGTAGAGAGGTGCACAGAGCCCTAGTGAGCAGGAAGCCCCTCTCAATATAATGATTTTCAAATACGTTTCATTTAAAATGGTTTCTGTGCAGTGCAGAAAACAAGCAACCTTTCAGAATCTTTGCTGGCGGACTGGTATACTTCATAAAGCAAAATCTGAGCATATCAGTCATTAGGTGACTGCTTAGGATTCTCCACAATGGCAATTACGTTATTTATATAACTTTGCTAAGCGGCTCGTTTTCATAATTAGAGATGATGTGGGGAGGACCAAACTGGAAGCGAGAATACCGCTTTGCCAAAAATAACCATCTTTAGTAGTTGCACAAATATTCTAAAATGAGAGCAACGTATGCTCCTGGTCTGAACTGGAGTACTTCTGGTTTTCTCAGTCCACCTGCTTGGTCCCTGGACTTCTGCAACCAGAAGTGACAGTGTGGCCTAGTCACCATGATCTATTCCCACCAGTGGTGATTGGAGGCAAGGGGTTCTGATCAAATCCAGGCACATATCTAATCTTCCAAGCCCATTTTGGCTCAATAAGGCACCCTCCTCTTTAACCAAATGTCTAAACAGAGCTGCTAACCAGCAACAGAATTAAGTGATATATGTTTGCTTTTTCTTGACTTCTCTCTTTCTTTCACTGCACTAATACACAGTGATTTGTTTGAAGGCTGGGAAGGAGAAGCAAGGTCCTGGGTATTCCACGTACTGGAAAATTAGCCCCTGAATAATCACCATTTAAAAAAAAATCTCATAGCACTACAATGAGTTATTACAAAAATTAGGACAAAATTTGGGGAATTTTTTTATCTTGAAAGGAGATGCTAGAAAAAATATAAAATATGGTTATGGACTTTTCCTTCTCTCCTCAGCATTCTACATTTCTGAAGCACTTTGGTCAGGAAGAGACACTTAGTCACTTTTCCCTTGTACTGGGCTGTCACACTCAAGTGCCTTATTTTCTGCAGGCAGCTCTGTCTTGGAAGGGCATGTTCTGCATTTACAGATGAGGGGAGAACACACAAAGCTCTGAGGGCTACTTGACTGAGATTAGGGAAGGTTTGAAGATATCTGTTCCAATAATCTGTCGTAAAAATGCCTCTTTCAGGACTCAGCAGCATGGGGAAACTGTGATGCCCTCCAGTTGAGCATTTTACGTGGGTCCCACTTCACTTCAATAAAATGTTTTTTAAAAAGCCCAAGAACTGGCCACTGGCAGCCCTGAAGGCTGAAATGCTTTTTGACAGTGCTTGCTTGCTCCCCCCTACAGCACCCCCCACACCCCAACCCCGACTTTTCTCAGGCGGGCCAGACACTCAGGCCTACTCCTCTACCTTGTTTTTTGGCACCATGAGAGGAGAGGGAAAAATGTGAGACCACCCACAAATCCACAGAACCAAATGAATGTCTCTTTAGTCTGGTTCATGTTAACTCCTCATTGGCTGAACTGAAATCTTCTCTAAAGCCCTTCAAAAATATGAAGCTCCATTTACTCCCCTGTGTGTCAAAGAATGTGACAAGTGTAGGGGGAAAAGAGCCTTTGGGAAGATGGTGCCTATCTTCCTCTTATACTGTAAATTCCTGAGGGTAGGAATTGCATTTTCTTCATAAAAAAATACCCAATTGGGTCAGACCCATAGATTAAATATTCTGACTCCAATGGAGTCTTTAATATCAATCAAGCCATTTTATTTATTGACCACTGACAGTGTACAGAGCACTGTAATAATAATAATAATAATGGTATTTTTAAGCACATACTATGTGTCAAGGACAATATTAAGTACTGGGATAGATACAAGAAAATCAGGTCTAACCTTCCCTGTCCCACATGGGGCTCACGGCCTAAGGAGGAGGGAAGAACCAGTATTGAAGCACCACTGGGCAGATGAGGAAACTTGAGTCACAGAAAAGTAACTCACCCAAGCTCACAGAGCAAGCCAAGTGGCAGAGCCGTGATTTAGAGCCCAGGTCCTGTGACTCCCAGGTCTGGATTCTTTTCACTAGGCCACATGGCTTCTAGAACTATTTTATTTTTTCAGCCTTCTCCAGATTTTGCCCTAAAGAGTTGACAGTCAAAAGAGTTAAAGAGTTGACAGTCCTTTGAAAGGGAACATCACCTGCCCCAGAGGTGTCTGAAGAAACTAGCCCTCAATATTTGAATGAGCAGAAAAAAAAAGGACTAGTCAGGAATTCCCTGACTTAATAGTTGCAAGATGCTGATGGGATTCCTTCCTTCTTTCTTTCATTCATTCAATTGTATTTATTGATCACTTACTGTGTGTAGAGCACTGTACTAAGCAGCATTGCCTAGTGGCAAGAGCATGGGCTTGGGAGTCAGAGGATGTGGGTGCTAATCCCGGCTCTACCACTTGTCAGCTGTGTGACTTTGGGCAAGTCACTTGACTTTTCTGTCCCTCAGTTAACTCATCTGTATAATGGGGATTAAGACTGTGAGCCCCACGTGGGACAACCTGATGACCTTGTATCTACCCTGGTGCTTAGAACAGTGCTTGGCAAATAGTAATCGCTTAACAAATACCATCATTATTATTATTATTACTAAGGGCTTGGGAGAGCACAATACAACTTCACCCCTCTGCCCCCCCCCCACTTTCCACATAGAAGCCTAAATAGTTGACCCCAGTCAATCAATCAATGGTATTGATTGCTTATTGCTTATTGTATGCAGAGCACTGTTCTAAACTCTTGAGAGAGTACAATAGAAATTAGTATACATGATCCCTGTCCTTAAGGAGTTTATAATTTAGCTTGGGAGATGGACAAAATAAATTATGGCTAGAAGGAAGTAGTGGAGTATGAAAATATATACAGAAGTACTATGAGGAGTTTAGAGTACTTAAGTATTTAGATGGATTAGAAGGGATAACTTGGCAGTTGGGGATTATAAAGTGAGGAGATTACGGGTTAATTGGAGGAAATGTGATTTCCAAAAGGCTTTGAGGATGGGGAGTACAGTGATCTCTCAGGTAAAATGAGAGAGGGATTAGGCAGTGGAGAGAACAGGAGTTAAAGGTTGATGGCAGGAGAGAAGAGAACAAGGTAAACCTAGAAGATTAGTTAGAGAGCTCCTGGGAATACTTGCAGATTTTGACAAACCCCAAATGTTTTCCATCTGAATTCACACTCTTGAAGGAGACAAACACACCAAATGCATCCAACTGAAAGCCTCGGGATTCATTCAAAGATAAACATGGAGTGTTCTTGGTGCTTGAACATACCACTGATGATAGTTGTGGTGAGCCACAGAGGGGAAAGAGCCAAGAAAATATGTCCCTCTCCCACATTCTCCTTTCATTAGGCTTGTGTCTCAGAGAATAGAAGAACATAGTTACTGAATCATGTGGAGCAGCCAATCCATGAATGAAGTATATGCATATTCAATTCAATTTTTTTATGGTATTTAAGCACTTACTACGTGGCAATCACTGTACTAAGTAGTGGGGTAGATATAAGCTAATCAGATTGGATACAGTCCCTGTACCACATGGGGCTCACAGTCTTAATCCTCATTTTACAGATGAAGTAACTGAAGCAGAGGGAAATTAAGTTACTTGCCTAAGGTCACACAGCAGAAAAATGTTGGAATTGGGATTAGAAAACAGGTCTTTCTGACAGCCAGGCCTGTGCCTTATCCACCAGGCCATGCTGCTTCTCAATTGTATATTCAATTATTTAGCTGGCTACCCTACCCTGACATATTTGTGGGACTACCTGTTTTCTCTTTGTTTTTCCTCATCCCAATATTGGTAAATCATTTAAGTCTCTTTCTCTCCCCCATTGGATTGTAAACTCCCACAGGGTAAGGATCCTGCCTTTTGCTTCTGGTATATTCACCCAGGTGATCTACACACAATAGACACTCAATAAATATCGATGATGATATATACAAACAGCCCTTCATACAGGCACTGACATCAAGAGAGGATGCTTTGGAAATTACAGGGCTCATGTGCTGTTTGGCCCTGCTTCTACTCCTCCCTCATTCACTGTTGCTGTTCCAACACATTTGTACACGAATCTGGTGGACATACACCCCGACGCCCGCCCCCTCGATAGGTGAAGAATTAGGCTTTCTACAGGTAGTCCTCCTGAACTCTTCTGAAGCTAAGACATCCTCCCAGCATCCGGGGGAGACTGACATTCATGTCAATCAATCAGTTTCTTGAAATTAAACAAAGAGGAAATGCTGATCTACATCAGGTATTGATCTCTGATCAATTTCTTTAAATACAGTTCCCTGCATTTCTCAAAGGCACCTATTGGATGAATTTCTGAAAATGATTTTCACAGGACTTGTCATGCCAGACAGCATTTCCACATCTTTTCGGCCAGCCCATTTCTACAGCTAAATAGGGAAAAGGCCAATAAAAATGAAGTCTGAACATTTTGACCACCAAAGGAGAATTTATTTCTTTATTGAAACATACTTGAGGGACATAGGTATTTCGGAGCTTCTTATTAAGTCTAATCCCAAAGCAGGGATTCTCAGATGATATTTAAACTGTACAGGAGCAACCCTGACTACTGAGCAGTATCATAAGTATGTGATCATCAGAGGTCAGAGTAGAACTGGTTCTCTTACCTGCAAATCCAGACATTTAAAACAAGCAAGCATACAAATGCCAGAGGCTCAAGGGTCAATAATGACTTATTAAAACCTTATCAAAGCACTTGCTCCCTCCTTTCTTTCCTCCCTGATGGCCATCTTTAATTGTGCACTCTCCAGTGACTTCTTCCCCACTGATTTTAAACATGGTCATGTCTCCCCTACCCTAGAAAAAACCTCCATTGACCCTTGGCTCCCTCTAGTTATTGCCTCAACTCCATCCTACCATTATTCTCCTAACTTCTTGAGCTGCACCTGTCTCCAATTCCTCTCCTCCAATTCTCTCCTTGACACCCTCCAATCTGGCTTCCGCCCCCTTTACTCCACCAAAAATGCCCTCTCAAAGGTCACCAATGATCTCCTTCTTGTCAAATCTAATGGCCTCTACTCCATCCTAATCCTCCTCAACCTCTCAGGAGCCTTCAACACTGTCGATCAACCCCTGGCTCCTGGAAACATCATCCAACCTTGGCTTCACTGACACTGTCCTTTCCTGGTTCTCCTCCTCTCATTCTCAGTCTCTTTCATGGGCTTCTTATCTGCCTCACACCCCTTAAATGTGGGAGTCCCTCAAGGCTCAGTTGCGGGTCCCCTTTTATTCTCAATTTACATCCACTTCCTTGAGCTCATTCTCAGTCTCTTTCATGGGCTTCTTATCTGCCTCATACCCCCTAAATATGGGAGTCCCTCAAGGCTCACTTGTGGGTCCCCTTTTATTCTCAATTTACATCCACTTCCTTGGAGAACTCATTTGCTCCCATGACTTCAAGTACCATCCATATGCGGATGATTCCCAAATCTACAACCCCAACCCTGATCTCTCTCCTCTGTGGTCTTGCATTTCCTCCTGCTTTCAGGACATCTCTACTTGGATGTCCCACCAACAACTCAAACCTATCATGTCCAAGACAGAACACCTTATCTTCCCACCCAAACCCTGCCCTCCCCCAACTTTCCCATCAATGTAGAGAGCACCACCATCCTCTCTGTTTCACAAGCCTGTAACATTGATGTTATCCTTGATTCATCACTCTCATCAAACCCACACATTCAGTGTTGTCAAATCCTGTTGGTTCAACCTACACAACATTGCTAAAATCTGCCCTTTCCTCTCCATCCAAACTACCACCACATTAATTCAAGCACTTATCCTATCCCGCCTTGATTACTGCATCAGCCTCTTCGCTGACCTCCCTGCCACCTTTCTCTCTCCACTCCAGTCCGTACTTCACTCTGTTGCCTGGATCATTTTTCTATACAAATGTTCAGTCCATGTTTTCCCCATTCCTCAAGAACATCCAGTGGTTGCCCATCCACCTCTACATCAAACAGAAACTCCTCACCATCAGCTTTACAGCATTTAATGACCTTGTCCCCTCCTACCTAACATCACTGCTTTCCTACTACAAACCAGGCTGTACACTTTGCTTCTCTAATGCCAACCTATTCACTGTACCTGGATCTCGTCTACCTCGCCGCCAACCTTTCACCCATGTCCTGCCTCTGACCTGGAACGCCTTCCCTCTTCATATCCAACAGACCATCACTCTCCCTATCTTCAAAACCTTATTAAAAGCACATCTTCTCCAAGAGGCCTTCCCCAAATAAGCCCTCATTTCCTCTTCTCCCACTCTCTTCTGTGTTACACTTGCACTTATATTTGTATCACTTATTCACTTCTCCTTCAGCCCTCCAGCACTTATATACATATCCGTAATTTAATTATATTAATGTCAGTCTCTCCCTCTAAAATGTCAGTTCACTGTGGGCAGGGAATGTGTCTACCAATTCTGTTATATTGTATTCTCCCAAGTGCTTAGTGCAGTTCTCTGCACATTGTGTTAAATAAATACAACTGAATGATTAACTTAATGGATATGAGGGAAGTCAGCAGATGTGGAGGAAGAGGCTATAAACAGGAGTTGGCAAACATTTTCAGGGGTAGGAGAATTCAGCTTTGGATAGAGGGCCTTAGTGAGAGATGACAGAAGTCAGTGGAGAGGAGAGGAATTTAGCTAGGAGAGGGAAGCATTTGGTGGTGATAGAGGTACTCAACCTGATATAAAAGAGTGGAGAAGGAGGTTGTAGGTTAAAGTGTTGATGAAATAAATCAGCTGTAGTTGGAGGGATTGGGGAATGAGTCAATGTCATTAGGAAGCCACTCAATGGGTAGAATCCACTCATTTCCTGAGCAATGAAGTCTCAAGGTTCAGGCAGTAGAATTAGTCAGAGGTTCATCAGTTGGTTTGAGTGATGATTGGCCTGGATTTCTTCAAGCTCTTGAAGACCGTTTTTTAGACTGTTTACATTTGGTAGTTCCATTTTTGATGATTTATCATAAAGCCACATTATCATAGACTTGGCAGTGCCCCACCCCTCCCTAACTCCAATGATGTTCTAGGAAGGAGATCTCATACCTTGGTTAACTAAAGTTTACTGGGAGAAAAACTATCACCTAATAATAAAAGTTGTGATATCTGTTAAGCACTATGTGCCAAGTGCCATACTAAGTGCTGCGGTAGATTCAGAAAATCAGGTCAGACAAAGTCTCTGTCCCACATGGGACTCCCAGTTTAAGCTAGGGGGAGAAAACAGCTATTGAATCCCCATTTTACAGATGAGGAAACTGAAGCACAGAGAAGTTAAATGATTTGCCCAAGCTCACACAGCAGGCAAGTGGCAGAGCCAGGATTAGAACCCAGGTCCTCTAATTCCCAGGCCCATGCCCTTTCCACTAGGCTGAGATGACACTCCTGACCCTGGTCTCCTGACCCTGGTCTCTGAGACCAATATTATTGAGGATTTCTTTCTCTTTTCTCTCCCCGACCCCTTACAGCCAGGCTCAAATTCGTAAGTGGACAGTGCCAGAACCACTTTTGGATAAATATAAGCTCTGCCTAGACCCATCAGGCAAAAGGAAGTGGGATAATCCTTAAGAGGCTGACTTTAAATCAAGCACTGCATTCCTCACCATTTATTTGAGACACCCAGCCAAAGCACACACATGTGCATAACTCCAAGAATGGAATGCTTCTTAAATACATTTTCCTTCTCTATCATGGGATTTAGAACACTGTAGCTAGCAAAACAGCCTCAAAAAACTTATTGGTAATGACTTGGAGGATTAATTTATGAGGGTGAGCAGGACTGTTTCACATCATGTTATTAAGTATTAACTAGGAAAAATCAAGTAAAACAATCAACTTGGTTACTAGCTAACTCAGCAAAAATGTACATGTAATTAATCTTAATCATGGAGTTCAGTCACAACGTTAGTATCAGGTAGACTGTGAAAATGAATATAGTTTGTAGGTAGAAATCAATTTCTTTTATGCATCCAGTAGTTTTCACCTGGCCTCCACATACACATTTCATAGGTTTGGGGATTTATAAACAGATTCTATCATCCAAAAAGATGCGTGCTTTGCAATTCCATGTCCTGGAAAAGACAGCAGAATCTGGCTGAATGGAGTGAAGGTGTGGAAAAATAAATGTCAATGCTCCAAAATGCCTCAGCTTCCTGGCTCTTCCATTTATCCTGGCTCCACCACTTGTCTACTGGGTGAACTGGGGCAGGTTACTTCAACTCAGTGTGCCTCAGTTACCTTATCTGTAAAATGGGGATTAAGCCTGCGAGCCCCATGTGTTCAAGCTGTCTTGCATATTCCCCAGTGCTTAGAACAGTGCTTGACACATAGTAAGTGCTTAATACAATTTAAAAATAAGAAAATAAAGCTTTTACACCTTACCCATATTTTTCCTAAAGCAGTAGCTTTGCAGAGAAGACCACATATAAGGCACACTTTCCTTCCAATGTATTACTTTCCTAGTGAATTTACTTCAGAAGGGCTTACGGGGATTTCCTTTCCAGTGCTCTGTAAGAAAATGAAGCATTTAAAATGGCATAACAAATAAAAAGAGACCTTACCAAGCAACATACACAAGAGTGGAAAAAATATAACTAGAATAGCATACTCAGAAGATCAAAATAGTAACACCTTTTTCCCCAAATTCATTCTGTACATTCTTCCTTAATGTTAGCGGCTCAAAGACAGAAATAGTGTTTTAACCTTCATGAATTAACATTCTATCAGATTTGGAAGGTTTTGCTTCATGATCTTGAGAATGGGGCTGTTTAACTTTTGTACCACCAAGGAAGAACGAAAACAGACCACCCTATGTTCAGAGCAATCCAAGGGAGAGGTAGGATAATAAACTTCAGCCAAGATAAAGATGATAGCTCTGAAGGCCTTGGTAATCATGGCCAAAACAGATTCCCAAGCATAATAATGGCCTAAGTCAAGATTTAATCAATATCACAAATATGAAAAAAAAACAGTTGACACAAAGACTAAGATCTACAGAAAATGTGCACACCTTTCTGGTGAGATTGTGAGCTCCTTGAAGGCAGGGATCATACCTACCAACTCTGTTATACTCTCTCAAGCACTTGGTACAGTGATCTGTACAGAAAATTGCTCAAAGCTAGTGAACACAAAACTTGATTGCATGCTTACCAGGAGCCACTCCCTTGTACTTGGCTGCATGGCTACCTTGTGACTTGGCTTGTGGGGAAGTTAGTGGGAAAAGGTTTAGGCTAAAATAACTGCAAATTATTTCACCGTAGCTTCCTCTTCACCACAGGTGTAGCTTAAACAGGGAGAGATACCTCTTTTGGATGGGTTCCAGGGGATCAGCACGCAAGCACAGCACAGCACAGTGTGGTAGAAATCACCCATTAATTTAGAAAATCTAAAATCTTCCCAGGATGTCTCAATACCTTCTGGGAAGTACAGGTATGAACTCCTCAATATCTCCCCCTTGCATCCCACAGTTCCCCTACATCTCTACCACCACTCTAGCTGGTGGTACTGTAACGATGTCATTGAGGGTCATCTGAGAAGGGGGTCACCAATAGTCTAGTCCAGTCTAGGGCTCCGATTTCTCTTAGTGTGACCCTGCTCAGTCAGTCAGACTGATATTTTGAGACCAGTGAGTCTGCTTTACTCAACACAAAATGAATTTGGAAAGAGAAAAAATTTGTCTAAGTATTTTGAGATCTGGATGCAGACAGGAAGCTATAACTTCAGGGCTTTTGGGTTGCTCTCTCCTGTGGCCCACTTGGCTAGCTCAGAAATCCACCAGGTGGCTAGCTGGGGCAGCAGTGCTGGGGGCCCTGACTGGCTACTGGAGGCTGCCTTGAAACTTCTAGGGGCAGCAGTAAGATAGGAAGATAACTCGTGGATGAAAAAGCCAATACAGCTCTTCCAATCGAGCAACATAGCCTAGTAGAAAGAGCATGGGCCTGGGAGTCAGAGGACCTGAATTCTAAACTCAGCTCTGCCAAGTGCTTGGTGGGTGACCATGGGCAAGTCATTTAACTTCTCTGAGCCTCATTTTCCTCAATTGTAAAATAGGGATTCAATACCTGTTCTCCCTCCTACTTAGACAGTGAGTCCCATGCAGGACAAGACTCTGTCCAACCTAATTAACTTGTATCTACCCTAGCGCTTAGAACAGTGTTTGACACATAAGTGCTTAACAAATATCATCTAAAAAATGAGGTGATTTGTTGCCGTAGTGGTTTCCAGAGAAGGTTCTGGAGTAGAACTAGGGTGTCATAACGGCAGAAACATTCTCCCTCTCTGCACACTGTCATGGTGCCCAAGGGTAAGGTTTGCCCCAAACAGATTCATTCTGCAAGAATAATTTTCTCCCAACAGTATCCTTTTTAAAAATGGTTTACAAACTGCAGATCTACTGTGAGCAGAACACTGTACTAACCTCTTGAGGGAACACTATAGCGTTAGTAGAGATGATTCCTGCTCTAAGGGAGCATGCCTCCTAGTGGGGGAGAAAGATACTTAAATTAATTACAGGTAGAGGGAAGTAATAGAGTATATACCCTCACCTAAACTATCACTAATGAGGAGAAAGATTCAATACCGATTTGGACAGATTCATCACAGCAGTGGTGTAGTCAAGCCTTAACTCTGCTTATGTGTATAGGTACTTAGGGAATACCATTATTAATTATTATTAGTAGTAGTATTACTATTACTGACTATGTTTAGTGAATAGCTCATGTATATGCATTACTGTCACTGAATATGTATACTAATTCATTGTGTTGGGTCCCATCTAGGTAACCAGTGACTGGTAAGGCCACCTTATCAGTACCCTTAGCAACAACCCATCACTAACTGCTGGTGTAATCCTTAGACCCCCAAATTGTCAACAGTTAAATTCCTGAAGGCCATCTGCAGCCTTGAGACCCCAAATTATCAGCAATCCTGTCAATAGCAAATTCCTGTCCATAAAACCATAGCCTGAAACTTTACACCTGCGTTTGCAGAAGACTTCTTGTTGAAGACTTCTTCAGGCACAGAGTGTCCGCTGGATGACCTAGCGCCGATAATGAAGGAGCTAGGTGTATAATGAGAGGCTAATGAAGACAACAACAAACAGGGGCGGAGAGGCACATGATATGCCAATCCAACACACGAACATATGGGACTTGAGGGGAAGGGTCGGACTAGAGGGGGGGACTTGGTGCTGTGTCACCCAGGGAAGGGGGACCAGCGGGAAATATAAGGATGGACTCCATCCTCAGGTCTTTGTCTTTGGCTACCAAACAGCCACTGACCTTTTGTTGCAACAAAATGAATAAAAAGCTGGCATAACCCAACTGGCTACTTGGGATATTTTCCAACAATTTGGCGACCACCAAGAGACTGCCCTGAACTGTGGTGTACGGAGCGATCCAAATGCCTCGGATGACCCATGCTGGCAATGTGGTGAGTTCACCCCAGGGCCTCTGGGTAGTTGGACCCTGAGGACACTGATGGTCAGCGGCAGTCAGGACCCAATGTGTCCCCAGCCTTAAAGTAAAACTCGAACTGGAACGACTATAAAGAAGGCCAGGAAAGCCTCAGGCTGAGCGGAGGTCAGACCCAGACGAGATAAGGGCTGTACCGGAGAAGGTGAGTTATTTTCTGCGCAGGGGTCATGGTCCGGGTGAATGAGGAGATGTGATAGCTGGCATTGTCCAGGGATTTCGAACCAGTTCTTAGTGTTTGTGTGTGTATGCTTGTACGCACGTGGGACCATGGGGAGTGCAGGGAGTAAGGTCCCTGAAGGAACTCCACTGGAAAGCCTTCTGAAAGTTTGGTCGGCCAGGAAACTCCCAATCCATTCAACCATGGCAAAATGCCGAGTGGAGGATTTATGTCATGAATGGGAAAGATATTTGAGAGATTATGGTACCCAGATCTGGCCTACATGGGGTACGTTCGATTATTGTAAATTAAAGCCCTTGCGCTTGCGACTAGTAGACTTAGCACCACCTGGGCAGATGGATTATTGGTATTGTTGGGCTGCCCTCTCCGATCAAAGCTGTCCCACAGGGACATTCCCCATAAATAAAGAAGTTTCCATGGTAGGAGCCAAAAAAATCCCTTCTCCCACCTTATGTGCAACCTACGCTGGCTGCCCACCCCATTACTGCACCAGCTCCTACTCTCCTTGTTCCTGCTACTCTGACTAATCTCTACCCTATTTTGCAACAATCCATTCAAAATCCCTTGGCAGGTCAACCGAATCAACCTGTCCTGCTTAGTTATAGGCAATATTCTCCCTGGAGGCCCCAAGATTTGGCCACATGGCAAAAAGATACCTCATCTTTTATCCAGGACCCCATTATGGTGGTCAAACGATTCCAAGCAATCATCAGGGGCCATAACCCGACTTGGGGTGATATGTATGGAAGTCCTTCTCACCAGGGATTTTAAAATAAAATAAAAATAATAGAGGCAGTGAGACAGGTAGGAGTACAGGCTGCCAGGGCTCTTGTGGTGTGGCCCGAGATTGATGCCCAATGGAATCTGGAATACCAGGCTGACTATGATGCATTAGTACAATGCATTGGGAAGCAGCGTGGTTCAGTGGAAAGAGCACAGGGTTGGGAGTCAGAGGATGTGGGTTCTAATCCTGGCTATGCCACTTGTCTGCTGTGTGACTTTGGGCAAATCACTTAACTTCTCTGTGCCTCAGTTCCCTCATCTGTAAAATGGGGATTGTTAAAAACTGCATTCTGAGCATAGCAGGTCTTGATCTAAATGACTCTGTTTTTGTCTCAGGAAGTCCCCCATTTCAGGTGGGATGTATATCATATCCGCAAATTCCAAATTCCGGGGGACAGGAGATTGCTTCTTACCCAAAACAGATAAGGCCTGCTTGGACAGGAGATTGCTTCTTACCCAAAACAGATAAGGCCTGCTTGAAGAGTCTCTTTTGTCATTGAAGAAAACACACTTGTCTGAGTTCTTTTGTGATTGGCTACTTCTCCTATACGTTGCAAATAAAGGCCCAGCCAAACAGGAGAGGGGGGCCGTTGTGTCACTCGTACCTCTCCGGAGGTGAACGGGCACTCGGTCATATTCCTCTCTTTTCTGATCTACCCAGCACTGTCTCTGAGTGTTACTTTTCCTTACTTGCGTCACCACCTTGGGTTCGAATCCTCACTGCCTTTTTAGTTCCATTCTCTTTTTGAGTACAGTTTCTTGGCGACCACGAAGGGACCCTCGTGCCGTGACCAACTTCAAGGAAGAATGGATCAGAGAGGGGATGGTGAATCCACCTAGCGTGCAATCATAAGTCTAAGGGATCCGCTTTTAGGGCCCGGATCCTCCCTCCCTCCTTTGACCTGGTTCTGCTTAATTAGGAGCGCCCGTCAGAGAGCGGGTAAGTGATATTTCTTTCCCGGAAATAGGGAAAGGGTTCTCCTCCCGGTGTAGGGTTGGAGGGTTTCTAGTGAAAGACGTTTTACTAGGGTCTGGGAGACATCCCAGGATCCTAATCATTTAGCCGGGACCTTGATCAGTATGGGGTCAGGTCACAGTAAGCCTAATGAGTGTTTAAATTGCAGAAGTTGTGGGACGAGGGTGTCCTTCTGGTACAAAAAGGAATGACGAGAAAAAAAATTCTTGCAGTGTCATAAAGTATGGACCCAGTTTCAAGATCAAACCGGCCATTATATCTGGCCTGAAGGAGGTTCGTTTGATCCTCAAATTCTCAAAACACTCCAGGAGATCCTATGTGTCTCTCGTGCCGGTGATATGTGTTACTGGTATTTATGGGCTGAGGAGGGAACAAGAGAAAATCCTGGCAGTGTTCCCGAAGCACTAGCCACCCCTAAAATGTCTATTCTTGGGTGCAGTTCTCCTCAGCCACCTGGACTATATCCTCAGTTGCCCATTGCCCCCTCACTTAGCCCTTCCCCACTGTCCTATCTCCCACCGGTGCATCCACCTCCTGCAGTCATGGCCCCGGTACAGGTATCTCATCAACAGATCCCTGAGGGTGGACAGTTAATGGTTACTTCCCTTCGCTCCCATATCCCATTCCAGCCCAGACACTGTTGTTGTGGCAACAGAATACTCCTCCCTTGGCCCAAAATCCTATGGAGGTCCATAGACGAGTTTTGGGCATCTTTAGGACCCATTCTCCAACCTGGGCAGATGTAGAGGCGTTGTTGGAACTTTTTTTTACTAGAGATGAGAGGCAGCATATACGCGCCCAGACCGTAAGATTAGAAGGTGAAGGCCAGCACCATGTGGCTTGGCCAGTTGCGGATCCTAATTGGAACTTGAATGTAGAAGGAGACTGGCAGCGCCTTACACAGGCTCGTCAGACCCTATTAATCGCCATTCAGGAGATAGGAAACCTCCTGATTGGGATTCCTTTAATGGGCTGAGGCAGAAGGACATAGAGACCTCAGATGAATTCTGTAAGCGATTGAGTGAAGCGGCTGAGACTTTAGTACAGTTGAATTTGGATAATGATTGGGACGTCAGGGCTCTGGCTACTGCCTTTGTTAAACAAGGGAAGTTTTCTAATTATTTTGATAAATTTATTCCCGGATGGAGTTCTAAGCCCCTTACCGAACTCAGAGGGATTGCTCGTCATGTAGAGACTATGAAATGGGACAATGTAGCTAAGGTCCTGGTAGCCCAGGCACCCAGAAACTCCCCGAGGACCACTGAACTTGGAGAATTGCCCGATTCTCTATGGAGCACAGGACCCTCAGCAATTTAACTGAGAATCCTGGAATTTGTGCCCTAGGGGTTATTGTGCCAGGATTGTCTGTATGTCAAAACCTCTCTTTTTCTGGATGGCATGCCTTTGCTCTTGGCCTCTTCCCCACTGTGGGCATGGAAAGTCTCTCCCGCTCCTTTTTCAATCTCTCTGCTGAGCTCCGTCTGTTAGCCAACTACACAGGAGACGCCATCACCGCCCTTCAGTTGGAGGTGAGTTCCCTGTCCCGTGTGGCCCTACAGAACCGAATGGCCTTAGACCTACTCCTCGCCAATCAGGGAGGGGTCTGCGTGGTCTTAAACCAGTCCTGTTGTTTCTACCAGGATGAGTCGAGTCGCATAGAGACTGACGTTCAGAAAATCACAACTCAAATGGGTCGCCTGCCTTCCCAGCGCGACTATGCTTCTGGCTGTTTGGCTGGGAAATTTGACCAGTGGACTAATTGCCTTTGTCCTCCCTATTTCCCTTTTCCTGGTTTGCTGTGTCATTCATCTTCTTAAGCTGTGTTTCCAAAAGGCAGCCCAATTGATCATGCTGTTGCACCCATCAGGAGCACCCCTCACATGGGAAGACCCTCTCGAGATCACCCAGCGCTTGGACAAGACCTACAACTCCCCATAGGTGCCGTTTCTCGTGGAAGACCTTTGTACCTCAAGGAGGGACATGTGATCTCCGCAGGGTCTGGGCCCTGCTGGGATCAAAAGGGGGGATTGTTAAAAACAGCATTCTGAACATAGCAGATCTTGATCTAAATGACTCTGTTTTTGTCTCAGGAAGTCCCCCATTTCAGGTGGGATGTATATCACATCTGCAAATTCCAAATTCAGGGGGACAGGAGATTGCTTCTTACCCAAAACAGATAAGGCCTGCTTGAAGAGTCTCTTTTGTCATTGAAGAAAACACACTTGTCCAAGTTCTTTTGTGATTGGCTACTTCTCCTATATGTTGCAAATAAAGGCCCAGCCAAACAGGAGAGGGGGGCCATTGTGTCACTCGTACCTCTCCGGAGGTGAACGGGCACTCGGTCATATTCCTCCCTTTTCTGATCTATCCAGCACTGTCTCTGAGTGTTACTTTTCCTTGCTTGCATCACCACCTTGGGTTCAAATCCTTACTGCCTTTTTAGTTCCATTCTCTTTTCGAGTACAGGGATTAAGACTGTGAGCCCCACGTGGGACAACCTGATCACCTTGTATCCCCCCAGCGTTTAGAACAGTGATTTGCACATAGTAAGCGCTTAACAAATACCATCATTATTATTACGAGTTTACCAGGTTTTAATCCAAGGTATGGAAAGGGTGGGAGAGAACCCGTAGATTATAACAAATTCCATTTGGTACAACAAGGTCCTGAGGAAATCTCAGGTGCATTTTTTTACCTGCCTGTGTGATGGGGCTTGCCAGCATGCTCAGTTGGACCCAGATAACCCTAGGGGCCTAAGGTCAATAGTATCAGGCGTTTGTAAACCAATCTGCCTCTGACATAAAGGAACATTTCCACTTTTACTGTCCAGGGTGGAATGGTAAAGCTATGATGGAAATCAGAGTGATGGCTACTTATGTGTATGAAGGAGAGGGAAAAGGAGAAAGAGAAGAGACAATGGTTGGAGGAATTGCATGTGTATGAAGGAAGGAGGAAAAAGGAGAAAGATAAGAGAAGGTGAAGGAATTGCAGCTGCTGGCGATGGTGTTAGGGGGAGTAAATAGAGGTGGATCAATTCAGAAGGGCAAATGGACCCGAAATGCAGGGAGACAACAGGGAATACTCAGACGGGGAGGGGGCAACCAGTGCTCAGACCCAGTGGTCTGTTACTGGTGCCATCAGCCAGGTCATATCAAGAAAAATTGTCAGCTCTGGAAACGGAACTGGGACAATGCCAGGGACCAACAGGGTGGCTGGCAACGGCTCCCAGGTTCACCTGGGGCATTTTCTGAACACCCCCAGATCATCTGACAGGATAACGGGATCAAAGGAAAAGGGGAGGAAGTAGGGGAAGGGACTGTCAGTTTGGTTATGCTACAAATGTCCCTGGCCCCTTCCTCTGGTAGCCAGGAAACTTATGTCAATCTGAAAATGGGAACAGAAATGTATAAGTGTTTTCTAGATACAGGTGCTACTAAATTGGTCTTGAATAAAAACCCTGGGTGCCTGCCTGGGGATGGTCAGGAAATGGTAATGGGGGCGGTGGCCAACCTCTGGTGCGGTGAGACTCAAACCAACACCTGTGAAACTAGGTCCGGTGACTGTAGAACACTCTTTTCTGTTTATAGACCAGTCTTCCACCAATCTGCTGGGGAGGGACCTGTTGTGTAAACTGAGGGCCACTATAAAGTGCGATTCTTGGGGGGCAGCTAACCCTGAAAGTGCCCGGTGATAATTGGTCTGCATTCACTATGCTGCTTCAGACCCCAGAGAATAACATCCCTCCCCATTTGGCTCATTTGCAGGACTCTCTATGAGGGCGAGCTACTACTGACGTTCAACTCCTAAAAGGAGCTACCCCGGTGGAGAGCCCGGTAAAGGAAACCACAGGCCAGACCCCAATACCCTCTTAGTCGTGAAGTGGAAGAGAGTATTAAGTCCTTAATAGAAGCTTACTGGCAAGCTGGTATCATAATCCCTTGCACATCCCCGTGTAATAGGCCTATCCTACCGGTAAGGAAACCCAAAACAGATAATGACGGGAAGCCCATCTACAGATTTGTACAGGACCTCAGAGCAATTAACCAGTATGTGATCCCAAGACATGCAGTCCCCAACCCAGCAACCACTGTCACTTCCATCCCGGTGGAAGCTCAGTATTTCACTGTGATAGACCTGTGTGCCAGTTCACCCTCGGTGCCAATACCTCTTCGCCTTTACATGGAAGGGGGGACAACTGACCTGGACAAGACTTCCCCAGGGTTATGTTGAGAGCCCTACCTTGTTCTCCTAGATCCTAAAGCAGGACCTTGAGAGTACTGTTTTACCGGCCAATTCCCGGCTGGGTCAGTATGTCGGCGACTTGCTTTTTGCCTCCCTTTCCAAACTGGATTGGGAAACAGATACTCTAGCCTTGTTACAGGGAATGGCAGAGAGGGGCCATAAATCTCCCCGAAGAAGCTCCAGTAATGCCTCAATGAAGTAGATTATCTCGGGTACATACTTGGGGCCGGGTATAGGAGACTGGCTCCAACTCGAGTAGAAGCCCTCCAGAACCTTACCGTGCCGGTTTCAAAGAGGCAGGTGAGAGCTCTACTAGGAGCAGCTGGATACTACAGAGCCTGGATACCAGCCTTCAGAGAAGTCGTGAAGCCTCTGGTTGCCCTCACCCGGAAAGAAGAATCTGAACTCCAACCGACCACTGAGGTGAGACACGCTATTAAGCCTTTACAAACTGCTTTGCTCTCAGCTCCTGTCCTAGGGGTCCCCAACTACAAGAAGGATTTTTCCCTGTAGCAAGAGGAGCACCTGGATGTCTCCGGCTGTGGCTGCAGCTGCCCTCCTTGTAGAAAAGTCCAAGGATTTGGTTCTGGGCCACTGGCTAATTGTCCTGGCCTCCCTATGAGGTGGAGGCCCTGCTCTTGTGTAGGCCTTCTCCCACCAGAGACTGGCCCGTTATGAAATTGAACTATTGGCAGCAGAGAACATCACCCTTCAGAGGTGCAGTGTGCTGAATCCCGTGACCCTACTTCCGGAGATCCCAACGAAGGGAGGAGAGAGTGACTTTCACGATTGTAACCAGGTCTTAGACCTGGTTGGGAGACCCAGATCAGATTTGTCTGACCACCCCCCTTGAGAACCCTGACTTGACTCTGTTCACAGATGACTCTTCCTACATATTTGAGGAATGCCGACACACAGCAGTAGCAGTTGTCACTTTGAATGAAACCTTGTGGGCCGCATTCTTGACCCAGGGCAGCGCTCAAGCAGCAGAATTGCGTGCCTTGATTCAAGCCTGCACCCTGGCCCAAGGGAAGTCGGTCAACATTTATACTGACTCCAGGTATGCGTTCAGGGTATGCCATGCCACAGGAGCCCTCTGGAAACAGAGGGGATTCCTCACTGCCTCTGGAGGCAGGATTGCTAATGTTATATCATCCAACAACTTCTGGACGCGATTCACTTGCCGAGCCAGATTGCCGGCATACATTTCCCAGCCCACACCAGGGGCAAGGATCCCATCTCCCAAGGCAACGCCAGAGCAGATCATGTGGCCAGGCAGGCTGCCCTTCGGCTCCCCCATGAATCCCTCACCTGTGTTGTCCAATCAGCAGAAGAGGCCTCGCTCTCTCCTTATTACCCCCTGGAAGTACAGGAATGGAGAGATAAGTATGAGGCGGAGGAGAGACAGGGGTTGTGGGTCTCCCCCTCGGGAAAACCTTTCCTTCCTAAATCCCTCTACCGGACTGTATGCATCCAGGTACACTCAAAAGGCCACTTTGGGGCACAGGGGGTGGTGGATTCCATTTTGCGGGAATGGGTAGCCCCCGGAATTTATCCTGTAGCCATAAGAGTTACCAGTAGCTGCAAGACCTGTCAGGCCTATAACTCCAAAGCCAGGACTGAACTAAGGAGAGGGGGTCCAGACTTTTAAGGCATTGCAAATCGACTTTGTCCAGCTTCCTCGCTGCCAACAGTATAAGTTTGCTCTGGTGATGGTGGATAAATTGACCCACTGGGTTGAGGCATTCCCCGCCTCACACGCCATGGCCAAGGTTGTTAGAAATGTGTTGCTCAGGTACGGCTTACCTGTGACTATTGACTCTGACAGGGGACCTCACTTCACCGAGACCCACTTAGCAGGATTATATAAGTACTTTGGGATCCAGAGGCGGCTACACACTCCTTATCATCCTGCTAGTTCCCGCTAGGTAGAGAGGGCAAATCGGGAAATCAAAACCATGTTAGGAAAAATATGCTAAAAGCCGCACCTTAAATGGCCCGAGGCACTCCCTATTGTTCTGTTCACCTTTAGGAATCAGCCTCTGAGGGATCTAGGGGTCTCCCCATATGAGATGCTCTTTGGACACCCTGGCCCTTTCGCTAAACACTTTTCACCTGCTTACACCTCCCTGCTGGGAGGGGATGAACCATTAACCCATTATGTCAGAGCTCCCCAGCAGCACCTGAAGCAGCTACATAAGGGCGGAGCCCTTCACCAGCCAGTCCCAGCTGACTGCCACCTGCACCCCTACGTGCCCAGAGATTTCGTGTGGATCCTGAACCAATGGAGGACCACGCCTATAACGCCGAAGTGGGACAGCCCGTTCCAAGTGCTCTTGACCACACAAACTGCAGTGAAGGTGGCAGAGAGGGATGCCTGGATCCACCACTGACACCTCAAATGAGTGTTCAGGGGTGATTCACTCTGTACTAGAGAGCCTTCAGCAGGTGACTGAGGAAACCCACGCAGCCCACACTGAGTGTGGGTGGTGGGATCCTACATACTGATTTTCCTGGCTGAGCCTACAGGGTTGGGGGCAGACAATCCTTAGATACTTAGTTATTGGCAATGCCCTTTTTGTCACCTTTCGGGTCTTGCTGACCAGCTGCCTTAGTCTCCTGTCTCGCCTGTGCTCCCCTCACCCTTCCTACTCCCACCTTATGCCCCTACATGACACTCGTGAGATATGCTGTAGGCTTGACACTAAGTATGGGCCTTAGGGATCATACCAGACCCAGGCCCAATGGGGGGAATTGTAGTCAAGCTTTAACCCTGCTCATGTGTATAGGTATTTAGCTAATACCATTATTAATTATTAGTAGTAGTAGTATTACTGTTACTGACTATGTTTAGTGAATAGCTCATGGATATGCATTACCGTCACTGAATATGTATCCTCATTCATTGTGTTGAGTCCCATCTAGGTAACCAGTGACTGGTAAGGCCAGGATCCACCTTATCAGCACCCTTAGCAACAACCCATCACTAACCGCTAGTGTAATCCTTAGACCCCCAAATTGTCAACAGTTAAATTCCTGAAGGCCATCTGCAGCCTTGAGACCCCAAATTATCAGCAATCCTGTCAACAGTGAATTCCTGTCCATAAAACCATAGCCTTGAAACTTTACACCTGCGTTGGCTGAAGACTTCTTGCTGAAGACTTCTTCAGCCACAGAGTGTCCGCTGGATGACCTAGCGCCGATAATGAAGGAGCTTGGTGTATAATGATAGGCTAATGAAGACAACAACAAACAGGGGCAGAGCGGCACATGATATGCCAAACCAATGCACAAACAAATAGGACTTGAGGGGAGTGGTTGGACTAGAGGGAGGGACTTGGTGCTGCATCACCCAGGGAAGGCGGACCAGTGGGAAATACAAGGATGGACTCCATCCTCAGGTCTTTGTCTTTGGCTACCAAGCAGCCACTGACCTTTTGTTGCAACAAAATGAATTAAAAGGCTGGCATAACCCACCTGGCTACTTGGGATATTTTCCAACAGTGGCAATGTCCAATAAGCTGATTCTCATGGGAAATTTCAAAGCATGTTTGGGCAGTGATGCTGAAACATGGAGAGAAATCATTGTACAACATGGGATTGATTAATTTGACAGTAGTCGTCTATTCATGCTCAGCAACTTTACCAAACATCGGCTTGGAATAAGCAACACCCTGCTTCACACCTCTGGGATGTAAGAAAGACAACTTTGATGTTCCCAAGATCCAAGCAGGGCCACTTTATGGATTACATCATCATCTAGCAGAGAGACATAAAGGATCTTTGTGTTACCGTTGTTATGTGTGCTTGAAGTAATCATTTTCGGATGCATTCTGAACTTTTCACTAACAGTAAAGCTAAGGGATCACAGAGTGGCTCCCCAACTACCAAGGTAGAGGAATGTAAACTCCTGTAGGATGAAGAAACACACAAGAAACATCACAACAACATTGAAGCAACTCTTCTGAAATAAGAAACCCTATTTGTCTCTATCAATGTGACCACCAATTAGGGGTCTTACAACTGTGGGAGTTTTCAGAAGAGAACACCAGGATGGCTTTGGTAAGGATGCCTCTGAGATCAAGGAGCTATTTGTGGGAGATCAAGCAATAGATCGATAACACCTGCAGAACCTCACAACCCTGACAAATGGATGTTTATTAATAATAATAATAATAATAATGGTATTTGTTAAGCGCTTATTATGTGCCAAGCACTGTTCTAAGTGTTGGAGTAGATACAAGGTAATCAGTAGTCCGACATAGGGCTCACAGTCTTAATCCCCAATTTATAGATTAAGTAACTGAGGCACAGAGAATTTAAGTGACTTGCCACAAGTCACACAGCTGACTAATACTGAAGCTTACTTCTAGTAATGCCAAACATGCCAAGCATGAGTGACAAATGATGGAATGCCAAAGCTGAAGAAATAGAAGTCTATATATTCCGAAATTGAACTAAGGACTTCAATGCATTGCTAAATCAATCAGTGGTATTTACTGAGTACTTACTGTGTACAGAGCACTGTTCTAAGTACTTGGGAGTATACAACACCTTCCCTGCCCACAACCACCACAGCTCTATTGGAAAGAGATAAATCTACCTCATCAGGATATTGAGCTCAGACACCATCCCTGTCCCATAGAGTGCTCACAGTGAAAGAGATAGGGAGAGCAGATGTCAGCTCCATTTTACAGGTAAGAAAACAGGAATCTCAAAGAAAGGACAAGAACACATCCATGATCTCCTTCTCACCCTTCCCACCAGTGAGGATGAAGTTCTACGAAGAACAGTTCACTTGACAACTTGTGAAGACATGGCTTTCAATCCATCTGTGGCCTAGTGGAAAGAGCACAGGCCTGGGAGTAAGAGAACCTGGGTTCTAATCCTGACTCCATCCCTTGTCTGCTGTGTGACCTTGGGCAATTCACTTCACTTCTCTGAGCGTCAGTTACCTCATCTGTAAAATGGGCAGGGATTGTCTCTATCTGTTGCCGAAGTGTACATTCCAAGTGCTTAGTACAGTGCTCTGCACATAGTAAGTGCTCAGTAAATACTATTGAATGAATGGAGGTCTTTGAGTAGTGGAGTGGTGTGTGATGTTTCAAGAAATGAATCTAGGAAGCATCATATAGTATAAATTGAGCTGATTAGCTGATTAGAGAAGCAGTGTGGCTCAGTGGACTGTGAGCTCCATGTGGGACATGGAATGTGTCCAACCTGATTAGCTTATACCTACCCCAGAGCTTAGTATAGTACTTGACACATAGTAAGCACTTAAAAAATACCATTTTAAAAAAATACCATTAAAAAAACAAACATTTATGATCTCCCCACTGCTGTCCAAGGCAGATTTCCCAGATCTCAGGGTATACTAGTTGGGATGTAGAAAAAAGCATGGAGCGAACTGCTTAGCTGCTTTTGAAAAACTCGCTCACTATGTAGAACACTGAGGAAAAGCCACAGGATTTCAAGGATGCCACCATTATCACCATCTTCAAGAAGAAAGAACAGAAAGCTAACTGTGGAAACGATCATGGGATCTCCCTTCTCTCTGATCCCTGGGAGTCAGAGGATCTGATTTTTAATCCCAGATCTTTCACTTGCCTGTCATGTGACCTAGGACAAGTCACCTAACTTCTCTGTGTCTCAGTTTTCTCATCTGAAAAATGGCGATTCAATCCTATTCTCCCACCTGCTTAGACTGTGAGCACAATGTGGGACAGGGACTGTGTCCAACCTATTTACCTTCTATCTACCTCAGTAATACAGTGTGGGGCACATGTGTAAGTGCTTAACGAATACCACAGTGATGAGCGTGGCTTAGTGGAAAGAGCACGGGTTTGGGGGTCAGAGGTTGTGGGTTCTAGTCCTAGCTCTGCGACTTGTCAGCTGTGTGACTTTGGGCAAGTCACAACTTCTCTGTGACTCAGTTACCTCATTTGTAAAATGGGGATTAAGTCTGTGGGACAACCTGATTACCATGTATCTACCCCAGTGCTTAGCACATAGTAAGCACTTAACAAATACCATCATCATCATCAACACCATTATCTCCACTGCTAGCAGGATTCTAGCCAGTACTATTAGACCAATTACTGGAGAACAATGTTTGCCATCTCCTCCCTTAACTACAATGCAGCTTTAACCTTCAGCAGGACATAGACATGATAGTTGTTGCACCTTTTATACAGGAGAAATTCAGGGAACAGAGTAAAGGAAGACCTCGATACGGTCTTTGGCACCATCAAAAGACTGACAATAACTGAAAAGGTTTGGCTGCTTTGAAAAATTGATCAAGATTCTAAGATTATTCCAAAATCAAGCAATGTGGCCTAGCGGAAAGAACCCGGGTCTAGGAATCAGAGGACTTGTGTTCTAATCCTGGTTCTGTCAGTGGTCAGCTTTGTGACCTTGGGCAAGTCACTTAACTTCTCTGGACCTTAGTTTTCTCATCAGTAAAATGGGGACTCAATACCTGGGTTCCTTCCTTCTTAGAATGTGAGCCCCATGTGGGGCCTGATGATCATGTTATCTATACCCCAGTGCTTAGTACAGTGCTTGGTGCATAGTAAACAGGTAACAAATTCCAGTTATTATTATTAATAAGCTGGCCATATCAGTGCCCGGTCAGATCTTTTCCTCAGTAAAGCAGGGCTGTGTACTTCATCCAGTGTTGTCCAGCCAAATCCGTTCACCCATGCATAAGGCAACAACAAGGAATCTACAAGTTGGTAGACTACAATTAATCCTCAGAAAACTCAATTCAATCAACGGGTTGAGAGCACCATTAAAAGTCCTTGAAACAGTCATTTAGGATACAACTCCATCACACTGTACTCTCCCAAGTGCTTAGTACAGTGCTTTGCACACACTAAGTGCTCAAATACCAGTGATTGATTGATTGATTGATTAGGAGCTCTTATAGGCTAACAACTGTGCTCTGGAAGCACATAGAGGAAGACATGCAGATCATTCTGAACCATTTCTCGGAATGAACAAAGCAATTTGTATTGACAATTAGTCTTTAGACAAAACTTATATACCTGCCTTCTCCAGGCAAACCCTACACAAAACCAAGGATCAACATCAACATCATCAAAGAAGCAGCATGGCATAGTGGATAGAGCATTGGTCTGGGAGTCAGAAGGTCGTGGTTTCTAATTCCGCCTTTGCAAATTTTCTGCTGTGTGACCTTGGGCAAGTCACTCCACTTCTCTGGGCCTCAGTTCCCTCATCTGTAAAATAGGGATTGAGACTGTGACCCCATGTGGGACACAGACTATGTCCAACCCAATTTGTCTGTATCCACGCCAGTGCTTAATACAGTGCCTGGCACATAGTAAGTGCTTAACAAATACCATAAGTATCATCATTGTTATCAGCTCGTTGTGGATGGAGAACTTGACAACCAACTCTTGTATTGAACTTTCTTTCAAGATGTTAGGAAGATGCTCTGCACACAGTTGGCGTTCAATGAATACCATTGATTGACTTAGTGAAAAGTTGAAAGCTGCCACTAAAAAATGATGTTGCTTGGGCAGCAAAATGTCCAATAATACATGTCTGGACAAGTAGGTAGGAAAAAGAATAGAGAAGGCCAGTGGTTCCTTTGAGAGACAGACAGCTCAATGTCAACAGGATATCAAGATGAAGACCAATCTTCTTTATAGCTTTATAAATGCACCACTAAACTTCTGCAACAGTTCCAGCAGTACCAGCTACAGCTGAAATGATATAATTGGCAATTTACAATCAATGATATTTATTGAGTGTTTACTGTGTATAGAGCACTTTACTAAGTGCTTGAGAGAGTACAACAGAGTTGGTAGACAGGTTCCTTGCCCACAACAAGCTTACAATCTAGAGGACTGTAATCACAGACCATGAGATCCTGGGATTCAATCAGTTCACCAGCATCAAAACAATGCTTACCATATCACAGATCTGCAGAGTGGGAAATAGGAGAATGGATGATAGCAGAATACCCAAACCACTGCTCAAGGGAGAAAGCTTGTATGACAAAATGCTTTAAAGACAACAGTGAAGCAAAACCTCAAGCAATGTGACATATCAGTGGAGAGTTGAGACACAGCAGCAGGACACTAGTCAGCTTGGCATGCAGAATTTAGAAATAGGGAGACTGTAGTAACCCCAAGAGAAACAGAACAGTACCAGGCACTGGGTGAACAAACACATGATGTATATATCCGTAATTTATTTGTACTAATGTCTGTCTCCCCCTCTAGACTATAACCTCGTTGTGGACAGGGAACATGTCTACCAACTATGTTATATTGTACTATCTCAAGTGCTTGGTACAGTGTTCTGCATGCAGTAAGTGCTCAATAAATATGATTGATTGATTAATGTGGAAGGGACTGTCAGTCATGCATTGGTTTTCACAGTTAAACCTTTTTGAACTTTCAAGATACCTACATACATCCTCCCAAACCCTTTCTTTCTTTAACATTCTAGGCCAGGAGTCTTTGTGACTGCCATGAATTCCATAACTTTTAGTATTTTTTTTTCCTTTATGATAAATGCTCTTTTCTCTGAAGCTCTCAACACTACACTCATTTCACTTCCAATGTCAAGTATCCTATTTCCTGGGAACCTCTTGCTCCTTCCTGTTTATGTTTCAGCAACTAAGCAACTGCCAAGTTGGATTGAAGAGGCCTTCAAAGCTTGAGTCTAGCTGAAAAGTTGATATCGCCCAAGCTCAAAGGGTCCTTTTCCATCTCTGCGTTTGGACGGGTAATTGCACACAAGTCTCTATGCAACCCCACAAGCATCGCCAAAAGTGAGATTTACATTTTAATTTGGGATTTGGGGGAAAACTGTCTGATTAAATATAGAAAAAGGTTATATTTCTGGGACAGATCAACACAAATGCATGTCAAGATGATTCCTATGTTGCAAAGGATTTACAAGATAGACCTTTCTTTGTCTCCCTGGAATGGCTCTGTGAAGCTGACATTTACAGAGGAAAGACATAAGAAGGCACTCAGCCTTCACACGCTATGGAGCTGTGAGATGGTGTAGTTCAGAGTTAGGGCAGGGATGAAAGAACACTGAAAAAAAATCAACCAGCTGGAGATGATTAATGTTGGGTAAGTGACATCCAGGTTCTCTTTCCAGTCATTTTTCTACTGGGTCCTTTGAAAGTTCCTCTTAGAAACAGATCATGGGATTCGGAAGACCTGACTATGTCTATTTCGATAGAAGACCTGACTACACCTATTTCGATAGGGACCCAGAAAGGCAATGCCTTTTGATGATTGGACTCTTTATAAGAATCATATGGGATGGATGAAGACCAGTAACTCTAGCTAATCTAAATGGCTTCCGTGAAAAATGGTCAATGATTCCCCAAACTCTCAATATAAAAATTGCCATTTGGAAATGAAAACTCTAAAGAAAACACTTCTCCTTTAATGGCCTCTGTTCACCATGATGTAGTTTGGCGCTCCAGACAGGATCAATAAAATATTTGCTTGCAGTACCCTGTGACCAATGGAATCTGCACTACAATTCTTTGGCCCTATTGCTCCACTCTACCGAGACTGCTCTCTCTAAGGTCATCCATGACCTCCTTCTTGCCAAATCCAATGGCTCCTACTCCATTCTAATCCTCTTTGACCTCTCAGCTGCCTGACACTGTCGACCATCCCCTCCGCCTCCATACCTTATCTCACCTTGGCTTCACGGACTCTGTCCTCTCCTGGTTCTCCTCTTACCTCTCTGGCCGGTCATTCTCGGTCTCCTTCGCTGGAGCCTCCTCCCCCTCCCATCCTTTAACTGTTGGAGTTCCTCAAGGGTCAGTTCTTGGCCCTCTTCTGTTCTCCATTTACACTCACTCCCTCGGTGAACTCATTCGCTCTCACGGCTTTGACTACCATCTCTACGCAGATGACACGCAGATCTACATCTCCGCCCCTGTCCTCTCCCCCTCCCTTCAGGCTCGCATCTCCTCCTGCCTCCGGGACGTCTCCACCTGGATGTCGGCCCGCCACCTAAAACTCAACATGAGCAAGACTGAGCTCCTTATCTTCCCTCCCAAACCCGGTCCTCTCCCAGACTTCTCTATCACCGTGGATGGCACGACCATCCTTCCTGTCTCTCAGGCCCGCAATCTCGGTGTCATCCTTGACTCGTCCCTCTCGTTCACCCCACACATCCTACCCGTTACCAAGACCTGCTGGTTTCACCTCTACAATATCGCCAAGATCCGCCCTTTCCTCTCCACTCAAACGGCTACCTTACTGTTACGGGTCTCGTTATATCCCGGCTAGACTACTGTGTCAGCCTTCTCTCTGACCTCCCTTCCTCCTCTCTCGCCCCGCTCCAGTCTATTCTTCACTCCGCTGCCCGGCTCATCTTCCTTCAGAAACGATCTGAGCATGTCACTCCCCTTCTTAAACAACTCCAGTGGTTGCCTATCAACCTCCGCTCCAAACAAAAACTCCTCACTCTAGGCTTCAAGGCTCTCCATCACCTTGCCCCTTCCTACCTCTCCTCCCTTCTCTCTTTCTACCGCCCACCCCGCACGCTCCGCTCCTCTGCCGCCCACCTCCTCACCGTCCCTCGGTCTCGCCTATCCCGCTGTCGACCCCTGGGTCACGTCCTCCCGCGGTCCTGGAACGCCCTCCCTCCTCACCTCCGCCAAACTGATTCTCTTTCCCTCTTCAAAACCCTACTTAAAACTCACCTCCTCCAAGAGGCGTTCCCAGACTGAGCTCCTCTTCCCCCTCTACTCCCTCTGCCATCCCCCCTTTACCTGTCTGCAGCTAAAGCCTCATTTTCCCCTTTTCCCTCTGCTCCTCCACCTCTCCCTTCCCATCCCCACAGCACTGTACTCGTCCGCTCAACTGTATATATTTTCGTTACCCTATTTATTTTGTTAATGAATTGTACATCGCCTTGATTCTATTTAGTTGCCATTGTTTTTACGAGATGTTCTTCCCCTTGACTCTGTTTATTGCCATTGTTCTTGTCTGTCCGTCTCCCCCGATTAGACTGTAAACCCGTCAAATGGCAGGGACTGTTTCTATCTGTTGCCGACTTGTTCATCCCAAGCGCTTAGTACAGTGCTCTGCACATAGTAAGCGCTCAATAAATACTATTGAATGAATGAATGAATGAATGTGTTGACTCAGACCACACTCCCACTTGCTGAGCAAAAACTACAGGACAGCTCTGGGTTAATAACCTTTTGCTCAAAAGTCTTAGGGTTCATCGGCAGACTTGCTAAGAAGTTTAGGGATCAGTTGAGGAATTTCCTCTGTATGCAGTTGGAAAACAATCTAAACAAACAAGGAGGTGCTGATAAAAAGCAGTACATTTTTCAAGTAGCAGATTTAGATGAGTTCCTCATTTGTGGAATCTGAGCATATCACAGGCCAAAGGTATGGTTTAAGAGCACATATTTGAGGCACCACACAGGGTGGCATATTCTAAGCAGGGCTATCACCAACACACATTTCTCTCCTGTTTCGATCTTCTAAAAGTCTGGAAAAATCTGAATAAGAAATTCACAAAACATGCAAGTGTTGGAAAGTGTGTTTTTGTGCACAGTGTTAAAGCACACACTTTCCAAAATGTCTTTACACTCGGTATATTGCACCCTCACAAGCAAAATAGATGGTATTTACAGGTTTAGCTTGCAAGTGGATGGTAAAAAGAGGAAAACAGTTTTCTCGCTCTCTTAAAAACAAAAATGAAGGTCATGATTTCCTAGGTTCCCGTCTCTGACCACTTTGACTGGCTTGGAGATGGTCCTAGGCAATGACTGGCTGTGAGGCTTTCCAAGTTATTCTCTTCTCTTCTTCCCTTCCCTCCTGTTCCTCTCCCACTCTCCCCATTTGCCTCTTGCCTGCTGGAGCCCTGACTCCTGGAAAAGCAGTACTAAAGTGAAAATAGCCCTGAAAGGCCACAGTCACCAGGCCACCGCTTCTGCTGCCCCATCTCCTTCTGGAGTATGATCGAATGGGAGCCAGGGCTTGACAGGACCACAAAAATTCCACTTTCTCCCACAGTGGTAACACCAAGGAACCCACCATAAACAGAGCAGCAGTTGCAGAAGGTGGTGAAGGTTTTCTTCCCCATTTGTCTCCATCTACCTATTCTGCTCACCTGCATCTATGTCACCCTGCATGAACCCCAGGTCATTCCTTTAGGAAGAAAACAAAGGTCGTTAAAGCTAAGGAAACTGTAACTACAGTCTATGATGGTATTGCCAAACAGAAGGAAGAAATGCAGTACTATGTTTATTGATACATCAATGCGTGTTCAATCTGTAGCAACAAAAATTAAGCTGTCGCCATGGTGCTCATCAACCAATCACAGTAAAAGTTGTACTATGCTAGTGAGGAATGAGATCTGCCACCATCATCCCACAGCACAGGGAGGACAGCTGGATGACCGTTTGTTTTCTCAAATATGCACAAAGGTACCCACATGTTTTGGAAAATGGAGCAATAGTACTGGCAGAAAAGGAACGGCCAATTTGCTCAAGTACTCCCGTCTCACTAAATACTGTGGTAAAAAATGTTTAGCTGAACACTGAGCATCCCTAATCTAAATTTACTGGCATATGACAAGAAAAGATCTCCTAATGAAAAACTGGATGTTTCAAGTCCAAAGGACTATAAAATCAGTTGGCAAAATCAGTAAACATTTGGTGGCAACAAAATAAAACTCCACACCAGGAGAAAAACAAAACAGCACAAACCAGGTTAGTATAAAGGGATGACAAGACATGTTTACTGCTTTGGGCCATGTTGACCTTGGACTTTGATGCAAACAATACCGTGTACAGATTGTTCTAAAAGTATTTCCTATTAGAGTCTAGCTGGTTAATACTATTTGCCTACCCATTTCCCAAAGTTTTGAAAATATCTCACAATGCAAAAGAACAAAGAATGGATCATTATAAAATCTCAGAGTAGCCTTAAAATTTGACGAATAGCCCCAAGTCCAATCTTATGCCTGAAATCCTCCAAAATGGATAAATCTTGAACTCTGCAAGCCATTGTCTGCATTTCAATCAATGGCATTTATTGAGCACACGCTGTATGCAGAGCACTGCACTAAACACTTGGGAGAGTTCAATACAGATGGTAAATGTGATCCCTGCACACAAGGACCTTGTGGTCTAGAGGGGGAGAGAGGCATATAATAAAATTAAGGATATGTGTACATGAGTGCTGTGGGGCTGAGGGTAGAGTGAATATCAAGTGCTTAATGGGTAAAGATCAAAGAGCAAAGGTGACACGGAAGGGAGAGGGAGTAGGGGAAATGAGAGTTTAGCTGGGGAAGGCCCATATGCCCTTATTTTAGACTCTTAAATTCATTTCTATGTCATTCAGAAAAGTGAAATTAAATCAGGTAACTCAAGAGAGTCACCTAGTTCATTGTAAGGTATAGAGTTTCCTTGGGCTTGTGATTTTGAAGCCACGTGGTGAACTTTCATCTGGTTTCGGGGGACGATAGGAGTCCTTGGCAATATCTTCCTCTCCTAGCTTTTTGCATCTCTTCTCTCTATGTTGTCCTTCTGCTGTGGGAGATTTGAGAGAGCTTAGGTGCCAATTTTTCACTGAAAGTGCTGAGCTGAAAAGAGGGTTGGGATTTTAGGAGGGATGAGGGCTGTGAAGGGACAGACTTCAAAGAGCTCGAGACCAGAAATCCACAATTCTGGGTCTTTTCAGCTCTGGATGGAAACTCTCAGGACTTCTCAGAGAGCTGGGAGAAGCAAATCTTAGAGTCCAGCTGAAAAAGCTATGGGAGTGATTGCCCTCATTGAGGGGGCAACTTTAACGGTGGGTAAGAAGAAATAGAAAGGGAAAAATCAAGATAGGAAATCATATACAAAGGGTTTTCTATTCCTTTTTTTTAAGGTCTTTTCTTTAACCATCAATATCATCCTCTCTTTCCCTGAGTGATGATCTCCCCAGTGGGAAGAGGTAGATGGTACATCTCTTGTTAAGAGGGATTGTGATGCTACTGGCATCCCCATGCACCCCAGAACAATATCAGAATGCACAAATTGTCCTGAGTCTTCTGCTTTGTGTACCTTGTGCTTTCTAGGTGGGAGAAGTCAGGCAATTCTTGGGTAGCATTGTAGACAGCCTGGTGGGAACAAATATTCCTTTTCTTGATTATTCACGGTGACTAAAGATTAGAAGATGTACTGTAATAAGTGCTTGGGAGAGTACAATACAAAAGAATAGGTGGACACATTCCCTGCACACTTTTTTCTAATAACTCCTGGAACTCTAGACTGTAAGCTCATTGTGGGCAGGGAATGTGTCAGTTATATTGTGATCTTGTATTCTCCCAAAAGCTTAGTACAGTTATCCACACACAGTAAGCACTCAATACAATTGATTGATTGATCAATTGAATTCCTTTTCTGGCTTGACAGATCACACCTTGCAGGAGCAGTCTCTCTTCAAGTGGAGGGGGTATACTGTGCTTTGGAGACTTTTGTGAAATATTTAAAACCATTTGGCTTTAGCCCTTTATATCTTGAAATCAGCCACATTCCTAACAGGTGGAACTCGACAGATTCTCAATATGGCCTCAAGATAGCAAGTATGGCCAACAGTGACAACTTCAGTTGTAGTGGAATAAAACCAAGGTTCCACAGTTAGCTGTTTCCCACTGAAACTCTGGTAGCCATGTCACACAGATATGAAGACTAAAATCCAAGAGACACAGAAAATCAGAGAAGGAGCCAGGTCAGTAGTTAGAGAGTCTTCAGACTGTGGGGTGATGAGGCGGAATTAATGTGGGGGTCTAAAGTTCTGCAAAGCCAGGCTTAGGCAATTCTCAAGAAGCAGATAGAAGGGTTGGCTAGCCTGGAACTGAATAAGCATCTTGGTTCTCCTGCTCATAACATATATGGTGAGATCTCCAAGGTACTTTTTAACAAAGTTAGCCAGTTTGGAAAGGGCATTAACTTCAATCTTTTGCCTGCCTCTTCCTTCCCCCATCCTCCTGTCAGTCAGTCAGTCATTCATATTTACTGAGCACTTAATGTGTGTAGAACACTGTATTAAATGGTTGGGAGAGTACAAGTATAACAATATAACAGCCCTGTCCATAATGATCTTAGAGTCGAGAGGATGAGACAGACATAAATAATACTACCTTATCCCTCTTCTCCCAGCACAGGATCATCCCTATCTCCCTCTCTACTCTCATCCAGATATTTCTTCTTTCTCATTTCAGTACACCTAGATTGCTGTTAGAGTCCACTCATTTTCCTGGCCCAAGGCAAGCAAAATACGATGCCCCAATTCACACTAATCATTGTGACCTTGATAAGTATGAAGACGATGATCCAAAAAAAATGGGCATCAGGGCATTCTATTATCGTACCTAATGTTACTGACCATTAATTTTAAAAAAATTACATAAATATTTTACATCTATTCTTCTCTTTCTTTCTAGGCATCCATGCCTAGCATCGCATGCAATCAGTAAAAGCATTAACCTTTGGAACAAAAAGGCATAGAGTATTTTGCTGCAATATGGTTTATTAAATTTAAATCAGCTGGTGCCTGTTTGGTAACTGAAACTGTTCTCCATGTCTCAATGTATAATTAAAAAGCCTGTAATACCTTACGACACTAGAGGCAAAAATAATCATGTAAATTTCAGCTGGAGGCAGTGACTAACTAACGCTCGTTAACCTTGGGGCTGCCTTTCCATTTTTCGAGTAACTTTCTCCCACGTTAGTCCACATGTTCCAACTTGGTTTTTCATTTTTGCTTTCTTTTAAAGAAAAAAATCAATTTCCATCAACAGTAAAATCATTTTCCTTTAAAACAAAATACGAATAACATCAAGACCGCTATTTTTTCAGGCTTGAATACTCGCTTGCAAAAGATCCAGATGCTGAGCTGTGGGAAATATCATTGCAAGACACATCTGGAGTTCTTGGCTGCCTGAAGAGACATCACCCTAGCAGCTGGATTTGTGCCACTTTGGCTGTCAGGGAGCAAGTGGTAGTGTCAGACTCTCCTCCTCTCCCTGCTCCTACCCTGCACCTCTCACTTCTACTCTTAACTGCTCTTTCCTATGGTCTCCACTTAGTTTACAAGAAAGAAGAATACTCTGATCTGTCCTAGGGAGCAACCTGTACAGCAAATAATTTCTAAGGTCCCATTAAAGATGAAAGTGATTAGAGCAACTTCCAAGATGAGACTTAACGACACTTCATTTAACCTAGTTTCTCGTTGGAGGCAGTGAATCAATTTATCCTCTTTAGGACCAAAAAGGGAGTGCATTTTTACCTCCTTTATGGACAAAGTCTTTCTGACCACATCCTCCAGCCCCATGCCCTGTGGATTTCCTGGAGTGATTGCAGCTTTTTTCAGATGTTGGAGGGCCCCAGCTCATGGTCCCTGTGAAGAAGATCTTGAAATGAAATATTCACCTCTGTAGAATGCACATCTGATTGGATCCCCTGATGGAGATTAATCATTTCCATGAGGAGCCGCTGGGCCTATTGGATAGAGCATGGGCCTGGGAGTTTGAAGGGCTTGGGTTCTAATCCTGGCTCTGTCATTTGCCTGCTGTGTGACCTTGGGCAAGTAGCTTCACTTCTCTGGGCCTCAGTTGGTATTTGTTAAGCGCTTACTATGTGCAGAGCACTGTTCTAAGTGCTGGGGTAGATACAGGGTAATCAGGTTGTCCCATGTGAGGCTCACAGTTAATCCCCATTTTACAGATGAGGTAACTGAGGTCACTTGAAAATGGGGAGCTGTGAGCTGGCACAGTGAGCCTCATGTGGGACAGGGACAGTGTCCAACTGGATTATCTTGTTTCTTCCCCGGCATTTAGTATACTGCCTGGCACATAGTAAGTGCTTAACAAATGCCATAAAATAAAATAAAAAATCAGAATTGGAGGTAAGGAAAGTTTAGGCCCCTGCAGACAGGTGTCATGGAGAATCTCCATGATATGGTTCGATAATGGGTAATTCAAAGCCATCTACTTCTTTACCTCCGGGGCGTATCCTATTCTTCTACTACAACCCAGCCTGCAGACTTCACTCCTCTAATGCCAACCTACTCTCCATCCACCTCTCAACCACATCCTGCCTCTGGCCTGGAACACCCTCCATTTTCATATTCAACAGACAATTACTCTTCCCACCTTCAAAGCCTTATTGAAGGCAAATATCCTCCAAGAGGCCTTCCCTGACTAAGCCATCATTTCCTCTTTTCCCACTCCCTTCTGCATCACCCTGACTTAATTCTTTTACTCACCATCCCCCTGCCCCAGCCCCACAGCACAGAAATTTATATCTGTAATTTATTTATTTATATTAATGTCTCTCTCGCCCTCTAGACTGTAAGCTCATCATGGGCAGGGAATATGTCTGTTACATTGTTGTGTTGTACTCTCCCAGGTACTTTGTACAGTGCACTGCATACATGTAAATGCTCCATAAATATGATTGATTGATTCTAGTTTCAGGAGGTCAGAGGTAAAGATGGCATCTCAGCACTAGGCATCATTCATACATTATTCAATAGTACAAATGTATTTTGGAAACTTTTAGGAAATGATTGTTTCTGACTCAGTTCAGTGTCTTGAGGCCCCTTTATCTCCCCATCCCACATACCTTATCCCATGGGGCATGTGAACACAGATTCCTGGTGTGCATCATTGATCTTAACATGATCTTTTTCCTTTGGGTTTTTTTACATTTCCCAAAGCATGCCTTCAAAAATGATAACCCAAGCATCTGGCAGTAGGTTTCCCTGGTGGATTCCAAACAATCTGGACAACACATCTGTGGAAAACTGATGCAAAAACCCTGGCCTTGGAAACGAGCATCCCGGCTGCAACACCTCCATTTGCATTATGTATAAACCTTCTGATCACTCTCACCAGATGTGGGAGGAGAAATATAGTCCCATAGATGCTGCAGAGCAATAGCAGTGGTTTAAGGGGGCTTGGAGAGAGAGTTTAACAATGAATAGTCTAAGTGAACACAGCTGACATTAACAGGAGGGGCTTAGGCCTACAGTTAGCACCAACTGTTCAATCTCAATGTCAAAACAGTAAGAATCAATCAATCATACTGAATGAGTGTTTATTGTGTGGCCAGCACTGCGCTACATGCTTGGGAGAGTACAATATAACAGAGTTGGTAGAGAAGTTACCTGCCCACAAGGAGTTTACAGTCTGGAGAGGGAATCATGCATTAATCTAACTAAATTGCAGATATGTACATAAGTGCTGTGGGGTTGACAAAACAATCCAAGTACAAGGGTGATGCAGAAGGGAGAGAGAGTAGAGGAAGTGAGGGCTTAGTCGTGAAAGACCACTTGGAGGAGGAGGCTATGACCATGAGATTTGAAATGCAAGAAATGCATAGAGGCAAAAGGATGGGACTGGGAAGCAGAAGACCTGGGATCTAGTTCCAGCTTTGCCATTTGCCCGCTGTGTGACCTTGGACAAGTCACTTAACTTCTCTATGTACTCTATTATATTCTCCCAAATTCATTCATTCATTCAATAGTATTTATTGAGCGCTTACTATGTGCAGAGCACTGTATTAAGCGCTTGGAATGAACAAGTCGGCAACAGATAGAGACAGTCCCTGCCGTTTGACGGGCTTACAGTCTAATCGGGGGAGACAGACAGACAAGAAAATGGCAATAAATAGAGTCAAGGGGAAGAACCTCTCGTAAAAAAAAATGGCAGCTAAATAGAATCAAGGCGATGTACAATTCATTAACAAAATAAATAGGGTAATGAAAATATATACAGTTGAGCAGACGAGTGCAGTGCTGAGGGGATGGGAAGGGAGAGGGGGAGGAGCAGAGGGAAATGGGGGGAAAAGAGGGTTAAGCTGCGGAGAGGTGAAGGGGGGGTGGTAGAGGGAGTAGAGGGAGAAGGGGAGCTCAGTCTGGGAAGGCCTCTTGGAGGAGGTGAGTTTTAAGTAGGGTTTTGAAGAAGGGAAGAGAATTAGTGGTTAGTACAGTGCTCTATGTTTATTTCAATAAATACCATTGACTGTTTGATGAAGATGATTTTCAAGATGAGTGCTTCTGGCAAAAAATATGGCTAGTTACTCCACAAAAAACCTCCTAGGAGCTTTAAACCCACATCCATCGACAGGGCTTCTGGTCTTTATCGTAGGGGCTAATCCAAACCTGAGTAGAAAGTCATCCACCACTTAGCAAATAGAGGTAAAGTGCAAGACTAATCTAAGAGGAATCCATTAATCTACAGTTCTAAACTTGGGCCGAAAACATTTTACAACTACTCAGCACTTGTTTTTCTACCAAAAAAAAGGTCACAGGACTGTTGTTACAGTTCAAGACTGTGTGAACCTAATGGAAAATGGGGAACATTTCCCCAATAATTTGGCCCAGTGACTGGAACCAGGATGTCTGCCAACTCTGCGTATGTGACAAGGAACCTAGAAGCTGGAGTATGGATGCATTTCTGATTCACTGAGAGTAAGGCTGGATTAACAACAGGAGCTCTAGGGACTGTAGCTCTGGGCTTTGTGGTAAAGGGTTGGGGCCTTCCCCCGAATACCCTACAATAGAGCCCATAGCTGCCTGAGCTGTCACTGTCTCAGCTGGCACTGTAATCCACCCACAAATTAGGCTGCATCAAGCACACCCTGTCGGGGAATGTGAAATTGTTTTCCAGAGGTGTACATGTAATAAGACATGAAGATGATTGTATAGCACTTTACAGAGTCAGCACATGTTATCAAATAATAAGCCTGAAGAAAATCAAGATTATGCACAAGCTTTACAATCAGGAAGCCCTACAACAACCAAATTTTACTACTAGCAGTATGCTATTCAATGACAGACAGAGAAGGTAACCAAGAAAAGAATACCAGTGTGGCTTTTGGGTGATCTATGAGAGTCAGAAGGACCTGGGTTCTAATCCTGGCTCTTCCACTTGTCTGCTCTGTGACAGAAATCATTTAATTTCTCTGTGCCTTAGTTACCTCATCTGTAAAATGGGGATTTAAACTGGGACCCCCCCATGTGGAACATGGATTATGTCCAACCTGATTATCTTGTGTCTAGCCCAGAACTTATTACAATATCTGCCACATAGTAAGCACTTAAATACCATTTAGTGACAATGAAACACCTAGGACGATACCAAGTCAAAGATTTCTAAATCAGCAGTGGTGTACAACCTTCTATATGGTTATAAGGCCTTTGGCAGTATACCATGCAGGTCTGTCCTCAGTTTTCGCCTGGGATGCAGCATTATGAGGCTTTGTTTTACCATGTCCTTAAAATCTGCCCCTATTTCAGCTCTCCATACATAAGTTTTTCTGGGCATCCTGCTGTTGCTCATTTTCTGCTTTTTTATGATATTTATTTGGCACTTCCTATGTGTCAAATACCTTTCCATGTGCTGAGGTAGATACAGCATGGTGTAGTGGATAGAGCACAGGCCTGGCAGTCAAGAGATCTTGGGTTCTAATCCACCACTTGTCTGCTGTGTGACCGCAAGCAAGTCACTTCACTTCTCTGTATCTCAGTTACCTCATCTGTAAAATGGAGATGCAGGCTGTGAGCCCTATGTGGGATAGGGACTGTGTCCAATCTAATTTACTTGTATCTATGCCAGAGCATAGTACAGTGCCTGGCACATAGTAAGTGCTTAACAAATACCATGATATTATTATACGATAATTAAATTGGACACAATCCAACCACTCCTCCCATATATCCCATTTCATGTAGCTGTGTTAAGATGAGCATGGCTTCAATGCAATGAGATTGACTATGTTTCAGAACTTCATTTTGTGCGATTTTACCTATAGTGCTGAGGGGTGTGTGGAAACCTAAGTGTTTAGGTGCCGTGGAAGCACTGAAGTGGCATGCAGTTGGGGGATATAACATGGGGAGACTAGAGATAACTCATGGATGTCTTCCTGGAGGAGTTGTGCTCTCAGATGGACTTGGAAGATGGAGAACTGAGATCTATTGGGTATGAATGGGAAGGAAAACCAGGCCTGGAGGAGGTGAGAGCAAGAGGTCTGCATCAGGAGAGATAAGAATGAGGCACATTGAATAGGTTATCTAGAGATGAATGAAGATTGCATGCTTGGGTATAGTGGGAGAAGAGAGTGGATAGGTAGGAAGGAGAGAGCTCATAGATCTCAACACACTCCCCAACACACATGGGAATCACGATATAAGAGGTAGGGAGAGAAGGGTCTTTAGTCCCATTTTACAGAAGAGGAAACTGGGCATGAGAAATTAAGTGACTTGCCAAGGTCATACAGCAGGTGAGTGGCAGAGCTGGGATTAAGATCCAGGTCTCTGACACCTAGCCCCATGGTCTTTCCACTTGACCAGGCAGGCTATCAATACCACCTTTCAACAAGCAATTAAGTACACCCCCACCTGAAGGACCTCATACTCAAAGTCAATGGTATCTTATTACTTTATAGCTTGTTTTTCCAGAAACCAATTTCTCTCATGTTATATGCATGACTTATGGAAAGATCATCACCTGAGGATCAGTCAGTTGAATCTTCCAAGTCAGAAATGCAGTACATCAATAATTGTTTACAATTTAAAAGGCTGGAAAACCAGTAACAATGAATGAAGTTAACAGAGTCATCATCAGACAATGCTCCAATATTCAATCTGATGGGTGCATTTCATGAAACACAAGTAGAGGTCTAGATTTTGCTAAATGTAAAAATTAGGCCCAGTTCATTGAGAATGATTCAACCAAAATACACCCACTGGCATCCATGTAGAACATACACTAAACATGGATGTGTTACAAAAATTAATTACTCAAAAAGATTAACTTCCAGAAAACCAAGCAGGTGCTGCAAAGCACAAAAATTCATTCATTCATTCAATAGTATTTATTGAGCACTTACTATGTGCAGAGCACTGTACTAAGCGCTTGGAATGTACAATTCGGCAACAGATAGAGACGACCCCTGCCCATTGATGGGCTTACAGTCTGAACTAGTTCCAGGGGCATGAGGGATGAGGGCCAATGGGTGCCATGGAGAAAAAGGAAAACAATTACAAATGCTGCAGTGGGAAAAGTTAAAGAGGCCAGGGGTGTAGAAGGCAGGGTTACCTAATCTCCAGGCAGAGTCATCAGGGAAGGCCAAAATATCCATTTTGCTTCCAATGAAATTAATTGGCTACCCTATCATGGAACCTCTAGGACACTATCAGTACATTAATGTAGATTGCATTATTCATATCAATCAGTGCTATTGACTGAGCACTTACTATGTGCATATACCTTTCCTGCCCATAATGAGCTTACAAAATTGATTCAGTATTGTAAAAATTGAGTATCCAACCTCCATTCAGAAACCAATTCCCCAATTTAAACCATTGTTCCTATGAGAACTGGTTCAAACTTGGGACACTTCAATTTAAGATGCAGTTTTCAGGAGCTAATTGTGTCACAGGTCTGAAGGCTGCCTGGATATGTATTAATTGTCTACTGGCTGGAGCCAAGGAAGTGATCCTAGCGTTTGGATTCCAGTGCTATAGCACCTGCATCAGTGATCTTGATACTAAACCATGAAACAGAGCCCACATTTTCTCTTCCCCTGATAAGTGCCTCATCACTCTTTCTGCAAGCAATGATGGAAGACTGGGCTGACAAAGCAGTAAGACTACAAGCATATTTTTGCATAGATTGAAAGTCCTTTATGGCAAAAGTAAATACCACCAACCACATTGAAGATGGACAAACCCCACTAACTGGTTAAAATGACATATTGAGATATTGGGCCCAATTCTGTCAGCACTTGGCTAAAATTACTCTTGTACCATTTTTCAGGAGACATTCAATGCATTTCCTCAGTTTCCAGTTCAGAAACCATTAGCCTCTTCTCCAACTCCTGCAGACTCTCTTCAGGGTCCCAACAAGTTGCTTAATGGCAGGGCACCAGCTCCTGGTAGCAACCTCGCTGAAACCTTTAAATAAGGCTGTCATGAACATTGCATGAAAATAGTACAATTTTTCCAGAGTGACTCAAGGGAAGGAAAGGAAGAGAAGTAAAGGAAGGAAAGGAAGGGAGGGAAAGAAAGAAAAAAAAGGAATGGAAAGAGAGGAAGGAATTTCCATTATCGCTGAGACCAGATAACTTGTGACCCCTTCTTTCATTCATTCAACTTTATTTATTGCACATTTACTGTGTGCAGAGCACTGTACTAAGCACTAGGGATAGTACAATATAATAATAAACAGACATTCCCTGCCCACAACAATCTTATAATCTAGAGTGAAGAGACATACATTAGTATAAATAAATTACAGATATGTACATAAGTGCTGTGGGGCTGGGAGGAGGGATGAATAAAGGGAGCAAGTCAGGATGACACAGAAGGGAGTGGGAGAAGACCCCTACAGTATGATATAAATTCTAGCCACTGATGGCAGAGGGCTAGCAAAGATTGTGACCAATAGACTCACCAATGGAAAAGCTGATAGATCCTGCCAGCAAGCCAGCGTGGTTTCTTGTGTGGTTGTGATAGGCACAGCCAGAAAAATCTAGGAAGGATGCCCAAGAACAAAATCATGATCTTCATTCTATGTTTATTGACTTGATAAGTTTTAGACACGATTTCTTGTGACAGCTTATGGCAGCTCTTAGGTAAATTTGGCCATCCAGACATCCTGGTTTTTTTTCCTTGACTGTACAGTTATTTGAGTTGCTGGCACTAGAAATCTGTTACAACTCTTTACCATTGACAGTGGCAAGGGTGCATACTTGCTCCACAATTGTTTAACATAGATTGTGTATTCAGAAGCAGCAACAAGATCATTTGTGTTGAATATTACAAACCTTTGAAGACAGTTTCAGCTTGCCATGACCAAGTTCAAACATAGCATCATCAATCCTGTCATACTTTATTTACTAACTACTGATAAGGACTCCCAAGGGCGGAGACTCAAGCTTACTGTACGGAAAGGGGCAATGGTAAACTATTTCCGTATTTTTACCAAGAAAACTCTTTGGAGACGCTACCAGAATGATTGCTGATGGATGGTGGGGTGCTCTGGAAGAGATGTGTCTCAGTGTTGCGGCATGGCTCAGTGGAAAGAGGAGTGAGAAGTCATGGGTTCTAATCCTGGCTCTGCTACTTGTCAGCTGTGTGATTTTGGGCAAGTCATTTAACTTCTTGGTGCCTCAGTTACCTCATCTGTAAAATGGGGATTAAAACTGTGAGCTCCACGTGGGACAACCTGATTACCCTGTATCTATCCCAGCGCTTAGAACAGTGCTCAGTACATAGTAAGCACTTAACGAATAGCAAAATTATTACTATTATGTGTCCATGGAATCGCTATGGGTCAGAGACAACTTGACGGCATGTCAAGATAAGGACTCCATTTTTTTCCCCTTTTAATTCTCCCCCTTTACCTCCCGTTTCCTTCTAAAATTTCATGAATGACAGCTATCTTTCCAGCTACTTGAAATACAGGCTATTACTGTGAACCACATATCCATTTTAGTAATATAGCTAGTGACCCCTGCAATGCTGGTACATCAATCATAAAGACCACAACTGTTCCTAGGGTTGAAGCGTTACAATCACTAATCAACCAACATTTTTTTGGGTGGAGGTGAGTGATAGCAACTGTGGGACAGATGACAGTATAACAAAGTCTCTTGATGAGGAGAACACATGGAGATATTCTGTTTTAAGGCCATAGTCGGTTCCCATAAACCCAGCTAGTTATTTCATAACCACCACTGAGGGGATCAGGTGAGAGAGATGGCTCAGTGCAACTCATCAACACTTTTGCAAAAACAAATCAAATCCACATCCTGTGGATGGAAGGATCAACTCTGTCCTATCTTAAACAATATTTTATGTGAATAGGAGATTATAATTTATGTTATTTTTAAAGTGCATATTATGTGTCAAGCACTGTTCTATGTGCTGGGGTAGAAACAAGTTAATCATGCTGGATACAGTTCCTGTCCCACAAGGGGCTCACAGTCTAAGTTGGAGGGAGAATAGGTAATGAATCCCCATTTTGCAGTTGAGGAAATGGAGTCCTAAGAGAACTTAAGTGACTTGTCCAAGGTCACGCAACAGACAAGTAGCAGAGCTGAGATTAGAACCAAGGTCCTCTGGCTCCCAGGCTCATGCTTTATCCACTAAGCCACACTGTTTCTCATATTAACATTTATTAAGCACTGACAACATAAAAAACATAATAGTCACTTGAGCAATAACAAGAAAATCAATTAAAACACTGTCCCTGTCCTAAAAGGAGCTACAATCTAAGTGAGAGAGGACAGGCAAATAGACCCAAAGGAGTATAATACAAGTAACAATGGAAACAGGTAACAATTTAGCAATCGAAAATGTCAGTATTAAAAAGGAACATGATAAAAAGAAGTATGAGAGGAGGCAGTGTTTGGGTACCTCTCTGTTCTAGGAAAACAGACTTTGGTTACAAATTGCTACAGCTGTTCCAACTTCCGAATACTGACTTAGCTCCCACAGTGTAAGCATGAGGAACTCCAACCCACCCAGCGGGATTGGTGTAGGGGTCCTGAGACAGAGACTGAGGTGGGGTGAAGTACGTGGTCAGCACAATTGAGAAGAGAAAGAAAATGGATGGTTGGGGAAGTCAGAAGGATTATCAGCATGGAGGTTGAAATCCCCTAGAGTCTGAATGAAAGAAGGGAGTGAGAGTAGGAAGGCAAGAAAGGCCTCAAAATCATTAGATATGTGATAAGTGATAAGTGACTAGTAGTTGTACAGGCTGATAAAGAGGAGACGAATGATGTGGGATTTGAAGGAGGAGAAAGAGGGAGTGAGATAGAACAAGGAGAAGGGAGAGCAGGGAGATGAGGAGGCCACCTCCAGAGAGGACAGCAGAGAAGGGACTTGAGTATGGGTCCGGAAGTCAGAAAAACCTGGGTTGTAAACCCAGTTCTGCCACTTGTCTGCTGTGTGACTTTGGGCAAGTCACTTTACTTCTCTGTGCCTCAATTTCCTCATCTGTAAAATGGGGATTAAGACAGGGAGTCCTATGTGGGACAGGGACTGTGTCCAACCGGTTATCTTGTATCTATCCCAGAGCTTATTAAAGTGCCTGGAATATAGTAAGCACTTTACAAATATGACAATTATTATTATCATTATGAGGAGGAGGAGGCCCCCTTCAGAAGGGGCAGCAGAGGAGGGACTGGGTCATCACGAGAGAGTCAAGTTTCAGTGGCGGCAAAGAGGAGTGAGCAGGCCAAGACTAGACTCATCTTCCCCCATTGGATTGCCAGCACCTTTTACTTCTAGTGCATGTTTCCAAGCACCTTCCACAATGCTCTGCACATAGTAGGGACTCAATAAATCCTGTCGTGTATATGCATCTATACACGCAACTCTTCCAGGAAGATATAATTGATGTAAACAAATTATCCACCTATTAAAATTTTCACTAGCTCAGATTTTCCACAGTTTTCCCAGACACTAAGGTTAGAGTAATAATACCTTGAGTTCTTTGTTGGAAAGGTATACTATAAATATATCCTAAAAATTACTAAATAATATAATTCCTTACATTTATAGGGTGCCTTTCCTCTAAGGAACTCAAAGCACTGTTAACGGTAATCTGACAGTATTGAATGCATTCAGAGTAAAGCTATATGGTAATAATAATAATAATAATGTTGGTATTTGTTAAGCGCTTACTATGTGCAGAGCACTGTTCTAAGCGCTGGGGTAGATATAGGGTAATCAGGTTGTCCCACATGAGGCTCACAGTCTTAATCCCCATTTTACAGATCAGGTAACTGAGGCACAGAGAAGTGAAGTGACTTGCCCACAGCCACACAGCTGACAAGTGGCAGAGATGGGATTCGAACCCATGACCTCTGACTCCCAAGACTGGACTCTTTCCACTGAGCCACGCTGCTTTTCCTATGGTACTTTTGTACTTTTGTTGTGGGCCAATTCCTCAAAAGCAAAAAGATATAATAAAAGATGAGGACATGTTTGTATTCTTAGAGTATCAAGTGTTTTTTTAACATTTATCTATCACATTACATATCTTACTAGGGGTTAGAAAGGAATGCTTTTATTGGGTATTTATTTGGGCTGTTGATCTAAGTGTCTGTTGGTGTTCTCTTAACTATTTAAATGTATATTTCAATGAAGCACTAAATAGAAAAGAAAAAAAAACCCTGTGAAAATCTATGTCTGTGAAATTCAAAACTTTAATGGACAACCCATTAACTTTCCTATTTTCCACATCCTTATAGTAAACATGCCCTAAGATAAAACTTGGCTGCTTCCACTGAGAATAAAATTGAAAAAAACAAAAAAACAAAACATTAATGGATAATGAATTATTGAGAACAAACTAAAACAGCAAGTAAACAGTATCCTTTAAAAGCAATCTTTTGATGCCTTTGGTAGGATTGAAAATTGAGCTTATCTAATCTTAGCTAAGATGCCTGTTGTCTAGTACCTGTCTGATTGCTTCTGACAGGGAGCAACAATTTATTCCAAGCATAAGGCATTTGAAATACTAATAGGCATCAGCAAAAAGAAAATATGTGATGCGGATAAGGGGTGATTAGGAACACCTCAGATTTGAAGGACTTGAGTCCCTGTTTCTAGTCAGCATTGACCATCTGTATATAACTACCTGCTTATAGTCTCTCCAAATCAGTCAGGATCTTTTCCTCTCATTCCAGAGTTACAATTTTCTTAGCCACTAGTCTCAGTAGCAGTTAATAATACATCTGGTATTTGTTCACCACTGTGTGCCAAGCACTACACTAAGTACTGGGGTAGAAACAAGATAATCAGATCGCACACAGTCACTGTCCCACATGGGGCTCACAGTCTAAGAAGGAAGGAGAACTGCTCTGTTGGGTAACCTTGGACCAGTCACTTAAACTTCTCTGGGACTCAGCATCCTTATGGTAAAATGGGGATTAAGTACCTATTCTCCCCTCCCCTTAGACTGTGAGCCTCATCTGGGATAGGGACTCTGCATGACCTGATTATCACGTAAAACCAGGTATATGAGGTACAACTGGGGACAGTGCTTGTCACAAAAACAGGCTTAACAAACGCCATTAGCATCATTATCGTCATCATTGACAAGTATCTAATTCCCATTTTTCAGATAAGGAAACTGGGACACAGAGAACTTAAGTCACTTGCATAGGTTCACACAGCAGGCAAGAGGAATTAGAACCCAGGTTCTCTGATTCCCAGGTTTGTGCTACACTGCAGATGAGGAAACTGAGGCACAGAGAAGTTAAATGACTTGCCCAAGGTCATAGAGCAGGCACACTGTGAAGTCAGGATTAGAACCTCATCTATACAGAATGTCTCTCAGTTTATGCCCCAGAGGTAGATGCCAAATAAAATAATTTGATATCCAAACTTCAGGAGAGGAGAAGTTTAAGTGACTGGTCCAAGGTTACCCAACAGAGCAGTTCTCCTTCCTTCTTAGACTGTGAGCCCCATGTGGGACAGTGACTGTGTGCGATCTGATTATCTTGTTTCCCAGCCCCAGCGCTTAGAACAGTGCTCTGCACATAGTAAGCGCTTAACAAATATCAATATTATTATTATCTATAGGAAGGTGTGGGAAAAGGGAGAGGGGAAGGGGATAGGATAGCTTTCCCAATGCCTAAGAAAAGGAGGTACGACACATGCTGCAACCACACAGCTTGAAGCCTTTGGAGGCTCTCAAGTAGAGAGAGGAGATGGCCTAATACAACCTTCTCCTTTCCACCCAGCACTTATGTACATATCCATTTGTGATTTATTTGAATCTTTGGGTCCTCCTCTAATCTGCAAGAGGAAATAGAGAAGCAGCATGGCCTAGTGGATAAAGTCCAGGCCTGGGAGCCAGAGGACCTGGGTTCTAATCCTGGCTCCACTACTTGCCTGCTGTGTCCCCTTGGGCAAGTCAGTTAACTTCTCTGTGCCTCAGTTTCCTCAACTGCAAAATGGGGGGTTCAATACCTGTTTTCCTTCCTACTCAGACTATGAGCCCTATGTGGGACAGAGACTGTGTCCAAACTGATTAAATTGTACCTACTCCAGATCTTAGAACAGTGCTTGACACATAGTGAGCACTTAACTACCATTAAAAAAAATGGAGACTGTCATCCCAAACTAAGGATGCTACACTAGGTACAGAGACCTGGTTAGAATTCTTTCAGAAAATAAAATAAAATAAAGGGTGGATTGGGATGAAACTGGTATTTACATGATGTTATATTCACTTTTTTCTGAGGAAAAGTAAAATTTTTCAATACACATCCAGGCTCTAGTGTTCTTGAGAACTCTTGGGCGTGCTTTCATTTAAAACTATTTCATTTCTTTTCTTTCCTCCAAATTTTCTGGTTTGACTGACAAGGCTGAAAGGAAGCAGAGGAGTTAAATAAAGTGTCCTAGTTTCTGAACCTAATGCTGAAAAACTAATTGTCTCAAATAAAGACACTTTTGCCCCAAATTTGCCAAAATGTCCCTATTTTAGGTCACTGCATCCTCTTATCCTGTTTTAATTGCACCATTTTCAACAGCTCTTGACTTAGCCTAGGCGCAAAGTAGTCTATTAAATACACTGGTCAAATGAAGTTTGGCTATCAGCATGTGTACTATTGCATTTAGAAATATACCTCATGTCTACTGTTCAAGAAGGGTTCTTGGAAAATATTAGACATTCAGGTTATACAAGCTTTTTTTCAGGCCAGATAATATGGTTCAAATGTCTCTTTCTTTGGTGCATTGCCTAAGATTCTTCCACATGCCAGAATTTTGGTCAGCTCTTGACAACTCAAGTGTTGGGTTTCTGGTAAAACTAATATTCATCAAATCTTACTTCCAAGAAGTTTAAGAATATATGACACTTAATCCCCAAAATGCACTGTATTGGTAATTTGTTTTTTTAATATAACCTTGAAAAATGTTATAGTAATGCATATTGAACAAACTATAAAATTCTAAATATAAATGATGTATACTGTAAATGCAACAAAAATATTGTAATATAATATTTTAATGCAATATTGTAATATTTTAATGCAATATTGCGATCATGTAATGTGTGGTCATTGGACAACAATGAATGTAGCTAGTTAAGGAATTAGTTTGGTAATAATAATAATTAACATTTGTAAAGAGTTTACTATGTGCTAAGCACTGTACTAAGCACTAGGGTAAATAAAGATAATCAGGAAACAGATAATCTGTCCAATATGGGACTCACAAGGGATTATGGGCCACAGTAAATTACTATACCTAGCACTTAGGAGAGGAGGATAGTAGTTGCACACACATTCTGCCCTCAAAGAGGATAGAGTCTACTGATGGAGCTTACAAGCTAACTCCATTTCTTCCACTAAAGTGAAAGGTTTGAGGAGAGTGAGAGGAAGGAAGTTTGATAGATGTTTTGGGGGTGTCACAAGGAGTTGAAGCAGGAAGAGTCAAAGGAATAGAAGGAGCACCTGGCTTAAAAAAAAAACAGTGATAGATGACTGCTTGGCCTGTGTGATGTTCGGTGACCCTCAATTCCTTAAATTTTGGCCTCATCTTCATCATGGGAACAATGCCCAAGACTTTCTGTGTGCCACTTCCATTATACAGATGAATTCAGGTAAAGTCTGTTTTTGTGAGGGCAGGGTAAACTGGTTTCACCTCATCTCCATCATCATCACTTTCTCTGCTAGATACTATCAGCCCTTGCAATTCCTTGTTGGTTGGCTTGTGTGTGAAAGTCCAGCAATTATTCTACTTTTCTCTTCCTGCATATCACCAAAGCCTTCCACTCTGAGATTCCTAGTCAGTATCTTTTATTTCTTTTATTTCTTTTTAAATTTTTGTTTGCAGTGGGGAATTCCATCAAAATCATTCACAAGTACAGACAACGGATTGTTCCCATATGCAAACAAGCATTGGTGAAGGCTTGACAGCATCCCAAGCTGTCATTGCATTCCTGAATGTTGGAAGCTTTCCAGAATTAGCTTTTGAACCAGAATCAATGACATGGGGGGTAAGTCTATAAAATCATTGGGTGTAGTTGAAGGTTTCATGATCCGCCTGATCCACCTCCAAGATTGATGGTGAGTGAGGTGGCAAGAATGTGATGTCTATGTTGGGATTGGTGCACGCTAAGTGTCCGAGTAGCATTATCCAGGAGGAGGAAGACAAGACAGCATCACAGTTTCCAATCCTCAGACAACCTGAGTAGCTTGAATTCATAAACAAGAAAGGATGTGCTCCTATACAAATTTTTAGTGTGGACAAAATGGGGTTATTTTAGAAAAAGATGGCTGCTCACAACTACGTCTCATAGGAGCAAAAGACAGTATCAAGATTTAAGGCTTCATATTGTACTCTCCCAAGTGCTTAGTACAGCACTTTGCACAAAGTGAGTGCTTAATAAATATGATGTTTTGATTTCAAAGCCTAATTAACATTGCAAAATCCTCATTTACTCAAGGGGAAAAACAGGAACCCCACTTCTTGTGGTTAGGTGTGATAGTGCTATTAACAATAATAATAATGATAATGGTAATTATTAAGTACTTACTATATACCAAGTACTGAATTAAGCACTGGGGTAGATACAGAGAATCAGATCCCACGTGGGGCTCACAGAGCAAGTAGGAGGGAGTACAGTTTGAATCTCCATTTTGCAGATGAGGGAACTGAGACACAGAGAATATAAGTGACTTGCCCAAGATCACACACACAGCAGGTAAATGGTGGAGCCGAAATTAGAACACAGGTCCTCTGACCCCATGCTCATTCCAGTAGGCCACACTGCTTCCCTTCAACAAGAAGGTGACAGTCCCTAGGTTTCTATCTGAAAAATAGCCCCATTAGTCCAGTGGAAATAAACTTAGAATCAAATCCTGGTTTTCTGTCTGCTAGAACTATACCATCAATGGTGACGGTTTCTAAAGAAAAAATACCTGAGGCATTCTATGAGGCTGGCGGACCCAGGAAGCAGCATGGTGTAGTCGAAAGAGCATGGGCCTAGGAGTCAGAAGGTCATGGGTTCTAATCCTGATTCTCCTACTTGTCTGCTGTGTGGCCTTGGGCAAGTCACTTCACTTCTCTGTGCCTCAGTTACCTCATCTGTAAAATGGGGATTAAGAATGTGAGCCCCATGCAGGATAGGGACTGTGTCCAACCTGATTTGCTTACATCCACCCAAGCACTTAGTACAGTGCCTGGCATATAGTAAGCACTTAACAAATACCAAAATTATCATTATTCTTCTTATTAATAATAATCTTGAAAAATAACTGACTAATGTGGGAGAAGATTGCAGCAGCTACCAAGTGCTGGGTCACAGCACTTCTGAACAGCATCGGCACTGTGCCACAGTTACTTTGGCTATGAGTAGATCCTGCATTCAAAAAACCTTCACAAGAACCTCACAATGTGTCACATCCCTCACCTCCTAATTGCTGGTTGCCTTCCGATTCCCAATGAGAACATGATTGGCAGGAATGAGAAGCAGCATGGCCAAGTGGAAAGAGCATGGGTCTGGGAGTCAGAGATCTGGGTTCTAACTCCCAGCTCTGCCAAAAACTTGCTGTGTGTGACCTTGGCCAAGTCACTTAACTTCTCTGTTTCTCAGTTTTCTTGTTCTCCCTCCTACTTAGACTGTAAGCCCCATGTGAGACAGGGACTGTGCCCCACCTAATTCACTTGTATGCACCCCAGCACTGAGTATTTACAGTGTTTGATGCATAGTAAGCGCTTAACAAATACCATTAAAAAAACCCCGACAGTGCAACTGGCACTGTGCAAAACACTAACACTAAAATCAATTATTCTGTGCAGCTTTTTTGAAGCCTTAGGAGCAAATCCCATCCATCCATCATTATCACCATCATGATTATCACCAGAAAACTCTTTCAATGCATCAAGCTTGTTTACCTAAATTTTCCCTAGTATAATTAAATGAGTGGATATGCCAGTAGCATTTCACTGCTAGATGCCTTATTCCTTGTAAAATGAAAAATATTGCCCCATGTACATGATGGATACAGTATACACAATGAACCAGGGCCATTAATGGGCTCCCTAAAGAAGATCTTGCCTCATCTCAATGGAACTCATGAATTCCACATCTGGGGAAACCACTCAGTCATCCTGTCAACAGTGTTGAGTAAGTGTCCCAACTTTGTGGTGCTTTATTCTAATGAGGATAAAGGACATAAACAGAAGAAGAGGCAAGTGGTCATTATTATCATTATAATCACTAGGTATGAAGTGTTGTACTATGCCCTTGGGAAGGAAGGAAGACACCCATTCCCTACCCTCAAGAAATTTACAATCTAATGGGTGCAATTTATGGGATCAGCAAAGAAGATGCTTTGTACAACAACATATAGATAATATTTAATATCCATCTCCCTCTCTACAGTGTAAACTTGCTGTGGGCAGGGAACATGTCTACCAACTCTGTTGTACCGTACTCTTCCCAAGTGCTTAGTACAGTGCTCCGCACATAGTAAGCACTCAATATATACCACTGATCATAATTTGATTCCAGCCTTTGAAGGTATCTTTTATGCAGAGTGATGGCATGGTCAAATCAAGGTTACAGAAGACAATTCTTGCTGCTGCATGTAGGATATTCTAAAGCAGAAAGAAACTAGTAGCTGGAAGTCACAAAGGAAGCTGTTTTAGGAAGGCAATTATTTTTGAAAATCCAGAATGTTTTCTCACTAATCCTAACCTGGATTTTTAGTGAGCAATAATAGGAGTTATATTTATTCATCTTAAATATTCTGAGATGCTAAATGATAAAACAATAGGCATTGTAGATTTGGGAAAGTAAACAAGCAGCATGTGATGACTAGTGGGGATTTTAAATTGGGTTGTAAAACAGATCAAGTAGAGGAAGAAAATTAAAGATCAAAAAGAAATAATTATATTCCAGCCATAAGAACCTTTCACAATATATAGGCAAAACTCTCCCGGGCTGCATGGGGAAAAACATTCAGTGCTAATAATTAAGAAACCCTGCACTTGTTTTTTATAAATATTTCATGATATGTCATCTGCTTCTGAGAAGAGCCATAATGCTGTTCAGCCACTGCATACTTAGCAGCTGTAGAATGACACAAACTGGGGTAATTATGCTAAGATCTTACAAATTTAGAATCGAAGGCAGAAGAAGCTGACAGGCCATGTCAAGGGCTATGAATCTGGGTTATACACAAAACTATGGTAGTCAGCAGTGTCAGCTTGTTATTCTGCAGTCATCCCAACATCCTATCACATCAGGAGTTTCCTTCACCAAGCCTCTGGAAAACGTTTTCTGGAAAGAACGGCATTTTGGGTCTATTGAACGAGGTATGCCGCAGTCAAATGTATGTACACACATCCATTTAGAGATTGGGGCTGTCTGCATGGGGTAAACCTAATGGGCAGATACAATTTTGTAGAATATCCTGGCTTAACAACATCTGGTTCAATGGCAAGCTAATGGAACAGAGATTGATGCTAGAATTTGTGGCTACAATTCAGCCTGAAAAGTATTAGCTTGAGGATAGACAGGATATTTTTCCTGTGAGCTTGGGTTTCAGAGCATTCCACCTAAGGGAAATCCACCTAGGGGGCTCTTTTGATTAAAGCTGCTGTCAGAGGTGCTAGGCACTGGGGACTAATGACGGGCAAGGAGACAGGAAGAGGGCATGGACAATCCCAACATGGCTTCCACCAGGTGGGGGTCCTGAGAGGATATTAAGGAAGGGTGGAAGGAATAAATACCGGTACCCGGTTTCAAAAACATGTGTTCTGAGTGCACTCTCTCCATTAACAGATGATTGGGGTCCCCTTCCATACACCCCCACTACAGATTCAGGCCACAAACATTTCCTACAAACTATCTTCAAAAGATAAGCCTGGCTTGGACAAACCTAGTGACAGTTACAGAGAAGCCTCACTCTGTCATTCCATTTAGCTAGCATCTGCCATTTTTTTGAATCTTAAAACTACCGATCCCCAAACCTTCACATCTGGAACATATGCCACCTTGAAATCCTTCCCCAACTCTTCCTGCCCTTGGTATAGCATGGCTCAGTGGAAAAAACCCAGGTTTGGGAGCCCGAGGTCATGGGTTCAAATCCCGCCTCTGCCACTTGTCAGGTGTGTGACTGTGGGCAAATCACTTAACTTCTCTGTGCCTTAGTTACCTCATCTGTAAAATGGGGATTAACTGTGAGCCTCACGTGGGACAGCCTGATTACCCTGTATCTACCCCAGCACTTAGAACAGTGCTCTGCACATAGTAAGTGCTTAACAAATACCAACATTATTATTTATCAAATTTTAGTGTTGTATGGTGCTAGGAATAGAACTCTATTTTATATCACCTAGTTCTGCATCTGAATACCAGATGAGGAAGAGTTTATTCTGTAGTAGTAATGCTATTTTGACACTGTAGACCATCCTCTTCTCCTCCACACCTTATCTCACCCCGGCTTCACAGACTCCGTCCTCTCCTGGTTCTCCTCTTATCTTTCTGGCCATTCATTCTCGGTCTCCTTCACAGGCTTCTCCTCCCCCTCCCATCCTCTAACTGTAAGAGTTCCTCAAGGGTCAGTTCTTGGCCCTCTTCTGTTCTCCATCTACAATCACTCCCTTGGTGAATTCATTTGCCCTCACGGACTCAACTATCATCTCTATGCAGATGACACACAAATCTACATCTCTGCCCCATCCTCTCCCCCTCCCTTCAGGCTCGTATCTCCTCCTGCCTCCAGAACGTCTCTACCTGGATGTCTGCCCGTAACCTAAAACTCAACATGTCCAAAACTGAGCTCCTTATCTTCCCTCCCAAGCCTTGTCCTCTTCCTGACTTCCCTATCACTGTGGATGGTACAACCATCCTTCCCGTCTCTCAAGCCCGCAACCTTGGTGTCATCCTTGACTCAGCTCTCTCATTCACCCCACACATCCAATCCGTCACCAAGACCCGCCGGTTTCACCTCTGTAATATTGCCAAGATCCACCCTTTCCTCTCGACCCAAACAGCTATCTTACTGGTACAGGCCCTCATAATATCCCGGCTGGATTATTGTGTCAGCCTTCTCTCTGATCTCCCTTCCTCCTGTCTCTCTCTGTTTCAGTCTATTCTTCATTCCGCTGCCTGGCTCATCTTCCTGCAGAAATGCTCTGGAAATGTCACTCCCCTTCTTAAAAACCTCCAGTGGTTGCCTATCAACCTCTGCACGAAACAAAAACTTCTCACTCTAGGCTTCAAGGCTCTCCATCACCTTGTCCCCTCCTACCTCTCCTCCCTTCTCTCTTTCTACTGCCCACCCCGTAGGCTCCAATCCTCTGCCTCCCACCTCCTCACCATCCCCGATTCTCGCCTATCCCGCCGAACCCTGGCCCACCTCCTCCCACTGTCCTGGAATGCTCTCCCTCCTTACCTCCACCAAACTAATTCTCTTCCCCTCTTCAAAGCCCTCCTATGTGCTCACCTCCTCCAAGAGGTCTTCCTAGACTGAGCTTCCCCTTTTCCCTCTGCACCCTCTGCTGCCTCTCTGCCCCCCCTTGACCTCCCCTCAGCTAAGCCCCCTTTTCCCCCCCTTTCCCTCTGCTCCTCCCCCTCTCCCTTCCCCTACCCTCATCACTGTGCTCATCCACTCATTTGTATATATTTTTATTACCTTATTTATTTTGTTAATGAGATGTACATCACCTTGATTCTATTTATTGCTATTGTTTTTGTCTGTCTCCCCCGATTAGACTGTAAGCCCATCAATGGGCAGGGATTGTCTCTATCTGTTGCCGAACTGTACATTCCAAGTGCTTAGTACAGTGCTTTGCACATAGTAAGTGCTCTATAAATACTATTGAATGAATGAATATTTCATTGAGCACCTACCTACTGCAATACACTGCTTTCTCTCTGTTGCTTTAGATAAATTCTATAAAATATATGCAAAGAAGCTATAACAGAATACAAATTCTAAAGTGATTTCTTAGAAATTAGGCTAAGGAATTACATCTGCCTGGAACCAATTCGACCCGTCCTGCCATCGATCCCTGGCCCACATCCTACCTCTGGCCTGGAACACCCTCCCTCCTCAAATCCGCCAATCACTTTTCCCCCCTTCAAAGCCCTAACTGAAGGTGTGCCTCCTCCAAGAGGCCTTCCCAGACTAAGCCCCTCTTTTCCTCAGCTCTCCCTCCCTTCCGCGTCACCTAGACTCGCTCCCTTTGCTTTCCCACCTGCCCCCCACCCCATAGCACTTATGCATATATCTATAATTCTATTTATTTATATTGATACCTGTTTACTTCTTCTGAGTAAGACTCTCCCCTTCCAGACTGTAAGCCTGGTGTGGGCAGGGATTGTCTCTATTGCTGAATTTTACTTTCCAAGCACTTAGTATAGTGCTCTGCACACAGTAAGCACTCAAGAAATACGATTGATTGAATGAATGAATACACTCAGACTCCCCTCCCAGACACAGATTCCCCTGAAAGTCAAACAAGAAGGAAATGGTTCTCCCTCCTATCTCTGGCCACTCATTCTCAGTCTCTATCATGGGCTCCTCCTTTGCTTCCCACACCCTAACTATGGGTGTCCCTCAAGGTTCAGTTCTGGGTCCCCTTCTATACCTTATCTACACCCACTCCCTAGGAGAACTCATCATTCAACTACCACCTCTACACAGATGATTCCCAAATCTATATCTCCAGCTCTGATCTCTCTCCCTCTCTGCAGTCTCGCATTTCCCCCCTGCCTTCATGACATCTCTGCTTGGATGTCCTGCCATCACCTCAGACTTAACATATCCAAGACAGAACTCTTTATCTTCCCACCCAAAGCCTGTCCTTCCACTGACTTTTCCATTCCTGTAGACAGCACCACCATCTCCTTCCTGTCTCTCAAGTCTGTAACTTTGGCATTATCCTTGAATCTTCACTCTCATTTAACCCACATAATCTATCACTAAATCCTGATGGTTTAACTTCCACAACATTGTTAAAATGTGTTATTTCGTCTCCATCTGATCTGCTACCATGTTAATCCAAGCACTTATCCTACCCTGCCTTGATTACTGTATCAGCCTCCTTGTTGACCTCCCTGCCTCCTGTCTCTTTCCACTTCAGTTCATACTTCACTCTGCTGCCCAGATCATTTTTCTACAAAAATATTCCATCCATGTTTCCCCACTCCTCAAGAACCTCCACTGGTTGCCCATCCACCTCCATTTCAAACAGAAACTCACTATCAGTTTTAAAGCACTCAATTACCTTGCCCACTACCACCTCACCTCTCTACTCTACTACTACAACCCAGCCCACACACTTCACTCCTCTAACATTGACCTGTTCACTGTACCTCAAACTCACCTATCTCACCACTGACCTCTCGCCCACCTACTGCCTCCAGCCTGGAACACCCTCCCTGTTCCGATCCAACAGACAATTACTCTTCCCCCATCCAAAGCCTTATTGAAGGCATGACTTCTCCAAGAGGCCTTCCTTGACCTAGCACTATTCTTTTTCTTCTACTCCCTCCTGCACTGCCCTGACTTGCTCCCTTTACTCACCACCCCCCAGCTCCACAGCACTTATGTACATATTTGTAATGTATTTATTCATATTAATGCTTGTCTCTCCCCGTAGACAGTAAGGTCGTTGTGGTCAGGGAATGTGACTACTATATTGTTATATTGTACTATCCCAAGTGCTTAGTACACTCGCACACAGTAAGCACTCAATAAATATGATTGAGGGATTGATTGATTATTTATTTGGGTCCTAATTCTCATTGAACCCATCTTCATTTCCTTTAGGCGAGGTTCCATGGACCAATGTTTATTTTCCTGGACAATCATTGATTGCTGATATAGTTAGGGATGGATACCTTGAGAATCATTACTCCAAAATTAAATCTGATTCTACAGGAACCACAAAGAATGATGTCTATTCTCCTTGAGAGAATATTTCCCTCATGGAAAGTTTATGGGTGATGTTTTAAGAGTTGCAGGGCATGGTTCACTCCCATATCTTGTTCCACCTCCCATGCTTTTATGTGTGCTTAGGCCAAGACAGGAACTTGGAAGTCTGTTTTGTATTGTATCTCCTCAATTACTTCTTCCCTCCCACATACCCTGTGCCTGTAAAAATGTTCTATAAAATGTCCTAGTATTGAAGAGCTAGAGCTACAGAGAAATGTAACTATCTATATTCAGCATCTGCACAATTAATCACAAAACCTGGAGTATGTCATGGTAATGAGAATATGAAATGACTGTATATAGGACAATGTCCAATTTTCCATCAGAGTTTCCCTTCCTGTCTATTTTCAAAGTAACTGAAGAGACATCCAAATTACATTTCAGATCTATTTTCTCGGGAGCACAGGAACTTATGGATATGAAGCAAGACACCCTTCCCTTATCCCTACGCTGACCCTGTACAGATGATCCAAGGAGCACCTGGCACTGACCGGCACTTTAACCCCTCAAAGGCCTGAATCCAAAATGATTGGATAGTTGCAGATTTTGTGCACAAGCATATCTAGTCAATCAGGCTAATGGTAGTCACAACAGAGAAGCAGCACGGCCTCATGGCTAGAGCCTAGCCCTGAGAGTCAGAAGGTCCTGGGTTCTAATCTCACTCCTACACTTGTCTGCTGTGTGACCTTGAGCAATCACTTCACTTCTCTGGGCCTCAGTTACCTCATCTGTCAAATGGGGATTTAGACTGTGAACCCCAGGTGGGAAAGGACTGTGTCCAACCCAAATTGCTTGTATTGATCCCAGTGCTTAGTACAGTGCCTGGTACTTAACAAATACCACCATTATTACCATTATTATAATTAACAGCCTCATCCTTCACACTAATCAGACACAATGAAAATAATAAAGGATTGGAAAATAAAACTTCCAAGGATGGTATAAAGGATTTAGAGCTTCAGATCTATTTATAATCTCTCTGACCCAGTGTTTAGTATAGTGAGTGGCACATAGTAAGTGCTTCACAAATACCACAATGACTATTAAGCCTCTTAGTTTAGAGAAGAGAACGTTAAGGATGACTTTGCAATCTTCAGAAAGAGAGGGAGAATAAGGATTTCCATAGAGAATAGAAGAGAGGGAATGACAATAAAAATGATGGCAGAATTTCACTGGGAGGTGACAAATTATTTTTTAAAATAGGATGAATAGCCATCTTTCTTGGATGTTTTGGGTTAGCCTCACATACGGTTTGGTGGGCTGAAATGACATTTAGCCCATTCTATTCGCACATATTCCATTCACCTCCCTGCCCTGCCCAAAGTGAGACACACAATTTTCACAGAGCCATAGAGTTGCCTTTCACAAAGCACTCTGTCACGTCATATCTGACCACTCTCTCTTTCCCACCACAACCCCCAAATACACCCTCGTCACCATCTGATTTTCCAGCCTGCATGTAGCCTGCTCCTTTCTGTCCTCTTTCTACCTTCCCTGCTCTCAGGAGAGGAACAGGAACTGTTCGAGAAGGAGCGTGGTCTAGTGGACAGAGGATGGGCAGTGGACAGAGGATGGGCCTGGGAGTCAAAAGCACCCAGGCTCTAATCCTGGCTCAGCCGCCTGTCTGCTGTGTGACCTTGAGCAAGTCACTTCACTTCTCTGGGCTTCAGTTACCTCATCTGTAAAATAGGGATTGAGACTGTGACTCCTGTGTGGGACAGGGACTGTGTCTAACCCAATGACCTTGTATTTACCCCAGTGCTTAGTACAGAACTTGGCACATAGTAAGCACTTAACAAATACCATATTTATCATTATTACTATTACTCCCTGTGGAGAGAGGCAACAGTTGGCCTGGGACAGGCAGAGGAACCTTGAGCAGACTTAAAGACAGGCTGCTGTTGCCCCATCTTGGGCTGTCATTCATCCTATGGGTCCTAGCCACAAAACCTGGACCTGGCGAAGCTTAATCAATCCATCAATGGAGAAGCAGCATGGCATAGTGGATAGAGCACAGGCCTGGGAGTCAGAAAGACATGGGTTTGAATTATGAATCTGCCACTTGTCTGCTGTGTGACCTTGGGCAAGTTACTTCACTTCTCTGTGCCTCAGTTATCTCATCTATAAAATGAGGATTAAGACTGTGAGCCCCATTTGGAACAGGGACTGTATCCAAACTGATTTGCTTGTATCCACCCCAGCACTTCGTACAATGTCTGGCACATAGAAAGTGCTTAAATACAATTATTGTTGTTGTTTATTGAACACTTACTATGTGCAGAGTACTGTACTAAGAGTTAGGAAGAGTACCATACAACCGAGTTGACAGACACATTCCCTGTCCTTAAGGAACTTCAGTACATATCTGATGTAACAATTCCCCAGCCCAATCATTATTTCTTGCATTTAATAATAATAATTGTGGCATTTGTTAAGCACTTAGTATGTGTCAATTGTACTAAGTGCAAGGGTAGATACAAGATAATCAGGTCTCATATAGGGCTCACAGTCTAAGAAGAAGGGAGAATAGGTATTGAATCCCCATTTTGCAGATGAGGGAACTGAGGCATAAAGAAGTTAAATGACTTGCCCAAGGTCACACAGCAGGCAAGTGGCAGGGTCAGGATTAGAACCCAGGTCCTCTGGCTTCCAGGCCCATGGTCTTTCTACTAGGCCACACTTCTTCTTTGTCAAACATTTCCTTTACTCAGGGTACCATGCTGTGCACTAGGTAAAGGAACAAGGATATTGATTTACACATGTTCTCAGGTCTACAAGGGGTTCAAAGTTTAAATGGGGCTGGAGAGGAACAAAACTAGGATGATAAAAACAATGTCAGTTGCAGCACTGTCTTGCTAAAGAAAGCAGGGGATAAACTGAATATTTCTGGTGTGGCTGTGGTCCAAGAGAGAGAGCTCCCTTACACCTTGGGATGGTTTATAAATCACCATGTAATGGCTAGTGTCTTTTTCAACCTCTTTTCAATCACATGCCCAAGGATAGCCTCAAGGTTCTAAAGTACTTGGCTGTTTACTACTTGACTAGAGACTTAATCACCTTTACTGAGCATCTACTGTGTTCAAACTCATGCTTGGGAAAGAACAATAGAATTTCCAGAAAAGACCACTGCCCTTAAGGAGTTTACAGTCTATCAGGGGAGACCAAAAAAAAAGATAAATTACAGTTTGGCCAACTGGTAGAGCATGGGCTTGGGAGTCAGAGGACCTGTGTTCTAATCCTGGCTCTGGCAATTGCCTGTTGTGTGACCTTGGGCACACTTCAGGTGCCTCATCTGTAAAATGGTGATTAAATTCTACTCCTGCCTACACCCTCCTATTTAGACTGTGAGCCCCATTTGGGACAAAGACTGACCAGTGCTTGACAGATATTTGTTAACAAATAGGATAATAATAATAATAATAATAATAACAAAATAGGAGGAAGACTAAGAAGGGGTTGTGTACATGAGGTGTTACAAAAGGCTGTGAGAACTTCAGTGCTTAGGTGGTGTATAAGTCCTGAAGTGGCAGTTGAGGGATATAAATTGTTGAGGTTGGAAATTAATTGAGAAAGCACTCCTAGAGTAGGTGACACTTCAGCAGGCAAGGTCACACAGCAGGCAATAGTCAGTGCCAGGATTACCTCTACTCATCTCTCTCATTCAACCCACATGTTCAAGATGCTGCCAGATCCTACCAGTTCTATCTTCACAACATTGCTTAAATCTGCCCTTTCCTCTCCATCCAAACTGCTACCACATTAATCCAAGCACTTATCCTATATCCCTCCTTGATTACTGCATCAGCCTCCTCACTGACCTCCCTGCCTCCTGTCTCTTCCTACACCAGGTGTTACTTCACTCTGCTGCACAGATCATTTTTCTAAAAAAAACATTCAGTCCATGTCTCCCCACTCGAGAACTTCCAATCCTTGCCCATCAACATCTGCAAACAAAAACTCCTTATCATAGTCTTTAAAGCAATCACCTTGCTCCCTCCCACCTTACCTCTTGGATTTCTTACTACAATCCAGCCTGCTCACAATTTGCTCCTCTAATGCCATCCTACTCACTGTAACATGATCTTGTTTATCTCACTGCTGATCTCTCACCCATGCCCTTCCTCCCCCTTCACACTCTCCTCACCTGAAGGCACATCTCCTCCAGACCTTCCCCAAATAAGCCCTCATTTCATCTTCTCTCACTCTCTTCTATACTGCCTTTGCACTTGAATTGGTACCCTTTATTAACTTCACAGTACTTATATACATAGCTATAATGCATTCACTTATATCAATGCCTATCTCCCGGTCTAGACTATAAACTCACTGTGGGCAAGGAATGTGTCTACCAACTCTGTTATACTGTACTCTCCCTAGGGTTTAGTACAGTGCTCTGCACACAATAAGTGCTCAATAAATATGATTGATTGCTACAGAGAGGAATGGGGAGACCTGTGTGGAAAAGTATTATATTACAATTTTCTGGGAAGAAGAGTGAATTATAGACTGGAAAGGAGAGAAATTGGAGGCAGGGAGGTCAGTAAGAAAGTTGATACAGTAGTCAAGCTGGGGTAATATGAGTGCCTGGACCAGAATGATGACTATTTGAATGGAAAAGAAGGAGTGGATCCTGGTAATGTTGTGGAAGATTTAGCAACAGTCTGAATACAGGCATTGAATTAAAGCAAGAAGTCCAGAATAATGCCATGTTTGTGAGATTCAGAGATTGAAAGGATGGTGGTCTTATCAACTGTGATGGAAAAGTTAAGTGTAGGAGAGGTTATGGGAGAGAAGATGAAGAGCTCAAATTTGGAACTACTGAACTTGAGGTACAAGAGGGATACCTCCGTGAAATTGCAGAGAAGGAAAAAAGTCTGAGTTAGTGAAATTGATTTGGAAGTCAATTGTACAAAGGAGGTAGTTAAAGCCATGGGAGCATATGAGCTTCCCAAGGGAGTGAGTATAGTGTGAGAAAAGTAGGGGATCCATAATAGAGGCTTTGAGGACCACCCACAGTTAGGGGGTGGGAAGCAGAAGACCAGCTGGAGAAAGAGATTGAGGAGGATTGGACATAGATAAGAGGAGGAGCAGGAGAGAACTGTGTCAGTAAAACCAAGGTTGGAAACTGTTTTCAGGAGAAGTGGGTAGTTCACATTTACAAAGACTGAGAAGTACAGGATGATTGGGATAGAGTGGAGAAGGTGGTCATGGTATCCTAGAAGAGAGCGATCTCAGTGGATTGAAGAGGTTGGAAACTGGTTTGTAGAAGGTCAAGAAGTCAACTAGAGGAGAGGCAGAAGATATATAACATCTGTTTGAAAAGTTTGGAGAGGAATAGTGAGAGGTAAATGGGGCAAAGCCAAATAATGCCATTTGATCCAAAAGATATTTTATGATAGGGGAGAGAGAATGAGCGGTTGAAGATGGTAGTCAGGGAGTAAAGAAGAGTGGGAACAAGTGCTTTTCAAGAGGTTATAAAGGGTGGGTTTGGAGGCAAAGGGATAAGGAGTAGATTTTGAAAGTAGGAGGGAAATCTCCTGAGAGATGGCGGAGAAAGCTAAGAGACTGGATGTGGGGATGGGAGGGAGTTGGGGAGATTAGAAGACTTTGTAAGCTCTTTGCAGGTAAGGATCATGTATACTGATTCTATAGCACATACCCAAACACTACAGTGCTCTGCACCCAATGAATTCTTTTGATTGTACTCAAACCTGAGAGTTTCAAATTCTGTCAAAAATGTAATTGGCAAGGTAACTGGGCAATAATAATAATGAATAGCTGTGGCATTTGTTAAGCATTTACTATGTGCCAGGCACTGTACTAAGTGCTGGGGTGGATACAAGTAAATAGGGTTGGACACAGTCCCTGTCCCACATGGGGTTCACAGTCTTAAACCCAATTTTACAGATGAGGTAACAGGCCCAGAGAAGTGAAGTGACTTGTCCAAGGTCACACAGCAGACAAGTGACAGAGCCGAGATATGAACTCATGACCCTCTGACTCCCAGGCCTGTGCTCTATTAATTCATTCAATTCATCCAATATTATTTATTGATTGCTTATTCTTTACAAAGCACTGTACTAAGTGCTTGGAAAGTACAATGCAGCAATAGAGAGAGACAATCCCTGCCCACAACGGGCTCAGTCTGGAGTGGGGGAGACAGACATCAATATAAGTCAACAGGCATCAATATAAATTAAAAAAAATTATAGATATATGCATATATACACAGGTGCTGTAGGGTGGGGAGGGAGGGAGGGGAGGGCAAAGGGAGCGAATCAGGGTGACAAGGAAGGGAGTGAAAGCTGAGGATAAGTGGGGTTTAGTTTGGGAAGGCCTCTTGGAGGAGATGCACCTTCAGTAGGGCTTTGAAGGCGGGGGGAGTGATTATCTGGCAGATTTGAGGAGGGAGAACATTACGGGCCAGAGGTAGAATGTGGGCCAGGGGTCAGTGGTGAGACTGGTGAGACAGAAGCACAGTGAGAAGGTTAGCACCAGAGGAACGTAGGGTGCAGTCTGGGATGTAGAAGGAGAGAAGGGAGATGAGGTTGGGGGGGTGGAAGGGAAGAGGGGTGGGGGTGGGGCACAAGGTGATGGAGAACTTTAAAAGCCAATAGAGAGGAGTTTTTGTTTGATTTGGAGGTTGATAGGCAACAGATGAAGATTTTTAATGAGCGGGGTGTCCTACCCTGAATGTTTCCGTAGAAAGATAATCCAGGCAGTGGAGTGAAGTATGGACTGGAATGGAAAAAGGCAGGAGGTTGGGAGGTCAGAAAGGAGACTGATGCAGTAATCTAGGTGGGATAGGATGAGTGATTGTACTAACATGGTAGCAATTTGGATGAAGAGGAAAGGGTGGATCTTGGCGATGTTGTGAAGGTGAGATTGACGGGACTTGGTGACAAACTGGATATGTGGGCTGAATGAAAGAGCTAAATCAAGGATGACACCAAGGTTATGAGCTTGTGAGACAGGAAGGATGGCTGTGCCATCTACAGTGATGGGAAATTTCAGGATAGGGCAGGGATTGGGAGGGAAGATGAGGAGCTCTGTTTTGGAAATGTTGAGTTTGAAGTGGTGGGAAGACATCAAAGTAGAGATGTTCTGAAGGCAAGAGGAGATGCGAGCCTGAAGAGAGGGAGCGAGAACAGGGGAAGAGATTTAGATTTGGATAACATCCACGAAGAGATGGCAATTGAAGCCGTGGGAGTGAATGAGTTCTCCAAGGGAGTGAGTGTAGATAGAGAATAGAAGATAACCAAGAACTGAACTTTGAGGAACCCCTACAGTTAGGGGATGGGAGGAGGGTGCCATGCTGCAGTGGGGAGGTGGGGCCACTGGGAGTTTCAGGAGGGACTGAAAAGCCTGAAAGGCCGTGAATAATTGGTGGAACAATTGGTGGAGCAATGGATGATGGAAAAGTGTGTTGCTTTTCTCTCAAGTAAAGCAAGTAAAGGATGAATTGGCAGTGGCGGATGTCAGCCCAGTGCTCACTCCACCGTTAGCTCTGCAGCACTTGTTTAGATATTTGTAATTTACTTTAATGTCTTTCTCCCCGTCTATACTGTATATTCCTTGTGGGCAGGGATCATGTCTACCCACTCTGTCATATTGTACTCTCTCAAGCGCTTAGTACAATGCTCTGCACACAGTAAGTGCTCAATAAATATGATTGATTGATTTCCACCAATAGCACACCATGACATGAGTGCAGGAGCAGAGGAAATATACTATGGAGGGATCCAGAGCTGGGATTCACAGGGCAAGGTTGATGGAGGGAGTAAGGAAATTGAGTGGATTTGTGCATTTAGAGGAGAGGTTTGATATGGAATCCAAGTAGGGCATGGCAGCCTCAGATAAGTGGAGTGCATGTTAGTGTACCACAAGATCAATCATTCCATGGTATTTACTGAGCATTTACTGTTTGCAGAGCACTGTACTAAGTGCTTGGGAGAGTAAAGTACAACAGAATTGGAAGATATGTTCCTAACCTTATGGCTTCTGAGGTTTGGAAGAATGTCAAAAGCCTACTCCCTTTTGTGATAAGTCCCTGAACTGCACAGGCACCTTTGGTATTTGTGGTGAGCCCATAACAAGCTGCCTTATTAGTGACTGACTGTGATCTGACGAACAACAAAAAGGAAGAGACTGGCAAAGGCATTGAAGGGCTCTACTTGAGGACACTTGGTTATGGTCCTTTGGGGTCAGAGCATTGAGGGAGGTTTGACCTTCTCTCCCTGTTCTACCTGGTAACGGGCCTGGACCAATCAATGACTGCCACATAAGGTTACAGCTGCGATGTCTAAGGCAGATAAAAGGTGGTCGTTTTGTTTCGTGAGGAGGCATACAAGAAGAAGGGTGGCATCACTGCAGCACAGAAAAAGCAGCACTGAAGCAGAAGTATGCAGAGTAGAAGCAAGAAGGAAGCAGGACAGCAGTACTCGAAAGTGGCAGGACGGGCTTCTTTGACCAGCAGACTGGTATTGGACTCTTGGTGGAGTGGAATGAGTGTGTGTATGTGTCACTCCCTTGCACGATGGTAAAACTAAGTAAAACACTTTCCACAGTAACCTTGGTGATCAGAGGTGTGGTTTGACTGTACTACATGTCACCTAGGCTCCCCCTGTCCAGAAAGGTCCTGGTTGGTATTAACTGGGGGCTCCTGACAATATTAAGCAAATCACCAGTATTAACTTGGATTTTTAGCCTCCCAAAGAATAGAGCATCATGTCTAATTCACACCCATGTATGGCCTCCCAGCTCTTACTACAGTCCTCCGTACACAGTAAGTGCTTAATAGTAATACTATTATAATGAGTTCAACAGCAACAGTAATAATTCAACTGGATATTAATGCAAATCCAGAAATAATGGCCTTTCCCTAATCTGGAATTTACTCCTAAGGGTTGCCCAGGCTAACTGCCCCCCTGAAACATATTGCTATGCTTCCATTAGCTTCTCTTCTGTGGGCACACCATCCACTGAGTTTTCCCTGTGGCTTAGTGGAAAAAGCACAGGACAGGGGGTCAGAAGACCAGAGTTCTGATTCTGGTTATACCACTTGTCTGCTAGGTGGCCTTAGGTAAATCACTTCACCTCTCTGTGCCTAATTTCCTTCATCTGTAAAATGGGAATTGAAAACCTATTCTCTCCCCCTCCCCCTTTCACTGTGACTTTTTTATGGTATTTGTTAAGTGCTTAATATGTGTCAAATACTGTTCTAAATGCTGGTGTAAATACACATTAATCAGGCCAGATACATTCCCTGTCCCACATGGGCTCACAGTCTAAGTAGGTAGTGAATCCCCATTTTGCAGTTGAGGAGACTGAGGCACAGAAAAGTGAAGTGACTTGCCCAAGGCATCATAGCAGGCTAGTGGTGAATCCAGGTTTAGAATCCCGGTCCTCTGGTTCCCAGGCCCGTGCTCTATCCTTTAGGTTACATTGCTTCTTTGATCTAATTGCATTGTATCTACTCCAGTGCTTTTTACGCAGAAAGTACTTAACTAATATTATCAATTTTATTATTACTATTATTATCATCATCAATATTGTTCCTCCATCGTTCAACCTGCAGAGTCCTCAGCCTTCCTGAAGAACTCCAGTTTCACATACCCAATCCTTGTGAATTCTCAAATAGAAACATCTCTCCTCGTGAGCAGTTTTTTTTGATCTGTACACTTCTGGGCTTTTCTCCCTTATCTATGTGCAAGGCTAATTAACTTAGTTCTGTCCCCTACTGCACTGAGCTTATTGGGGGTGCAGGGAGTTGGAAGGAATAAGAAAGAAAAGAGGAAGAAAGAGAGGAGGAGACAGGCTACAAAGGTTCAGGACAGGGAGGTCCTCATGACTGTCACGTGAGGAAGTGGAAGACTCTGGGTGTCTGAGACATACATAGGACTAAAGGATACTGCGTAGCTGAGAAAGTCATGGCACCATGATATGCCGAGGAGCCAAAAAAAGTGCAAGACTCAGAGAACTGGGAATCAGTGAAGTGGCATGGTGTGGGAGGGGTAGAGGAGTGGAAAACAGTACTGGGTTATAGGAATGTCATGAAGAGGGGGCACATTCTTGTCATCTTGGCTCAAGAAGAACATTGAGATGAGGGAATGACTCAAACTCTTAAGTTTTGGGACAAAGATCTGAGGTACCATTAAGGTGAGGAGCCATCAACTATTTAATTTCTTTTCATTTTATTCCTATGGCTTGCAGCTGAAGTTTGAGAAACAGTGTGGCCTAGTGGAAAGAACGTAGACCTGAGAATCAGAGGACCTGGGTTCTAATCCCAACTCGGCCACTTGTCTGCTATGTGACTTTGGGCAAGTCACTTCAGTTCCCTGTGCCTGAGTTACCATATCTGTAAAAAGGAGATTAAGATTGCGAGTCCCATATGGGACAGGGACTGTGTCCAACCTGAAAATCTTGCATCTACCCCAGCACTGAATACAGTGTCCGGCAGAGAACAAGCATTTACTAAATGCCATTAAAAAAAAAAGAGAGTGAGATTAAAAAAAACAAATGGAAACAGGTGGTAGAAGAGGAGGATAAAGCTGAATCAAAAATTCCTGGTAAATTTTTTGTAGATTTCAGCTAGTATCAAATGAACTGTAAATGGGTACACTCACATCCATTTATTCAATCACAAGTTTATGCCCAATTATTCTCTCCATTCCACACTAATATAATCTGTACTATGATGCGGATGGTAAAACCTCCACTGAACCGGAATGAAATAAACATTCCCCTTACAAGAGCTCCGTCTCTCTCTTGACTCCTAATTTTAAGCAAATTCATAGCTTATGAAAGGTGTCAGATTTACAACCTAAGAGAAGTCCTCTATGCATCCAGACAGCAAGTGTAGCAAGGACAGAAGCTGAGTAAGCAATGATCTGTCGTCGTCCTCAACCCTGGAATAAAAGGATGACTTCTTGGAGTGGGAACACAATCAGTCTTCAACCCTATTCCGATTCTGACAAACAAAAGCCCCAATTAACCATGGCAATGACCCAGAGTCTCTTTCCTTGGTCCCTCTGCCTTTATTGGTACTTGAATTGGAATGTGATGCCGGAATAAAGGTAAGCAGCATGGTGTAGCCGATAGAACATGGGCCAGGGAGCTGGAAAGTCATGGGTTCTAGTCCCGGCTCTGCCACTTGTCTACTGTGTGATCTTGGTCAAGTCACTTTACTTCTCTGTGCCTCAGTTACCTCATCTATAAAATGGGGATTGTGACTAGGAGCCAGTGGAAAGAGCCTGGGCTTCAGAGTCAGAAGTCATGGATTCAAATCCCTGCTCTGCCACTTGTCAGCTGTGTGACCATGGGCAAGTCACTTAACTTTTCTGTGCCTCAGTTACCTCATCTGTAAAATGGGGATTAACTGTGAGCCTTACGTAGGACAACCTGATTACTCTGTATCTCCCCCAGCGCTTAGAACAGTGCTGTGCACATAGTAAGTGCTTAACAAATACCAACATTATTATTATTATTATGTGGGACAGGGACTGTGTTCAACCCAATTTGCTTGATTCTACCCAGTGCTTAGTAAAGTGTCTTGCACATAATAAGCACTTAACAGATATCACAATTAATATTAAGGACCTGGCTTCTAATGCTGGCTCCACCACTTGTCTGCTGTGTGACCTTGGGCAAGTCAGTTAACTTCTCTGGGCCTCAGTTCCCTTGTCTGTAAAATGGGGATTAAGACCATGAGCCCAATGTGGGACAGGGACTGTATCCAACCCAATTACCTTGTATCTACCCCAGTGCTTCATACAGTGCCTGGTACATAATGCTTAAAATCTATTATTATTATTATTGAAGAGTAATCTATTTGTGTTAACTGATATCATCATGGACCTACACACTGATTGTGTGCATCAATTCCATTTTTTTAAGGTATTTGCTAAGAACTTACTATGTGCCAGACACTGTACTTAAGCGATTGAGTAAATACTAGCTTAATCCCTATTTTACAGTTGAGGCAACTTGAGGCCCAGAAACAGTGAGTGATTCACTCAAGGTCCCACAACAGACAAGCGGGGGAGCTGGAATTAGAATCCAGGTCCTTCTGACTCCCAGACCTGTGCTCTATCCATCAGGCTACACTGCTTCTCTAAATGTAGAGACTGTAGACTGTAAGCTCATTGTGGGGAGGAAATGTGTCTGTTTATTGCTAGATTGTACTCTCCCAAGTGTTTAGTGCAGTGCTTTGCACATAGTAAGCACTCAAAAAATATGATTGAATGAATGAATAAATATTAGCACAGAATTAGAGAACTTCAAATGGCATTAATGAATATAGATAGAAATAGATATCATTGAGCCCACTACTGCAGGGTCACGAGAGGTGAAAGAAATAGTAAACTACCTTACAGATGTGCAAGATTCTCTCTCCTCACAGGGGAGATGACCGACCTTCCCTGCCCTGCCTGTGCCCTGCAGGGCACAAGATCACTGAGTGGGTAGAGGAGGCCAGGCAGCTTCAAAAGGGGTCCTTGCCAAAGGCAGGGCTGACTGGGAATTTACTGAGGTGGGAAGGCTAATTAAAAGCAAGTTGTTTTTTTCTAATTGCTCTGATTTCTTTGCATCAGAGAAAAGAAAACAGATGGGTGGTGTTTCTGGGAAGATCAGGTTAACACACCCAACTTCAGCACTATCAATATAAAGATCAGTGACTATGTGGTGAAGCTCAGTGTGTCCATTGGCAGACTTCCAATGAAGGCCAATATCGGCAAATAAACAGGAAGGGTACAGATCTGGAAGTGTACAATTCCTAATATAATACAGACTAAAATTGTCAAGGGATCTTCACTGGGATCATCAGTGTGATTCAGCCATAAAGTGATTCATGACTCCTGTTACTCTCTCCTCCCAAATAAACATTGTGTACCTCATGGAAGAATTCTTTACTATCCATTCCAGGCAACCAACACAAAGATACAGTACCGAAAGAGAGCATAATTTGGCCATAAAAATGTTGTAATAAGTGTTGTTGTATAACTGAAATGCCAGTTCCTTTACTACCTCCACCCACTCATTTTACAACCAGTTAATATTTTTCTGAACTTTCACGGTGTATCCTACCCAGCTGCCTCTGCAATCTTTTTGCCTATTTTTCTGCCAGCACCACAAGAATAAAGCTGTCAGACTGTCTGCAAAGCCATCTTTCTTGTCTCCCAAAATGTCTAGTGAAGACTATAACCTCCTGGCTGCTCCCCACAATAGTATAAATATCTTGTCTTAAAAAAACTGAATTTAAATATTCTTTAGATACAAGATATCTGCAGGCAGCTGTGCAGAAATGAGAAAAAATATATTTCACTGACATTTTTTACTTTTCTCCAGTGGGAATGGTTCAGGCATTCATTCATATTAAGCTACACATGTATTGACATGCTTAGAGAGATATTATATTCAATAGTATTTATTGAGCGCTTACTATGTGCAGAGCACTGTACTAAGCGCTTGGGATGAACAAGTCTTTCCATTGAAATATCTCATGGTATTTGAACTGCAATAATAAATATGGCTGATCCTAAGGGACAAAGAAGCAGTGAAAAAATTTCCCTGAAGATTATGATTAAGAACTGAAGTGAGCTAATGGCATAGAGTAGCTATGTTTGGAATGTGATTGGTATTTATGATTTCAATTAATGGTAGAGAGCAATTTTAGAAAGTTATTAGCAAGCAACCAGCATTAGAAAATATGGTTCATTTGTGTATTCTTCAAGATTAGCTAGATGTCTTAGTTGTTTATAAACCTGTATGGAAGGTTTTATTGACTCCAAGGAGGTTACACTGAGGCACTGAATGAATCGTAGTTCATGTATCCTAGAACTGTAGGGAGGTATTTTCTCTTTGCTATTTGTTAATCTAAATACCCAAACTTGTTACATTTCCTAATTTTCTGCAGTATCAGAAATCTTTTAAACTTTGGTACATCATTTTAAAGAAATATGTATTCGCATCCAGTATAGTTAAGCTTTTTAAATGGCCTTAATCCTTCATGTTAAAATTCTCCCCACTGGGACTTTTTTTCATTGAAGTCAATCATTTTCCCATAAGAACTTTCAGGAGATTTAACATATGTGGTGAAACCCTCCAATATGAGAAGAGTTCAAAACATAGTCAAGCAACAACACAAAAGATGCCCGTTCTCCGAGTGGAATCCACTATTGCAACATATTGAAAGTATTGCCTTGGAGCAGCCGACCATGACCTGAGCATCTCAGAGGAGAAATGGATCAAAGCACTGGAACAGTTTTCTACAGTTACATTACATTATAAATACAAGGTAACTCTTCAAAGCACAGTTGTATTATAATTCGTCATAAACTACACTCCTGGGGATTGTTACCTTCTCCAGGATGTGATACGTAGATCTTAGAACAAAATAATCTGCAATATTTCATTTGCAACCTGTGATGCCTGAGGCCTTCATTTAGAAAGTTTTCTACTTCCAGGGATGCACATTTAAGTGTTCATTTGTCATTAATAATAAGAATGATGGTATTTGTTAAGTGCTTACTATGTGTCAAGCACTGTTCTAAGTACTGGAATAGATACAAGCTAATCGGTTTGAACACAGTCCCTGTCCCATGTGGGGCTCACAGTCTTAATCCCCATTTTACAGATGATGTAACTGAGGCACAGAGAAGTGATGTGACTTTCCCAAGGTCACACAGCAGACAAGTAGCAGAGCCAGAACTAGAACCCAGGTGCTTCTGCTTCCCAGGCCCATGCTCTATCTACTAGACAATGCTGCTTCCCATTAGTGTTCACACATATGTGTACGCAGCAGGACATGAGCTCTTAGCATTGTAATTTATATTATTATTACTATTATATTTTAAGCACTTACTATGTGTCATGTACTATTCTAAGCAATGGAATATAATGAAGTCGATCGGGTCAGACCCAGTCCCTGCCCCACATGGGGCTCACCATCTAAGTAGGAGGGAGAACAGGTACTGAATCTCCATTTTACAATGGAGGGAACTGAGCTACAGAGAAGTTGTGACCTGCCCAAGGTCACACAGCAAGCAATTGGTAGAGCAGGGATTAATTCAATTCAATTCAATTCAATAGTATTTATTGAGCGCTTACTATGTGCAGAGCACTGTACTAAGCGCTTGGGATGAACAAGTAGGCAACAGATAGAGACAGTCCCTGCCGTTTGACGGGCTTACAGTCTAATCGGGGGAGACGGACAGACAAGAACAAGGGATTAGAATGCAGGTCCTCTGAATCCCAGGTTTGTGCTCTCTCCACTAGGCCATGCTGTGCTGCTTCTCTAGAGTTCTCCCACAGAGATTATAATAAAAACTAAAAAAGGAAAAAAGCGGGACTAGAAAGAGAAAAATGAACATATGACTTCTTTTTAAGACTCCCTGGCCATCTGCAAGGGACACGTGTACTTTCATATATGGATTATTGTTGGATCTATCTATTTTTGACCTGATTCTGTGTGGGATGAAACCACATCCCCAGAGGCAAAGAAGCATCTGCAGGGACTGCTCTGTGCCAAAAAGGCAAATGGCTTTGGAGGCACACATCAGCAGTACCATACCATCAGCCCCTATCCAAGTCAGTTTCTGGTCCCTGATGCCAGCATTTCTGCTTGATTGACAGACCGTATTTCAGGCTTTTCAATCCTTCAGCTCTGTTGCCCACCCTTTTGCCACAAGGTGGATGGGAGAATTGGAGACTGACCACAGTCTCAGAGGCCAGGCTGGCAGTGAAGTGACAGAAACAGCAGGAAACTACCAGTCCCCCAAAGCAACAACAGTCAATCACATCTGACATTTAGAGCAGTTCCACCAACATGACTTATGTGCCGAACTAACACCAAGTGACAAGGCAGGATCAAAAACAATGAGGTACTGGATCAGTCAGTCCACAAGCATGGAACAAGTGCAGAAAAAGGTGAGTTGGAATGAGATAATCTCAAGCAGGGTAAAGGAATATTTGAGACAAAATAGACCAAAGCCTCCAGCAACGTGGCATGGAGGTAAAGAGTTGGAAGATGGCAGAGAGATAGAACAGTTGGAAGATGGCAGAGAGATAGGCCAGTCTGGCATTTGGCAACAAGGTGAATCTTTTAGAACAGAATCTTTGTGAAGAGCGCAGCACGAAGAGGGAGAAAGAAAAATAGCACCAGGCACCATGTGTAGAAATGCTGCAATCTGCACATGTCCACAGAGTGAGATGGATTTGATCATTTGTCATTCATTGGCTTCATCAGCCCCACTCATACAAACTGATAGAAATCTATCCATGAGTAGTGTCATTTTGGAAACTGAAGGACAGACAGAAAACAGACAGTATTCCAAAGAATTCAAAACACCTAACAACCTGATTAAGTTAATATTGATTAAATAATGCACAGTGAGTTAGACACCAAATTGAGAATTAAATAACAGTTTTCTGCTAGTATTTTCCATTCCAGTGTAAACCTCATTTTAGAACCTTATCAAGCAAACAGATAGGTATAGCACTGTGTAGCATGGCCTAGGGGAAAGAACACAGACCTCAAGTCAGAGGACATGGGTTCTAATCTCGGTTCTGCCACAAGTCTGCTGTGAGACCTTGGACAAGTGCCTTAACTTCTCTGTGACCCACTTACCTTATCCGTAAAATGGGGGTCAAGACTGTGAGCCCCATGTGGGGCATGGACTGTGTCCAACCTAATTCCCTGTATCTATCTTAGTGCTTACAACAGTGTTTAGCTCATAATAAGTGCAGAATGGCATACTGGATAGCGCACGGATCTGGGAGTCAGAAAGTTATGGGTTCCATCCCCGGTCTGCCACTTGTCCATTGTGTGACCTTGGGCAAGTCACATCACTTCTCTGTGCTCAGTTACCTCCTCTGTAAAATGGGGATCCAGACTGTGAGCACTATGAGGGACAGGGGCTGTGTCCAGCCCAATTTGCTTGCATCTACCCCAGTGCTTAGCAGAGTGCCTGGCACATAGTAAGCGATGAAAAAATACCATAATTATTAACAGATACTACAATCATCATAATTATTATTATTAAGGGCTCTCAATGGGCTGATTCAATTATCCCATAACTTCTTTGAATTTTGAAAACATTTCAGTTCCAAGTTGAATAGCTACAGAGCTCCTACTGCTGCCTGACTCCCTTTAGCCAAGAAAGGCTTCCTAAAGAAAATGAGTTTTGGAATATTGTATTCTGCGGCCTTTGCTTCAGAATAATGAAATTGGGGCCACTTAGCTGTAAATGCCGAACTGGGACTAAAATCAGCCCTCCCGTATTTAGGATGGCCCAAGGAAAATATAGGATTAAAAGTTCCAGCCAGGCTTCTAGGCTGTAAGCTCACTGTGGGCAGGGAATGTGTCTCCTAACTCTGTTGTACTGCATTGTACTCTTCCAAGCACTTAACACAGTGTTCTGCATGGAATAAGCACTCAATGAATACCACTGATTGACTGATTGACCTATTTTAGAGTGCTGTGAAGGTCCCAGCGATCATGGTTGAACCAGATTCCCAAACAAGAGAATGATCTAAATCAGAATTTAACCTGGACCACAGATGGGAAAAGATAAGTCAGGGTTCACAAGGTAATATTTAAAGCCACTGAAGTTCAAAACTACTAGGGCACAGCAGACGATCTGATCACCAGAAGCCAAAGATCTTGTGTTTTGGCCATGCGGTTACTTAAAGATTACACGGGGAAATGGCCAGAAACAGGGTTTGGTCTAATATATCAATCAATCAATGACATTTATTGAGCATTTACTGTGTGCGGAGCATGGTAGTAAGTGCTTGGTAAAGTACAAAACAGTAGAATTGGTAGGTGTAATCTTTGCCCACAAGGAGTTTAGAGTCTACAGGGACTATATAACGCCCAAATAAATTCAGGTGTGGGAAAATGGCACCCAATCAATCAGTCAGTGGTATTTATTGAGTGCTTATTGAGTGCAGAACACTGTAGTGAGGACCTAGGAGGGAGCAACAGAGATGTAAGATTCTACCCTTTGAAGATCACACATTTAAGTCGGGTGATTAAAAGTGAAGGCATTCAAAGTGGGTAGCTTGTCAACTTTAGCAATTTTAAAATGACAACAAATCAAACTTCTTATCTAGAAGACTTCCTCCATTAATAGTTTTAGGAGGGATGATAATGGAGACTTGAAAAATTCCAATACATTCATTTTAACAATCAATAAAACTGGCTTATTTACTTTCTTTTTTCTTACAGTTTCACCAACCAGGTAGGTTAATTTTCTACCAACTCACTCATTACCATCTTTCCATTTTCATTGCACTCTGTATCACCGGACTCTAGTAGTAAACTTTCAATGCCTAACTCATTATGAAGTACAGCATTGGACAGCACCTACAGCCCTCTTTAAATTATTTTGATTTGCCAGCCCATTCCTTTTGTCCCTGTCACAACAGTCAGTAACAGAGAAGCAGAAAGGAGGTCTTTAAAATCACATTTTCATATATTACCAAGCAAAACAGCAAGAGCAACCCTGAATCAGAAAAACTACTCCTCCATAATGTTACAATCAACTAGTGACAAGTTGAGAGGAAAGACAAAAAAAAAATAGTTTCTCTTATTCTGTCCATGGCTTGTTGCCCCATTCCCTCTTGTGTTCTTTCCTGGCCTGCTGGGGCCCCAAAGGTAATTTGGAACTTAGAACAGGGAAACCAGCACAATGTAAACAGGGAATGGAATTACAAGAGAAGAAGCTACGGGGCATCAACACAACTGCTCCCTACTTGAGCTGCTCTTAGCTAAATGGACGAGAATGAAGGCAGGGAAGTGGAGAATGACTTGCTATAGCTCACTTAAACCCAGGACTTAAAAACCGTCACTTTGAGCAAAACTGTCTAGGAGGTGACAGAGACAAATTAGAGCAGATTGTGGATAGCAGCATCTCATACAATTTCAATGACAAACTCCCCCAAGTTTTGTTGATGAAAGGGGACTACTTGGGAAACAGGCAATGACCCTCAGAAAAGCAAAACCCAGGCTATATGAAGGAAAGCTGGAGCTAGTGCCCTTTGCTAAGACTTTCTGCTCCAGAATTTAACTGTTTTCATTTTATTCTCTGCCAAGCCAGTTCCAAGCTCTTGGGAGAAAATGCGATTACTAAGTGAAGCTTCTTTAGGGAGTAATGCATTAGGTTACAGGCAACTTGGAAAGTGTCTCTGTCTAGCATAAGTGCAGAGGAATTGCTCAGAAGAAAAAAAATCTCCAGGGATTTAAGTGAATACCAATTGGAAGAGGTATTTACCAAACAGATTTCTGTAAAAATCACTCACCGCCATCCAACGTAAATGGTCAGTAAGTTGAAATGTGCAGGACACTGTGTGAAGAGTGAGATTTTTTTTTTGGTTCTTTTAATCAAAGGCTGGTGTAGAAATCCACTGCACCTTTCTTTGCAAGATCCATTTCTTTCTCTTCATTTATAAGGCCACCTAGCTCCAAAAGGTTCATTTGTTATGAATTGCAATGATTTACCAATCAACTCTCAGGACCCTGTTTATTAGCCCAGAAAACCTTGATTTAGAAAAAAACATAGGGGACATTACTATTTTCCTAGTTCATTTTCATGGCAAAGGCTGATACACACCCCACGCCCAAAGCATGGAACAACAATGAAAAACTTAAAATAATTAACCGGTTCTCTTGTCGGATTTCATATCAAAGAAATGACCAGAGAGATTATACCAATTTCATCAAAAAAAGTAATTGTTCTTTAAATAAACCGAATTTGGGATAAGAATGAAGATAGAAGGACTTTTCCTGGTCAGATGTAAATAACAATAAAGCAGTCAGTTTGAATTCATTTGTGCTTTGCTTTATGTGTGATGGAATCTCTTTGTCTTTAAGTACTTGAGCAACCACACTTTATTAGCTGGAACTATCTTTAATTCAGAAATTCTTGTACCCAATCAAAAGCTAACAATATATGGGGGAAATCAATCAAAAAAGGCATTTGCAAAACCCTGTTTCTGAAAAATGGGTTATTCAATAAAAATGGTTGTTATTCACTGGCTCTCCCGAATGGTTGGATTCAACGAGTCCCACATGGCAATGAATAAGGTATCACAATTCTTTCCACTTTGGGGGGAAAAAAGCTTCAAGTTTTAAAATGAGCCTTCAGGTGAGACATCTGAATATTGCACCATGAGTCATTACTTCTCCACTTCACGAACAGTAAGTGAATAGAATGTTTAAATTCTCATCCAGTTCGACATCCATCACAACACAAATTATTTAAATTACTCCAAGGAGAAGTAGCAGTAATTGTACCAATTAATAGTTTAAGTACTGATTTGAAATGGTTGGATCAACTTCTGTGCTAAAAATGATAGCTTCACTGATCAACTCAAAAAAAGCTAAGGTCTTACATATAATGCACTGGATCCCTAGAGTCCGGATATATTCTTAGGAAGTGGATATGCAGACTGTAGCATTTGATGAGAAACTGATTTTAAAGTACAGAATGAAAGGAAATTGCTATTCTAGAACTACCATGAACTTTAACAGATAATTGAACAGTTATAGAAAAAGATGAAGAAGAGAAGATAACATGGAAGGTGTTCAGGTCATCCATTAAGTTTTCTGACTGAAAAAATCAACTCAAATGTAAGAAGGACTATAATTCTACTTAAAGCTGGCTCAGAAATATTGATGAAGAAAAGGTGTTTAAAAATTGAGATGGCTGAACATAAAGAGTCCCCATTCAATTTGTGGATTGCCATTATCAACTGCATAATAAAACATGAACGATTACTTGTGGGTAGGGATCCTGTCTACCAACTCTATTGTACTCCCTCAAGCACTTATTTCAATCAGTGGTATTTATTGAGTGTTTAATGAGTGCAAACACTGCACTAAGTGCTTGGGAAAGTAAAATACAATAGATTTGGTAGACCTGATGCCTGGCCACAAAGCGCTTGCAGTCTAGATGGGAAGACAGACATGAAAATAAATTACATACAGGGAAATGGCAGTGTGAAGGGACATAAACGTAGTGGGGCTGGGGATGGGGTGAATATCAAGTGCTTAAGAGGTACAGATCCAAATGCATAGGTGACACAGAGGGGAGGGGGTGGAAGGGAGATGGCGTTTTCGAGGAAGCCCTCTTGGAAGAGATATGATTTTAATGAGGCTTTGAAGGTGGGGAGAGTGGTGGTCTATTGAATATGAAGGGGGATGGAGTTCCAGGTCAAAGGAGGACGTGGGTGAGATAGATGATATCGAAGTACAGTGAATAGGTTGGCATTAGAGGAGCCAACCTTGTGGGCTGGTTTGTACTACAAAATTAGCCAGGTACGCTTGAAGGGAGAGGGCTGATTTAGTTCCTAAAGGCCAATCGTAAGGAGTTTCTGTTCGGTCTGCACACCGTAAGTGCTCAATTAATACCACTGATTGATTGATTAATCCTTCCTGCATTACTCACATTACAAATGGATGGTAGACAGATAAAAAATATGTCATTATACGATTTGTTTCAACTAAAACACCCTTAAATTGAGGTAAGTGAATAACCCCACCTTGATCTGTTGAATCACAAAACAATAAAGGAAAATCTGAGCAGTCTATTATTTGAAATGCGACACGGAACATGTTGAAGAGTAAAACAAGGATACACCAACTGATCTTTAAAAGGTCACAACAATTGGGAGTGATAAGTTCAAAAAAGAAATAGAGACCTGAGGGTTTTCAGTATAACCTGGTCAGGCATGCCTGGGCAACAACAACAACAAGATTCACTTTGAATTGTGCTAGGATCAAGATGAAATTGATTTACTTCATTCTTATATGAGGGCCTCACAGATCCTTTGCTGAAAAGAGATGACATGGTGTACCAGAGCAGAAACAGAAGAGACCAAAACTTGCCATGAATTGAATGGCTATTGTCTCATCGGGTTTCTGAGAAATTGAACCTCCTCCCCATTAGGGTCCACATCCCCAGATTTGGGGCAGAGAGTGGGAGAGGGAAAGATAACTAACATCAGGTCTCAATCCCTCCCCCTGAGACAAAAAACAAATCCAGGGTTGGACAAAGCCTAGCAACATACTTGAGATAACCACAGTGTTGGGCTGAGCCTTTCAATCAATAGTCTTTAAGGAGCCTCTCCTGTGTGCAGAGCACTGTACTAAATGCGTGGAAGAGTACAACAGTACAAGAGTACAATACACTTGGTATGTGCTTAACTGTATTAAGTACTGGGGTAGATACAAGATAATCAGGTCCCACATGGGGTGCCTCACAGTCTAAGTAAGAGGGAGAATGAGTATTAAATCCCTATTTTGCAGATGAGGGAACTGAGGCACAGAGAAGTTAAATGACTTTCCCAGCATACACTGCAGGTGACAGGGACAGAATTAGAACTCACATCCTCTGATTCTCAGGCCCATGCTCTTTCCATTAAACCACACTGCTTCTCTTGATAGCCACCTTAATGTTAAAGAATATGTATAATGATACATCCCAAATATTTCCCCTAGTAGATCATCTCTTTTCTCTCTAGTGGACCATCCAACCATTAATTTATCCAAGCCCCTCTTAAACCTGCTTATATTCTATGCCCCCAGAGCTTTTCAGGATAATTAAATCTTTATGATTTGTGTATCCTCTGTGTGAAAAAGTGTTTCCTTTTGTTTGGAACTTATTAATCAGTGATTGTTTGGATGGCAGAATTTTCACTTTCATGTGTTTGGTTTTTTTTGAGAAGCAATTGGCCTAGAGGATAGAGCATGGGCCTAAGAGTCAGAAGGACCTTGGTTTTAATCCTGCCTCTGCCACTTGTCTGCTGGGTGACCTTGGGCAAGTCATTTAACCTCTCTGTGCCTCAGTTACCTCATCAGTAAAATGGGGATTAAGACCATGAGTCCCATATGGGACATAGATTGTGTCCAACCTAATTATCTTGTACCTACCCCAGCACTTAGAACAGTGCTTGGCACATAGTAAGCACTTAATAAATATCATAAAAAAAGTTCCTACAGCAGATTAGTGGCTGAGGTGGGATTAAAACTCAGGACTCCTGTCTCGACTCCTGTCTCTTTCCATTATGTCACACTGTTTACCTCCAATGTGGATGGCACCCAAATCTCCCTCACTAGCTTTGACTTTTCTTTCTCTACAATGTCACATGATCTCCTCCCACCTCCGTGACATCTCTAAATGAATATCCCATTGCACCTCAAACTCAGCATGTCCAAACTGATCTCCTTATCTTCCCTCCCAAATTCTCTCCTCAGAGAATATGGACGTTGAAAGAGAGGGAGGAATCAAGAATGATCATGCCATGAATATGTGTTTGAGAGATAGGGAAGATGCTAGTGATGTCAGTGGGTTGAGAAGGTTTGCCCCTTCCTCTCAATCCAAATTGCCACCATGTTGGTCCAAACCCTTGTCATATACCAACTCAATTACTGTGTTGATTTCCTTGCAGAACTCCCTGCCTCAGTCGCTCTTCTCTTCAGTTCATACTTGGCTCTGCCACCAGGATCATTTTTCAAAACTTGTCCTGTGCACGTCTCACTACCACTCAAAGACCTGCAGTGGCTGCCCATTCCTCTCCACTTCTGGCAGAAACTCATGTCCATTTAATGAATTCAATCAACTCTCTCCACCCTAAAGAGTCTCATTCCTCTCATACTACACCCCACCTTGCATGCTTTGCTACTCTCCAACCAACCTGCTCACTGAACCACTCTTGCCACTGACCTCTTTTTCACTCTGTACCCTTTTGCCTGGAACTCCCTTCCCTTTTCATATCCAGAAGACTAATGCTCTCCCCATTTTCAAGGCTCTTCTGAAATCATCTCTCTGTCAAGAGGCCTTCCTTGATTAATGTCCCTACATTATACAGCATGGGTCTGGGAGACAGAAAGTCATGGGTTCTAATTCTGGCTCCACCACTTGTCCGCTGTATAACCTTAGGCAAGTCACTTCACATCTCTGTGCCTCAGTTACTTCATCTGTAAAATGGGGAATACGACGGTGAGCCCTATGCTGGACAGGGACTGAGTCCAACCCGGTTTGCTTGTATCCATCCCAGTGCTTAGTATAGTGCTGGCAAATAGTAAGCACTTAATAAATACCATAATTATTATTATTATTTCCTCTCTACTGCCCCTTCAGCATGTCTGGATCATCTAAGCACTTGGGTACTCACTCCCTGCCAATGCATTTATGAACATATCTTCATACTCTCTAGCTTTCCTCTATCTGTTATTTATGTTAGGGTCAGTCTTCCCTACTAGATTTTAAACTCCTTAAAGGCAAGGTTCATGTCCACCAACTCTAAATTACTCCCCAAATGCTTAGTACAGTGTTCTGTTTAGAAAATATTCTCAACGATTGATGAAAAATCCATCAGCAGCATGGCGTAGTGATGATGATGATGGTATTTTTTAAGTGCTTACTGTGTCACAGGCACTGTACTAAGTGCTGGGGTGAATATAATAATAATAATAATAATGGTATTTGTTAAGTGCTTACTATGTGCCAAGCACTGTTCTAAGCACTGAATATAACAAATCAAGTGAGACATAGTCCCTGTCCAATGCAGGGTTGGCTCACAATCTCAATCCCCATTTTACAGATGAGGTAACTGAAGCACAGAAAAGTGAAGTGACCTGTCCAAGGTCACACAGCAAACACATGGCAGAGCTGGGATTAGAATTCATGACCTTCTGACTTCCAGGCCCGTGCTCTATCCACTACACCATGCCGGGCCTGGGAGTTAGAAGTTCATGGGTTCTAATCCTGGCTCTGCCTCTTGTCTGCAGTGTGACATTGGGTAAAGTTACTTCACTCCTCTGTACCTCAGTTGTCTAATCTGTAAAATGGGAATTGAGACTGAGTCTCCCACATGGGACAGGGACTGTGCCCCACCCAGTTTGTTTATATCCACCCCAATGCTTAGTACAGTGCCTGGCACATACTGAGCACTTAACATATACCGTTATTATTATTAGTATTATGATTAATAAATGAGTTCCTCATATAGAAGTTTGTTTCCTTGACACACCCTCATAACAATAATAACAATTATTATTATGGCATCTGTTAAGTGCTTACTGAGTGTTCTATGTGCTGTTCTAGGTGCTGGGGTAGATAGAAGGTAATTGGGTTGTCCCAGGTGGGCCTCACAGTTTTTATACCCACTTTACAGATGAGATCATTGAGGCACAGAGAAGTTAAGTGGCTTGCCCAAGGTCACAGAGCAGACAAGTGGTGGAGCCGGAATTAGAACCCATGCCCTCTGACTCCCAAGCCCTCGCTCTTGCCACTAAGCTGTTTGCTCCCAACCTTCCCACGTATCCCATAGAAGGCTAACTCTGGCCAGAGGAGGTGATGGAAGTGGGGCAGAGCCCGGAAGTCTGAGGCGGAGGTAGTTTTAAAGAAAGTAAAGGAAACTAGAACCTGGATGTCCTTACTGTCAAAGGCCAACATAAAACACAGCATGATAATTAGGGCCCTTATTCTAAGCAAAAAAAGCATCTGGACTGAAGAAACATAGTGAAGAAAAAACATTTTCTTGACTTGGTTTAAACACAACATTAGAAAGTCTCTTCAGATATGGGATCTATTCAAAATGCTGGAGTAGAAAAGTCTCTGCAATGAGCAATTTAAACCATATTACATGCCTATAAATAACAATTATGAACTGAAACGTATTGTTGTGCCCATTTTTCATTCTAAACCTATATTTGCTATCAATTTAAGCTGTGATGTGGCAGCAATTTTAACTACAGCTATAATTGCCTCTATGGATGAAAAGTTGCATCAGTTTACACTAACACTTGATTGTTCAATTCATCATCACCAAATGTCTATAAAAAGGAACCAGTAGCTAGGAAGATATCGTCGACTCACCCTCCTATTTAATTACCTTTCTGAAAAGAGGCAATTGGTTACATTTATTACACAGTTTAGAACTTGTTATTTAACAATTTCCTGACCTCAAATTTATCAAATGAATAGTACCATCAAAAGAAAAGCAATATGCTTCAATTCACGATATATAAAGAGAGAACAATTTGCCTGATTTATTAAAAGCTAAATGCCCAAAATAGCAACTTTTCATGGGCACATCATTTTGCATAAATTACATATTCCCATCTTGTTTATAAGCACTTATTTCTTATGTCATAAAGTCACTTTCTCTAAAGAGTATGGCTTCTTTATGTCTGGTTAGAAAGAAAGTATTTGTGTACTTTAAAAATAACATTTCAAATGTAAATACTAATCTACTCTATCCCCATGTCCCCAGGGACAATGCCTTCTTAATGCCCTCTGTATTTTTCATACTTACAAAAGTGATATTCTCACTCCAAGGGTAAATGCATCCTTTCTAATTTGTTGGAAAACAAACACCAACCTGGCATTAGAAATGTCTGAACTTTCTCATGATTATCTAACCACACTTCATTTGCTCAAGGACTACACTTATGCTAGAGAATATGACTGAAATATTCCAGTTTTAATGATAACCCACTTCCATGGGTAATGTGTGTACAAAGTCCCTGACAGAAGTTTAAAGTTGCAATCCCATATTTTTACCCAGCACATTTAAAAGCAAACTTGCAGTTTCAGCAGAAGGCTCCTAACTGGTTGGATTAGAAGACATTTCATCTAATATACCAAATAATAATTAAGCATTACCTACAGAATTCCCAGAGCATTTAATCATTAGACTGGATTAGATATGCGACTCTAGCTTTGCCGGAGCGTAGAAAGATTTTGCAGGTAAGCAATGAGAGCCTAAAATGATCTATTAGAAACACACAGCACTGGACTGTTATGGAATAAATCATTGGAGTGGACACCTTTGAATCAAAAAAGGAAACTAAAATGTGTTTTATCATCTGGAATGCATATACGGGTAGCTGTTGACATGTACCTGGCCTTCATTTTCAAAGATGACATTACCGATGGTGAAATTATTTCCATGTGTGCGAATGTGGCTGAATCACCAAAAGGTGTTTAATGAGCACTTGCTGTGTATGTGGTACTGGATTAAGCATTTAGGAGCCTGCAATGCCATTGAGTTGGTAGTCATGATCCCTGCCCTCGAGGAGCTTACAATCTAGTAGAAAAGATCAATGGGTGATTGATACTCCTTCCAAGCATTTTGTACGTGGGGATAGAGTTTTGATGCACTCATAGGTTTGTCCCTCACAAGGCAAGTAGGGTCCTGATGTTCCATGAAGGTATGGTTAGTCTCTGCTTATTCAGTGTTTTCTGCTGTCCTGTGGTGAATAAGGTCTGGGTTTGATGAGATAGGCAATATTTAGGGCACCTTTCTATTTCCTGCATTATTCAGGCTGAGGTGTGCATTACTAAATAAGGGCTGCACCCAGAGTGTTGCAGAACACTCCTCAGAAATTGAAAGATTAATATTCTGGGACATCTTGCATAGGATTTTGTTATAGGACAGGGAAGAGAGAAACTGACCATCAGCAGAATATGCATATTCATTCAATAGTATTTATTGACCGCTTACTATGTGCAGAGCACTATACTAAGAGCTTGGAATGTACAATTCGGCAACAGATAGAGACAACCCCTGCCCAATGACAGGCTCCCTCCCAACTGGGGGAGACCAACAGACAAAAAAAAGACAACATAAACACGATAAATAGAATCAAGGGGATGTACACCTCATTAGCAAAATAAATAGGGTAATAAAATATATACAAATGAGCACAGTGCTGAGGGTAGGGGGAAGGGGAGAGGAAGGAGCAGAGGGAAAGGGGGCTTTGCTGAGCTTTGCTGAGGGGAGGTGAAGGAGGAAGGGGGAGGAGCAGAGGGCAGGGGGGAGCAGAGAGGGAGCAGAGGGAGCAGAGGGAAAAGGGGGTAGCTTAGGCTGGGAAGGCCTCTCGGAGGAGGTGAGTTCTTAGTAGGGCTTTGAAGAGGGGAAGAGAGTTAGTTTGGCGGAGGTGAGGAGGGAGGGCATTCCAGGACAGCGGTAGGACGTGGGCCAGAGGTCGACAGCGGGAAAGGCGTGAACGGGGACGGTGAGGAGGTGAGCAGCAGAGGAGTGGGGCGTGCAGGATGGGCAGTAGAAAAAGAGAAGGGAGGAGAGGTAGGAAGTGGCAAGGTGATGGAGAGGCTTGAAGCCAAGAGTGAGGAGTTTTTGTTTCGTGCGGAGGTTGATAGGCAACCACTGGAGGTTTTTAAGGAGGGGAGTGACATGCCCAGAGCACTTCTGTAGGAAGATGATCCGGGTAGCCGAATGAAGAAAAGACTGGAGTGGGGAGAGACAGGAGGAAAGGAGATCAGAGAGAAGGCTGATACAAAAATCCAGTCGGGATATTATGAGAGCTTGTACGAGCACGATAGCCATTGGGATGGAGAGGAAAGGGCGGATCTTGGCGATATTGTAAAGGTGAGACCGGCAGGCGTTGGTGACAGATTGGATGTGTGGGGTGAATGAGAGAGCTGAGTCAAGGATGACACCAAGGCTGCGGGCCTGTGAGACGGGAAGGATGGTTGTGCCGTCCACAGTGACAGGGAAGTCAGGGAGAAGACAGGATTTGGGAGGGAAGATAAGGAGCTCAGTTTTGGACATGTTGAGTTTTAGGTGGTGGGCTGACATCCAGGTGGAGATGTCCTGGAGGCAGGATGAGATATGAGCCTGAAGGGAGGAGGAGAGAACAGGGGAGATGTAGATTTGGGTGTCATCAGCATAGAGATGATAGTTGATGCCGTGGGAGCGAATGAGTTCACCAAGGGAGTATAGATGGAGTACAGAAGAGGGCCAAGAACTGACCATTGAGGAACCCCTACAGTTAGTGGATGGGATGGGGAGGAGGAGCCCACGGAGGAGACTGAGAATGAACGGCCAAAAAGATAAGAGAAGAACCAGGAGAAGATGGAGTCCGTGAGGCCAAGGTGAGATAAGGTGTGGAGGAGAAGGGGATGGTCGACAGTGTCGAAGGCAGCTGAGAGGTCGAGGAGGATTAGGATAGAGTAGGAGCCGTTGGATTTGGCAAGAAGGAGGTCATTGGTGACCTTTGAGAGAGCAGTCTCGGTAGAGTGGAGGAGACGGAAGTCAGATTGGAGGGGGTCCAGGAGAGAGTTGGAGTTGAGGAATTCAAGGCATCTAGAATATGAATTGTTTTTCCAGGAGGGGTGATGGTTTACATAGAACCACCCAAACTCTCTCACCTTTTGGGGGTTCAATCAATCATGTTTATTGAGCATTTAATCTGTGCAGAGCATGGGTATTTCCTGCCTGAGAAAGTAGGTGATTCCCACCCTCAAGGAGCTCACAGCCAAACAGGGGTTTTTAGGAAGGAGATTTCTATAGATTTTTAGATGGGCTTGACCACAGACAAAATTGATTGGCGACAGTATGGCACATTAAAAGGGGCTGCGAAAGGAGAAAGGGCCACAAAATGGCCCAAAGAATCCTGAGGTATATGCACATGGAATTATCACAAAATGATGGAGCCCCCCAGAAGGAGTGACGAATGATCTTCAGTCCTGAGACTACAAAGATGGAAAACTTGCACAGAAGAATTGGTTATGGTGCTAGTGGCTTGTGCAGTACCACTTACACTCTCTTGTCCCTAATAATTATAATTGTGGTATTTGTTAAGCGCTATGTGCCAGGCACTGTACAGAGTGCCAGGGTACATACAAGCAAATCGGGTCGGGTGCAGTTCCTGTCCCACACGGGGCTCACAATCTCAATTCCCATTTTACAGATGAAGTAACTGAGGCACCGAAAAGTGATGTGATTTGCACAGTGTCATGCAGCAGGTAAGTGGTGGAGCTGGGATTAAAACCCATGACCTTCTGACTCCCAGGCCCTTGTTCTATCCATTATTCCACACTATTTCTTACTATGTCACGTTGCTTCTTCTGCGCCCTGTTGGGGCACAGAGGGCAATGAGCGAGTGGGCAGGCAGGAGTGCACTGTATTGGAGGTTCATATGAGGGCTTGGCCCACATTAGTCAGCTACAGGCAGAAGCGAGACTATAACCCACATTTCCATGCTCTTTCCACCAAAGCAATATCAGGGCTTGTCCTCTTTGCAGGTTTTCTTTAAAATTTGCCCTTCAGCTCCACACTTCTGTCCTCTGCCTTCACCTATTCTCCTGCTTACAGGAGTGGTATGTGTGTGGGGTGGGGGTGGGGGTTGTACCCCAACCAGTTTTCACCTGTATTCCTCCAATTTACATTAACAAGCCAGGACAAAACCAATTTTCCCTAGGTCATAAACTTCCTTACAGCTACTCAGTGAGGCTACAAAAGAGCATTTTAAAAACCAAAGGGATTTTACCTCCCTGTAGCCAAAGCTCCTTCTTAGATCTCATCTCAATCCAATTGAACTCAATATTATTGAATTATCAGTGTGCAAGTGCCCTAGGCATGGGACATCACACTTTGCTCATTTTATTCATTTATTCAATCATATTTATTGAGCACTTACTGTGTGCAGAGCACTGTACTAAATGTTTGGAAATGTCAATTCAGCATTAAAGACAGACAATCCCTGCCCACACCGGGCTTACATCCTCAGTATTGCACCATTTGTTATGAAAAAATATCCACATCATGCTACAAAAACAAGAGTATAAAATCGCCATCCATAATAAGAAACCAAATCCGGGTGTTATTCAGCCATTTTAAAAAACACATTAACTTGACTATCAGTAATAATAAATGTTATAATAGTAATGGCAATTATGTGCTTACTATGTACCAATCCCTGTCATAATCATAATAATAATTATGGTGTTTGTTAAATGTTTACTATATGTCAAGCACTGTTCTAAGCGCTGCGGTAGATACAAGTTAATCAGGTTCCACATAGGGCTCAAGGTCTAAGTAGAAAGGAGAACAGGCATTGAATATTCATTTTACAGAAGAGGAAACTGAGGCAAAGAAAAGTGACTTGCCCAAGGTCATAGAGCAGACAAGTGGCAGAACCAGGATTAGAACCAAGGTCCTTTGACTTCGAGAACTGGGCTCTTTCCACCAAGCAACAATGCTTCTCTGTGTGGATAGGTAAAATAGACAAACCCATTCAATGAAGGGAAGTAATCCCCATGAATCCCATGAGTTTTCCCAGAATGTATTGCTTCCTCTGGATGAGATATTTTTCCCATGTCCTTTACCCTAACTTAAAGATAGTTTTCTAGCCTTCCTGAACAACATATGTGCTGATGAGTCCCTTTCTAAATTGCCACTATGTCTCTGATGGAAGGCTTCCACATAATCTGAACTCAACCAAACAAGAGGCTACTATCGTTCTTATTTGAGAATTGCTAAATTACAGAGATAGTTTGCAAGTTGTGGTTTGAATAAAGATTTGAAGTTGAAGGAGTTTTCCTTTGTTTCTATCTTCCTTGTATTTTACTGTCACGGTGACAACCCAAAACTCCATGTTCAGTCTGGTTAAGAAAAACACAGTGGGTCATTTTAAGGTAAAGGAAATTAGAGTTATTCGGATATAATTTTATAGAAAATGAATAAACCTAATATGGAGACAGAGAAATAGCTATGCCGTGTTAATGTAAACATTTTAAAAAGTAGCTTTACTGGGTTTTTCATCGACGTGGTCTTTCTTTCCCCTTACTGTTTGATAATTACCAATATATTTTGTAAAATGGACTCCATCTTCGATGTAGAAATGGTTCTTAGACACGGACTGTCTCCAATTGGATTCAGCATCAATTCTGTGAAGAAATGGCTCTCATGTGACTTTTAATCTTGTATGAAACAAAAAGATTAAACTCTCAATATGTGGATGAGCTACCGTGACGGTCTCTCTGATAGAACTAGGGCCTCAGAACTGCCTCTAATCATATGTATGCAAGGAATAGATTTTTCCTTATAATGCATGTAATTAGAGTACAGAACAAAATGTTCTGTTCAAATTCATGACATGCACAACTAATAAAGGAGGAGAGGATGAGGCCCCTGCTATTTATTTGCATGAAAAAGCTTCAATATAGGATATACTTTAGAGAAATTAGTTTTTAATCTAGGTGACTAGATGAGATTTTGACCCTGTACTGTTTTTTGAGTTGACCTGTGAGAATTTATGCAGAAATAAGACTGTGATGCCTATAAACCAGACAGGCATCACTTTTTTCATTAATTTCAGAGTGTCTTGTGTATTCAAGAGCAGCAGAAAATTGTTCCTTTTAAAAGCGCACCTTATGTGAATTTACTTTTATGAAACACAATAAAAAAAACCGATAGAAATCTTAGCATGAATGTATTCTTTTTAAATTTGGACATTCAAGAAGTTAGATATATAGATTCAGCAGTGATGGACCTTATCTGACCTGCATAAAAGAGAAGAAATCTACTATTGTAGATTTTTATAAATATATTTGGGATACAAGCTTCTGTCATACCACAAGTTTATTACATTGAAAGAGTGTTCTTCAGGTTTAATATTAGTGACTACAGCAGGTTTTGGAAACAAAGTCTCAGGGCTAATTTTTATACAAACAGGTTTAGTACCCGCTTGATAGACACCAAGAATACTTTATGGAGGTCAAAAGGATCTTTCATTTCTTTATATACACAACTTATTTGCATTGCCTAATGACAGTTGGTTATAAACCAAGCAATTGTATTGACTGAGGACTTAGGTTTTCATGCCGATCATATATGCAAGATAAGGGCTATGCTTGAAAAATCAAGAAATAAATGAATCATAGGGGGCAAGTGCCAGCGATATTAACCAGAGCTAGTTATCTTCTGCTCTGCATCCCCAGAAACTCGGATGGCCACTGACAGCACTCAAAAATACTGGATAGGGAGAGCCATGTGACCTCTAGACTAGTCTCCCCATCTAGACTGTAAGCTCATTATAGGCAGGAAACATGTCTGCTAATTCTGTTCTATTGTGCTATCCTAAGCTCTGCACATGGTAAGAGCTCAATAAATATGATTGATTGATATGGTGTTTCATGTGTCACATGGGTACACAACATAGCGTAATATCACTAGTGCCATTTTACAGAAGTTTGCTTAGGGTTGCTCAAACCCTAAGAATGGTTCTCCAGGAGACCTTTGCATTCACCTCCCAGGTCCTTGTGACAACAGGCATCATTCCCAAGCCATGAAATTCCAAGCCACAGCGGAATAGGCTGGGAGGCCGAAATAAAAACAGGAGATGTAAAGGTATACAGTGCTGTAACAATTCAAGATAGGGGACAAAACAACTGTTTGGTAATGACTTTATATTGGTCTCCCCGACTAGACTATAAGCTTTTTGTGGGTAGGGATCACATTTTCTTCCATTGTACTATCCCGAGTGGTTAGTATAGTGTTCTGCATAGAGTAGGTGTTCAGTAAATACTATTCATTACTTGAGAGCTGAGCTGTTCCAATATCAAACCAGATGACTGGCCACCCCATTTATGATTCCCATAGTTTCCATCTGTGGTCAGCTTGAAGTGGGGAAGATGTAGACAATTACAGGCAAGGGCACTAGGAAGTGGAACATGAAACAGGCTATGTGTACTTACTTTCAAAGGCTCAGTCATAGGTTCCTACAGAACCACAGAGGGGCATGGGCTGGAAGAATACTGTTTCTGTTATACATGAATCAGGGCTAGACTGGCTCCAAAATTCTTTCTAGGAATTACTGAACACTTTTGGGACCAGGGATAGTGATGTAGAGAGAGGCTGGGAGGGAGAAAAGAGAATGGAGAGAATTGAATGGGGAGGAAAGGGTTTGAGGAGCCAAGCTCCTCCTATTTCCATCTACCATGCCATTTTCCTAAGGGGCTGTAAGTGACCCTGTGCAGTTCTCTGCTTGCTCCCAGCTGGTAGGATATCATTCAGAGACGGGAGCCCTGATATGGTCTACCTTTGCCCATGTCAGCCCACAGGGGCATTAAAATTTTGCCGATCTCCTGGTAGGCTTTGTCTCTATCTGTCTGGTACTGGCTCTGCTGCTGTCTCTCCTTTCGAATGAAAGCTTGTTCTGGGCAGGGGACGTTTCTACCAACTCTGCTGTGTTGTACTCTCCCAAGCATTTAGCACAGTGCTCTGCACACAGTAAGTGCTCAATAAATGGCACTGATGATGATGATAATCACCAGGGAGAAAGTAGTTTTTTTTAAAAATCAACTGGCTAACAAAAACAAGCAGGGATGTGTTCATGTACAGAGGAAAACTATGAGGGCTTCGGGGAAAAGGGAACAAACGTCAGACTACGTGCTAACTTTTTAGGATAGTCTGCTTTCAAGATGGAAAGTTCCAGAGAGCGATGGGAAGTGCTTGAGGCAAGCTACAAAAGTTCAATGCAGAGGAGAGATGCAGTCGTACACTGTTGACACACATAAACAAGTCATTTTTACTTACTAAAACAGGCAGATACTGGGTTGATCACCAGGCAAGACTCACACCACCCGCACCCAGGTAGTCAGCCTGGTCAAAAAGTGTCTGGAAAGGCACATGACCAAGGTCATGCCATAGTCACAAGTATATCTAGAAACAACCCTTAACTTATCACTCCACAGAACAAGTGGTTCCCAATAGAAATGTGGCAGGTGCATATTTAGGGTTCAATTAAGAGCATTATTTTAAGATTGAAGTGAGATACATATAAGTTCCCTGGAGGGTCAGGTGAGCCCCAGGGACTAAGAGGCATAGAGGTAATGTTGAGGTCAACATCAGCACATCGTTAGCTTTCAATCGATAAACTTTCTGCACTGAAAAAGGATAAAAAGCACAGAAGATGTCTCATGCCTAGGGCAGGAGCCAAGATTGAATCAGATTGATGACAGTGTCCATCTATGGAATCATATAAAGAGAGAAATGGATCAAAGAGGAAATGGGATAGAAGATATATTGGATATAGTGGAAGCAAAGCAATAGACTAGAGAAAGCCCATTTACAAGGGGCACAGAAGGAAGCATACATCATGAAACAATACACACCTGACTTCAAGGCAGGACACCACTGGAGGAAATTGAAGACCCACACAGAACACAAAGCTTTAACATAAATTAAGCCTCAAAATGGATTCAAGTCAGAAACATGTCTTTAAATTCACTGGCCACTACTGAACTACTGGTACGACTTGAAAGGAGACACACTTCTAAGGAACCATCCTAGTCAGAAAATAGCATCACTAACTTTTGAGGGTTCACAAAAACTTTTTTTTTTGAGGAATTTCATCCACTCTGATGTAATTAACAGTTTTTAAATGGGCATAGAAAATAATTCAAATTATTCAACCATGGAACCACAGTGAATCAGTTGATTTAACGTATGGTCATATACAAATAAAACTAGATACTATTTGGCCTTTTTTCCTCACTCAGTACAGGACCGGATGCATATTTACAGGTTTGGGAGTACTGACAACACAAGCACTAGGTATTTTCCTAATGCAAAACATCTCACAGAACCTTGTGTATTAACAAGCAAGCCCCTATTCATGAAATGACTGTGGTATTTGTTAAGTGTTTACTATGTGCCTAGCATTATAATAAGCACTGGGATAGATACAAGATCATTAAGTTTCACACGGATCACAGTCTAAGTAGGAGGGAGAAAAGGGCTTGAATCCCCATTTTGAAAATGAGGGAACTGAGGCACAGAGAAATTAAGTGGTTTGCCCAAGTTCACACAGCAGGCCAGTGGCAGAGTTGGGATTATAACCCAGGTCTTCTGACTCCCGACCTGTGCTCATTCCACTAGGCCACTAGTCAAGAAAGGTAGGATGGTCTATGGTTCCATGGTTGAATAATTTGAATCATTTTCAAAAGGATCTCCATAGAAGAAAGGCATGGTAGAGGAAAATGGTTTCTCTGAAAGGGCCTATAGTTTTAAAGCATATATTATTCCTCAAGCCTTAAATTGGGCTGGAACTCCTAGGATGTCATCTTTGGTATTGACTCCTAGTATTTTGAGAGAAGATGCTGACATGGGAGGAAAGCCCAGGAAAGTCACCAAGTGTGTTTTTCTGTCATTAAAGCTTTGCTTGTTCTTAGTATGGACAGAAAACCTAGTAGTAAAAGATTCCACTAGTATTGTTAAAACATTCATTTTACCTATGTGCACGTCCATGTGCGCGCATGCACACACACACACACACACACACACACACACACAGAGTCTTTGGAAGGAAATATAATTTTCCCAAAAATCTGTTCCCAATTTTGGAAAACAATACAGCTCACCTCCATCTTAGTGGCAAAAACCTACTTTATGTAGAAAGGAACAAAGGTTCATAAAGGATTTATTAATACAACCTATGTGCTCAGTGTGTCTACAACTCTTTTATAGTCTAATTATTACGCAGACTCATGTTTAGAGCCAGAACAATAGGGAAACTAGTTGGAAAATATATGCTCATGCTACAGTGTCTCATTATCCACATGCTTCTTCACTTGGAAAAATCATCTATGACAAGCCACTTTCCTGGGTGAAGAGCTCAAAAGATACCAAGAGGCTTGGGCCTCGATAAAAGGTATTTGATGTCAACAGCATTTGACATCTGCGGGTTTGATATGTTCTCTCCTAAGTAATGCCAGAAAATTCAGTTTATGAGAATAAAATAAAGAAAGAGGAGCAATATCTAAACTCCTTCAGATAATTTCAGTTAGTAGTGGCAAGGTGACCTTCAATTCCACACAAATGGCTCATTGGTCTGAGTGAAAAGCACAGATCATTCTCTTCTCAGAGGGATATATAAAATACACCTAATGTTTCTGAAAGAGAGTAATTATGACACCCTCCACCCTCTGCTGTGGTTTGCTGTTCAGGTAGACTCAATGGCAGCATTATTTGTGCCTAAGTGTAATTGTCTTCAGATTTCCAGTCTAATTATTGTCTGCAGCATTCTGTATCATCCCTCAGTAACTGCATACTAAATGGCCATAATAAGAATGAGGCTGCAAATGACTAATGAATTCCTTAGAAACACAATTTCTTGACAGTGCCCTTGTCTTAATGTAAAGCTTTGCATCTATTTAAGAGTCATCTGTTAATAAGAAAACAACACTATTTATTTTCATTAGGCCTTTTAGCAAGTAATCATTAAGACCAGACAAGATGATGTTTATGAATTCATATTTCCCACTGGAATATTTTTGTGTCCGATAGATCTTTTCTCTTGTCGAATGTTTCTCTTAAAGGATTTTGATTTATGATGTTTAAGTAAGAGCTGGGTTGGATTACTAATTAATTACAATTAAATTAGTGTTAAACCCAGAAACTGATAACAGAATTAGAAAGTAATATGTGCCTACCACATGCTAACTGCTGAAATCTGCCTCCACCATAAAAATGCCTCTTCCCCAGTAGACATCATTTTATTTGCTGCTTCTGTTTTGCTCCTACTGTCTTTCCTGATGGATAGCTTACACTGAAGGAATATCTGGAGGGGAGTAACTGATGAGAGGAGCAGAGGTTTTTATATTTTGAGTACAGTGCCTCATACTCTGCAGGAACCCACTGAGGCAATTGTCCCAAAGTCTTAGTTGCGACTCAGGCACCTTTGGAAGCTGTGGAAGCTCTTTCAGGCCTCTGTAGTAGTTCTGAGAAAATTATTTCCATGCATGAATATCCCCCTAGTGGCTTGAAAAAGTCAATCCAAGATGCCTTCCACTGAGAAATCCCAAAATAATTTCCCTATTCCCAGAGCTGGCCATCTAAGTGTCACTGTTTATGAGGAACATTTGCAGCTTCTGTTCTCCTGAAATTGTACCTCAGACCTTTCATCACCACCGTGCAGAGGGCCTAAAGGTATCCAACTTTTAGACTGCACTTACATCAGAAACCTCATGCTGAGTCTATTTATTTTGCCAGGGTTATTCCAGAGGGAAGGGCTGAGGAGAATAAGATCTGAACCCTACTGAGGAAATCTTTAGACTTGGCATCACCAAACAGACTTCTTGCCCAGCTCACCGTGAACCTCAAAGGCCATTTAGCTCAAAGATGTTCTGGATAGATTTTAACTTTTTTCCTCCGTGATAAGTGACCCTCATCATTCTTCTATGTTAAGTTCTGGGCAAGAATTTGTACGAGGTCTCAGTTCCTCTTGCCTGCCAGCTGTATTGCTGCATTCTCTTCTTAACCAAGAGTTTATAAGGCTCTGGACATTTCTGCCCTGAATAAAATGCTGCAGCTCTAGATATGTCCTAAGGAAAGCACCAGGCAGCAGGCAGTTCCCCTGTAATGAAAGTTAGTGTCATTGTGGCTTTAAATGCCAGCTCTGACAGCTTAATGGTTTCCTTGCCTTAAAACAAAAGCAACAGCAGAAAATCATTGTCAGATATGGCAATCCTTATGCTGCCCTAGAAATCAGGAAACATTAGCACCTAATTATTATAGGCTCCTTAACTTGGCAGATCTGAACCACAAAGCCTCCCTGGACACTTGCCATTAATCAGCAGTTCTGAAGTCTGTACTACTCAGATCTCAAGTTCAAGCAGAGCCACTACCATCCTTTGTGAGCGTGAGAAACAGCGTCATGTAGTGAATAGGGCACGGGGCTGGGAGTCAGAAGGATCTGGGTTCTAATCCAGGCTCTGCCATTTCTCTGCTGTGTGATCTTGGGCAAGTCACTTCACTTCACTGTGCTTCAGTTCTCTCATCTGTAAAATGGGGATTAAGACTGTGATCCCCATGTGGGACAGGGACTGTGTCCAACCTGATTACCATGTATCTACTCCAGCTCTTAAAATAGTCCTTGACACACCATAAGCACTTAACAAATACCATCATTATCATCAGGGAACATGTCTACCAACTCTGTGGTACGGTGCTCTGCACACAGCAAGCGCTGAAGAAATATGAATTGATTGATTGAATTTTTCTATTTAACCAAAGAAACAAAAAATTTTCTATCCTCTTCTCCATGCCAACCCAGTATTTTAGCACTCTGCCTAGCACTTCTGTCAAAAGATCTAGAACATCACCTGGACCTATGCAGGTAAGAGGAGAGTAAGTGGGCATAGTACTGTGCCTTCTTCTTCCCCTGCTTCTTCCTCTGGGACAGAGAGAAGAAACTCTAAATTACTCAAGGCTCATGTATTAAATGGGAAAAGGAGTCAAAAGGAAAGAAAGAATGGAGAAGAATAAATGAGAGAGATTGAGACTATTAACTTTTTAAAAACCTCAAAGAAAAAGGTCAATAATTCCTGAATACAGCCACCGTGCTGCAAACAGGCTCTATCATAAAGCTATCTCTAGATGCAAATATTACCCATGACAACACAACAAGGGGCAGCCTTTTGTGTGCACAAAGGGGCCAGGACAGTGGATCCCACAATGGCCTTTTCAAATATGCACTCACAGGTAAACATTACCATCAGCAGTGTCTTCTTTGAATATGAAGGGCAGCTACATATATCACTAGGTGGAGAGAAGCTAGACAAATTTCTTTTTTAATACTGCACTTCTTTCCCTGTAAAGACAAAGGATGAAAGACAAACTAAGAAACTCACACTGACAAGTTCAACAGTAAAATATTGAATTGGTTTCAGTATGGTTTAGCGATTCCTTTTATAATGGAGAAGACTACTCACATAGAATGAATAAGCACACCAGTCAAGGACAATATAGTGGTCCATCTTCCAATAGCAACATAAAGGATACCACTTTCAAGAATTTCATAGGCTGGTAGGATGATACAAAAATAATACTGAATTCTGTCTGTATTAATTCTCTTTTCTTGGGTTATTCCCAATCACTTGAGGGTAATGACTCCAGTGTTTTTGTCATGGTAGTAAATGTTTTGTCTTGTCTTATGCTCTCGAGTCATCTCCATGGACACATCTCTCCCAGAATGCCCCACCTCCATCTGTAATCAGTCTGATGGGGAACCATAGAGTTTTCTTGGTAAAAATATGGAAGTTACCACTGCCTTTTTTCACGCAGTTAACTTGAGTCTCTGCCCTCGACTCCCTCCCATGTTGCTGCAGCCCAGCACAGGTGAGCTTTGACTTGTAGCAGATTGCCTTCCACTCGCTAGCCATTGCCCAAGCTAGGAATGGAATGAGTATGCCTCTGATCGACTCTCCCTCTCATAGCCGAGCCTGGTAGAGTACTGAAAACTCTCCAGGTGTGATCCTGAGAGGGCAGTAATGTTTACACAGGGTAAAATGTATTTGAGATTTCCTCTCCCTTCTCAATTCTGAAAACATCCTGCTCCACCCCACCCAAACCAACATGGCTATACACTGGATCTTATCACTAATCACTGTACAATTAATAACCTCACCGACACCAAAAGACCATTATCTTACCACCACCCTGTTACCCCACAAAACTGTCTCTCTCCTGACAGAGATGCCTATTTCTTAGAGCAAGATAGCATGCCCTCACTTAGACTCCCCAACAGCCCTCCCCTTCCCTTGATGCTCAAATATCTCCTTAGTACTACCCTCTCTACCAAATAACTCCCTAAACCCCTTGAACCCTGAACCCTGGATGACTCCACAGTACCTTTCCTCCACTCTGTGTTATACCATGAAGCACTGTTGGCAGAAAACCAGGCCCAGGGCCATTTGCCAATTCAGATTCCTCCTCCCTTGCTATAATTCTGCCTTTTTCTTCAGCTCAGCAACACTACTTCTCCTCTCTCATCAACTCCTGTGCCCACTGCTCCCACCAACTATTCCAGACCATTAACTCCATTCACAAGCCCTCAGTGGCCCCTCTCCTACCTCCTTTCTCCTGATGACTTCAGCTTTGTAAACACAATTGAAACCATCAGGCCTGATTATCCCAAAATTTCCCCAACTCCCTCCCACTCCTATATCAACTCTCTAATCATGCCCAACCTTTAAGAAGAGATCTTCTGCCTCTTTTCAAAATCTGCCTTCCCTAGCTGTGACTCTGATTGCATCCCCTCTCACTTTCTGAAAGCCTTTCTCTCCTCCTTCTTTCCTCCCTACCTGCCATCTTCTATTGCTCGCTCTGTCACAGCACTTTTGCATTACCTCACAATTTATTAGTGCATAACCTCACCACTAAAGATGACTCCAAATTGCATTTTATGCCTGTGACTATCAGCTTCTGAAGACCAGTTTAGCTCTTTGGAGCTAGCTAGCTACCTAAGGACACTGGATAAACATCGTCCCTCAATCACTGTCTATGGTTGTATACATGGTTCTTTGTTTCATTGTTCTTGTTGTTCATTGTTCTTGTTGTTCATTGTTCTTGTTGTTGTATAGATTTGATGCCTGAGGGAATTAATTTCTTCTTAATAGATGTGATTCATCTATCAGCACTTTCAGGCCAATGCCTGGCAAAGGGCAGAGTGAAGAGTCATCATTTAGAGGATGAGCTAATTCTGGTAACTGACCTAGATAATTGAGATAAAAGATGACCTGGATTAGCAGAACAGAACAGTGATGTCTGTTATTCTCCAATGGCACATCCAATTGTAAGAAATAAAAGAGGCTTTCAGGTCTTTGCATGTGATTTGTGTATGGTCTGCCAATACTTATCCAGCCTGTTTAGCCTATTCTCAGTTCAAACCCAGTTCCCAGTTTAGAGGTGCTTAGCCCTAAACTCACCATTATTTCGCAACTTTCTCTTCTTTATCATCCATACATTACCCCCCTACAACAAAAGTATGCCCTAAAAAAGGAAGGAAAAACAGAGGGGAGGAAAGGTCCATAAATGTTACTTGCTGGGCTACCTCTGGTCCATAGGTCACAGTTCAGAGAACACTGATCCTCTCCATCCAAACTATCGTGCTGGTACAAGCTCTCATAATATCCCAACTGGATTATTGTGTCAGCCTCCTCTCTGATCTCCCATCCTCCTGTCTCGCCCCACCCAGTCTATTCTTTATTCCACTGTCCGGATCATCTTCCCACAGAAATGCTCTGGGCATGTCACTCCCCTACTCAAAAACCTCCAGTGGTTGCCTATCAACCTTCGCACAAAACAAAAACTCTTCACTCTTGGCTTCAAAGCTCTCCATCACCTTGCCCCCTCCTACCTCACCTCCCTTCTTTCTACTGCCCACCCTGTACATTCCGCTCCTCTGCCGCTTACCTCCTCCCTGTCCCGTTCAGGCCTATCCCACTGTCGACCCCTGGCCCACGTCCTACTGTTGTCCTGGATTGCCCTCCCTCCTCACATCCGCCAAACTCTCTTCCCCTCTTCAAAGCCCTACTGAGAGCTCACCTTCTCCAGGAGGCCTTCCCAGACTGAGCCCCCCCTTTCCCTCTGCTCCTCCTCCTCTCTCCTCCCCCCCGCCTCTGTTCTTTCCCTTTCCCCTCCCCTCAGCACAGTGTTCATTTGTGTATATTATTTATTACCCTATTTATTTTGTTAATGAGGTGTATATCTCCTTGATTCTATTTATCTTGATGATGTTGTCTTGTTTTTGTTTTGATCTGCTTTGCTTTGCTGTCTGTCTCCCCCGTTTAGACTGAGAGCCCATCATTGGGCAGGGATTGTCTGTATCTGTTGCAAAATTGTACATTCCAAGCGCTTAGTACAGTGCTCTGCACATAGTAAGCACTCAATAAATATTATTGAATGAATGAATGAACAAACGATCTAGATTATTCCAAACTGACTGGAAATTCATCCCTCTACCATAAGTCAGAAATAGAGGAGGAAAAAAACACATAATTTTTCTGTGACAATGCCTTCAAGTGTTTTCCAGAGCCCCTGAAAAGTCCTAGTATACTGTTTAACTGTTTTGGCAATTTATCATGTAAAAACTTTCTAAAAAGACTATTAATTAGCAGTGCCCTTTTCTAGGTTTTCAAAAAAATATTTCTTACTATTTTAAAAAAAGATCTATGGGAATTTCAGACAAGAATTTGCATTTGAAGCATGTCTTATAGACCAATGTTTCTCCCATTGTAATTTTGGCTCCAAGACATGAGTTTTACTCATCTAAGCCTTGTGAACAGTGATCCATCCACCCAAGTCAGGCATATTACGTTAAATTTACTATAGCTACTTTTCAGCATATTTCCCGGTCAGAGCACCATTCTTCTTCTACATCCTGCAAATGAACAACAGTTTTAGTTATAAATGTTTCCCAGTGAACCAGCACTCTAGATGATAGAATTGAATCTTATTTTATTTTACACAAAAATCTGACATTGATATCACCCATCATAATGATACGGGGCTAAGAAACTCTATTTGGCTCTGCTATGGGCATTTTTTCATTCCAAAGTGAACAAGTAGGACTTACTTAGAATAGGTACGTTTTCTGGTGGACAAGGGCAGAAACAGTAAGGGAAATGTGCTCTCAGCTGAAAAGGGGAAAAGGGAACCAGTAATGTACATTGTTCTTTACCGTTATCAATGTGCTGGGAGAAGGGAAAATACTAAGAACCATTTGATGGCTAGTCTTCGGGAAGGTGAAGCCAAAGCACTACAAAACAATGAAGTTGAAAACATTTCAGGCGGTAAAGGCAATTAAAACATAGCAACCAAGAAACAACACAATCCAGGTAAAATTCCCAATGAACCACTTCATCATCATCAAGGCCTGGCCTCAAACTGACTAAACTTTAAGATTCCTTCCATGATTAAGACTTGCTTAAACCTTTATATTGAGCAGAACAGTGGACAGAGCACCACACTGGGAATTAGTCTGCTCTTGATTATTTGAAACCGCTACTGACTTGTTAGCCTGATCATTATAGTCAATGAAAAGCAGAGAGTTGGGGGAATTGCCCATTTATCATGACTGCAAAAGGCAAAGTGCACAACAGTTTGGAAAAAACAAACATTAAAAGCAGCACTCTTGGTAGATCTTGCCTGATGCTTAACAGTTGTAACAGATCCAGTCTCAATTTTTAGCTCAGGGTAAGGTGACTGGTGACTGGTATTTTTGATGGAATTTGACACAGTTCACCTTGAGAACTCTAAGTATGGCTCTTAGAGAGAAAGGGACAATTCATGAAGTCATTGGCCTCTAGACTTTAAAATCATTGTGAGCAGGGAACGCATCTACCAATTCTATTGCGCTGTACTCTCTCACATGCTTAGTACTGTGCTCTGCACAGAATAAGTGCTGCTCTGCACAGAATAAGTGCTCAATAAATACTATTGATTAAGGGAAAGTCTGGCAACAAATGACATCATGGGGTGGCCCTCCCCTTCCACCCTGTCACTGTCCCTGAGATCAATCAATCAATCGTATTTATTGAGTCTCTATGGTGTGCAAATCGTTTGGGAGAGTACAATACAACAGGGTTGGTAGACATGTTCCCTGCCCACAACAGTTAAGATCTGAGGATTGCTCTGAAACCTCACCTACTTAGGTCAGTAGCAGTGGGGGTAAATGTCTATTAGAGCTGACAAAGTCTGAGATTTAGTTAGTCAGCATGATGGGCTGAGGGCAGGGCTGCTGGGATGGGCTCAGATAGAGGTCTAGTTGATCCTGATGTGGCCTAAACACTCTGGGCATTAGTTGGCAGTTTGATGTCAGGCTTGTGTAATATGGAATCATGGTTAAAATGAAACCCTCTACCAAAAAATTAAATGACAAAAAATACTATTTTCTGCTAATCAGTAAATAATTTATTTAGTGCTTACTATGTGCAGATCACTGTACTTAGTGTTTCAGAGAGTACAATACAATAGAATTAGCAGACACATTCCCCATCCATAATGATCTTACAGCCTAGAGGGTATGAGAACCACCACCTTCCCTTTCTGATTATTCTGAAATGACCCTCCCCAGGTCATGTAGTACTAGTATTTATTAAATGCTTACCAAGTGCGGAACACTGGGAAAAAATAAACAGGTGGAAATTAGATACATCCCTTGACCCTCAGGGGGCTCACAATCGAAAAATGAAAGGGGGAAGAAGAGACTGGTGACAGGCAAAATTGGGTCATGTCAACCTAACTTCCATTCATGGCAATAATGCATGTATCAATTGTTTACACTACTTTGCCACTTATTTATTCATCTAGTCATCATCCTATCATTGCCAGCTCTAGGTTAATTTTACTCAGGCTTCCACTATCTGCAAATAATTCGGGTCTGTCTGCCACCTTTTTTAGGTTGCCAATTCTTTGAGAGCAGAGCCTATGTTTTTTTACTTCTATTGTACTCTCCCAGAAGCTAAATGAGGCTCTCTCCACACAGTAGGCAGTCAATAAATACTAGTTGACTGATGGATGTATATTACATAGAATGTAAACCAATCTGGTTGTATGCCTCCAAATATTTCCATACATTTAAGGCTTGGCATGTTTTTAAATGGAATTAGTTTAGAAGGGAAAATGAATCCCCAAATTTTGATTCATCAACACTTAATTCTAATAAGTTCTGTTGATTCACTTCCCCCACCCCCCCACCAAATCCTTAACATTTTCTCTCTTCCTTTAATTTAAATAAAGATAATTGTCTCGTGTCAGCATGTAAATTTAAACTAGTAACTGCTCACAAAAAAAGTTAGCAACGTGATATATGACATCTATTTTGGAAATATCTTCAAATGGACATAGGTTTGTAAAACATTAACTTGGGAATTTCTGTAGTGCAAAGCAACACAAAGTCATGGTTTTAAACACTTGATAAGATTAGTAAACACTAACCATTATCTGCCCTAGTCATTTGCTCCTTAACATTAGCTTTTTATAGGAGCATAACAGTGTACTATACTTTCAGGGTGGCCAAATGATATTGGCATGCTTCGTCACAAATGCACCAAAGCAAATCCATTACTTCATCTGGAATGAAAAGCCTTAGCTCGTTACATGGACAGTCTGCAAGTGGGAAACTATTTTGGAAGGAATGATTAGTGGATGTGCTTGTGTATCTATAAGATGAAAATACCAGAAGCATAACAGGGAAGAATTTTAAATATATATCTTAGGGACTCATAGAAAGTCAGAGAGTGGTATTATCAAGCTAATTGTGTTGTTTTCACTTTCCTCTTATCACTCAGTCTCTGGAGGACAGACTGAAAAAGCCAACTAATAAGTCAGGAGAAAATGCAAAAGCATATCTGACTTTCTGACTGGGACCTGGAATTAGAGCATATGCCTATCAGAATTGATGCCAATTTCCTAGTCAGCAGTTATGCTATTTTCATCAAGATGAATTTGAAAAGTCCAGGCCAAGCTATTCACCAACTATAACACCACATTCACTTTGGGGAGAAAAACTTTCCCAGCTAACCTGTACTGCTGGTTGAAAAGAAGAGTTTTGGAAGCATAGATATTCAGGATTAATAAGGATTGATTTGGCTCATTAATATATTTTGAAGGCCAATTTTCACAAATATTATGAACACCTAGATGTGAATCAGGCACCTTTGGAAGTTGCATCAATGCGTTCAAGCCTGTAGATATCATTAAGACTGCCATCTCCCTTTCCCAACAAGGACACGATAGATGCAGTAAAGCATTTACCGAATACTAAAAGCATTGGCTGAATACTACCCTAATGAGCTGAAGGAGTTATTCCAGTTTACAAAGAGGTTTAATTTAAAACTAGGGAGTAGCTAGAAAAGGGGTGGTACACAAGTGCAAACTGTTACTACAAGAAGTTGTGCAGTTGAAAGTATCAGTAGGTTCAAAAATGGTTTGACTAAATAGATGAGCAGCTCAGTATGAAATGCCAGGGGGGAAAAAGTTACAGATACTTTGTGAACCACTCCTTAAACATTAGGATTGATGCCAAAGAAGGCAACCATCACACTGGTCTTCCAATTACATCATTTGCACTCTCAGAGAGAATCTGGGCTGGATGGATCATTGGTCTCATTTGGTAATTGTATATTTTTATGTTCTTATACTGGGCAACCTCCCACCACACCCATCACAGAGGTCCATAGGTGCAGGGACTAGAAAAGATAATCTTAGTGGAAGACAAGAGGGAGGAAGGGAGAGAGGGAGGGAGAGAGAGTGCGGGTACGCGTTGGTGTTGGGGGTGGAGAGAGATAGAGAAGTCTGAAGGAAGAGAGAATCAAGGAAATGGTAGCTCAAAGGAGACAGAATAATCACCTGAGGGAGAAGGCACCTAGAGGAAGAGAGGGAACTTGGGTGAAGTCTGGATATTTTTATTAAGGTAATTTTATGAGGTTTGTATTTCTTCCTTTATTGAGCTGTTCTTTTCTTAATGGTTAGCATGTTCAACTTTGTATAATCAGTAACAAATAAAGTTATTAATAGCTTTTCCGATAGTAGCATTCTTTAACTGATTTGGAAGTAGCAAAAAGGCAATTCAGTTGCGATAAAAAAAAATTTAAATATGATACAGAGATCTAATGCACTAGCTAGGAGGGTAAAATGTTTGTTGACAAAATCCTAGCACAAAGCTGTTCAATGCCTTCTGGCAGGAATTCATCATGGCAGATGCATTCTTTCTATTGGGCACCATTTGGATCAATCATTCTTAATGTTTAATAGGATAATAATTTGGCCAAATGGTGATGTATATTTCAATAAAAATTATCCCATCCAAACTTTATCACAAACCAGTGTATGATATTTTACTCTATTATTGATATTTGACACACACTGATTTCTTTTTAGAATTTACACATACAACTGGGGCATTTGTCAAGGATTCAGTCCAAATATTTATCACTTCTAAACTATAATGCAGAAGGCCAATCATAAACAAGGTGAAGCTATGTCATTCTAGGTTTTACTACAAGGCACTTTTGAAGGTAAGTTTATGGGGACACATTAATATTTACTAACAGTCACTTGTCATGAATGACAAACCCCAGGAATGAGAGAATGGCTTTTCCTGGGACCCTAGCTTTATAATAATAATAATAATGTTGGCATTTGTTAAGCACTTACTACGTGCAGAGCACTGTTCTAAGCGCTGGGGTAGATACAGGGGAATGAGGTTGTCCCACGTGAGGCTCACAGTCTTCACCCCCATTTTACAGATGAGGGAACTGAGGCACAGAGAAGTGAAATGACTTGCCCACAGTCACACAGCTGACAAGGGGCAGAGTCGGGATCCCTGTACCATCTATCTGGCTTAGTGGAAAGAGCCTGGATTTGGGAGTCAGAGGACCTGGGTTCAAATCCCAGCTCTGCCACTTGCCTGCTGTCAAAGTCAAGTCACTTAACTTCTCTGCAACTCAGTTTCTTCATCTGCAAAATGGGGATTCAATACCTTTTCTCCCTCTGACAGACTGTAGGAGCTGATTGTCTTGCATCTACCCCAGTGTTTAATACGGTGCTTGGCACATAGTAAGTGCTTAACAAATACCAGAATTACCTTACGTGAACTCATGATGGCCCGCACTTCCAATGCACATTACTATGAACTCTCTCCCTGCTTTCAGGACCAGGAAATGCCCTGCAGGCAAGCTGCAGAGACTATGGGTAAGATTCTACTAAGGGCAGGGCTGGACTAATGTAGTGGTTTACAGGGCCTGAAGCTCAAGGCTTTGAGCTAAGGGGGCACAAAGGTGGTGACTGAGACCTGACTTCAGTCTGTAATCACATGACTCCTGACACTACCAACATGACCACTGCTTGGGACACTTACAATGGTAAGATAGCAGCCATACCAGACCAACCTAAGATGGCAGCCAGAAATGTGCAGTGCCAGAAAGCGGTAGAGCTGATTAGCAGTCTCTGCCACCCTGCCTGACATTGTGTATGCATTGCAGCTATTTTAGGGATTTTTAATTTCTCCAGCAATTTTCTACCCCCTGTTCCCCTAACATCTCCTCCTCAGCTATCCCCTACAATAAAAATGGTTATGAAAAGTCATGATCTGTCTGAAACGGTTCAAGTTAGGGCTCCTGCACACATTGAGACACTGCTGCTGGCTTCCTCAATGAACTGCCCTGAGAAGGTTTCTCAGTCTACAGTGGAGTTCATCCATTTTGCCAGAACCCCCCTCCACCTGCTTCCCTTCTGGCCCCCGAAAAATATTCACCTCAGCCAACACCTAGGGGAATGTTTGCCATGGCGGGGCCAAGGTCTGGGAAGAGGCAAAGGGGAAGGAGGAGTGCAGCGGTGGTGTTACCCAAGTGGCCTGGTGAGATGAGGGTCAGCGACTGTCGTCTTTCAGCCTGGGTCTGAGTTGCAGGTGCCGGGCGTGCTGAGGGAGGCAGGTGGAAGGGCCTGTGAGAGAGTAGTGTGTAGTGTTGGGTTTCAGCATGGAGGCTGTGGTGGAGGCCTGTGCCATGCTGAAGGGGGACTGTGTGGGGTGCGCTCAGAGTTCATCTCTGACACGTGGATGCCACTTGGATCAGCAACCCAATGCTGCTCTGCTGTAGTTTCGGCTCTCCCATTGCTGCCACCACAAGGATGTGTGCCTGGGAGACTTCAAACTCGGGTGCGCCAAGGCTACCAAGTCGAGGCAGGTTTCCAGTGGAAAAGTGGGATGAGGGAGAATGGGAAAAGAGAGGGGAAGTGGGTGGAGATACTTGGACTGGCTATTGTGGGTTTCAATTCTATGGGGGACCAGAAAACAGGCACAAGTAATGGCAAGATCTCATCAAAGCATGACACAATAGCATGACTTATTGTGGAGGGGTCCCTGAAAAATCAAGTAGCCTGGGGAACCTTCATTTGACCCAAAGTATGGTCTACAGCTTTGCAAAAACTACTGCAAAACCTATTGGATCATTTGGTCATGTCTACATGCTGCATCTAAATATTAGTTTTGAGGATTATGAAAAGAACAGTATATTTCCAATGAACAAGCTGGATTTTTTTTTAATATTTTGGACAAAGTGACTGATACAAATTCACATGTAATTTGCTTGGCCAAGCTGCACAAGGCAGATGGTAAGTCTCTTAGTAAAGTAAAGTAAGTAAGTCTCTTAGTAAAGTAAGAGAAGCAGCGTGGCTCAGTGGAAAGAGCACGGGCTTTGGAGTCAGGGCTCATGAGTTCGAATCCCAGCTCTGCCACTTGTCGGCTGTGTGACTGTGGGCAAGTCACTTAACTTCTCTGTGCCTCAGTTCCCTCATCTGTAAAATGGGGATTAAGACTGTGAGCCCCACGTGGGACAACCTGACTCCCCTATGTCTATCCCAGCGCTTAGAACAGTGCTCGGCACATAGTAAGCGCTTAACAAATACCAACATTATTATTTTATTAAAGGACACTGCTCATGATGAAATGTAGATGAGAAACTCAGATGAATTTGGATCAGATCAGGAGTGGAAGGTAGAACAGTTCAGAATGGAGCACCAGTTAAAGAAAAAATGCCAGATTGCCAATTCCAGTTGGAACCGATGATAATGATGATGATGGGGAATTTATTGATGATAATAATAATAATTGTGGCATTTGTTAAGTGCTTACTATGCACCAAACATTGACCTAAGCACTGGGGTAGATAGAAGGTAATCAGGTCAGACACAGTCCCTGTCCCACATGGGGCTCACAGTCTCGAGTACTGTCTCAGCAAAACCAAAGTATGATAGCACTTCTTGGGGCCAATAGGGTCAAAAGTGGTCAAGAGGTCAACTAGAATTAGGTCAGGGAAGTGCCTATTGGACCTGATTATCAGATGAGTAGTGACCTCAATGGAATGAAGGTGACCTACACCTGATTGAAGTCGGCCAACAGATCTGGTGAAGAGGAAGTGGAGGCAGTGGGTACAGACACCCTGTTTAAGGAGTTTGGGCAGAAATGGGAGGAGAAGTGGAGCAGGGGGTCCAGAAAAGCCTTTTTAGCATTGATTGACTTGAGCATGCTTGAAAGCAGAAGGGAAGGAGACATTTGAGAATGAGAGATTTTCTTTTGTACAATAGTGATATGGCACTGACATCTTTTTTTTATGGTATGGGTTAAGCATTTACTATGTACCAGACACTGTACTAAGTGCCGAGGCAGATGCGAGCTAATCACTCTGGACACAGTCCATGATCCATAATCTCCACTTTTTGGATGAAGGAACAGGAGGTCCCAAGAAATAAAGTGACTTGCCCAAGGTCACACAGCAGGCAAGTCACAGAGGTGGGATTAGAATCCAGGTCCTCTGACTCCTGGGCCTTTGCTTTATCCACTAGGCCAACACTGCTTTTCTTTATGCCCAATACTTCTATTTTAAGCATCAAGCCTTCTTCAGCCTGATCTCCCTCTGACAAATTCTGCGGCTCCAAGGTGATGCCCATGTTCAGAGAGTCCTGGGAGGGACTAAGTGGGGAAGTCAAGGGACATGCTCATTTTGGGTGAAAGGTTCATTTTTCCTCCTCTAGACTGTAAACTCCTTGTGGGTAGGGAACATATCTACCAAATCCATTTTGTTGTATTTTTCCAGGTGCTTAGTACAGTGCTCTGCACACAGTAAGTGCTCAATAAATACGACTGATTGATTGTGGGTGGCCCTGGAATTCTACAAAATGCTGCTACAATGTCACCAGCTATGTTTCCTTGTTCAGTACCTGTGAAGGCCTTCAGCAGAGGAGAAACCCAAGGAGATGGTAGTTGAGTGGGAGGAGGAAATGGAGGGGTTTGGGGAAGTTCCCAACTCATTAGTATGGTCACAGGTGGCACTTGCAAAAAAAAAGGTACCCTTTTGTTGGCCAAGAAGTAACAGGCACATGTTACATCATGTAATGACATCACATGGATGCACAAACCCTAAAGCATTTCTCCAGAGCCACTGTGAATTTCAGGAACATGGGTGTCCCTTCCAAGCCACAGGGACTTGTTAGTGGGAGCCAAAGCAGAGGGTGACTGGATGCTGAAAATGAAAAATCATGGAAACAAATGCAACCATTGCTATATCAGTGCCACGCAGGACCTGGACCTGGTGAAAACTGGAAGAATGACCATCCCATACTTGATGGTTTCTATCTTATCAACTCAGTAGTTGCCCAGGTGATCAAAGGTTAGTGAAGGGGGTGGGGTCACTGAATGCCGGCCTGGAGTCACTGAGGTTGTGACTGGAGTCAGAGGGCTAGTCTGGGGTCATTGAGGTTAGGCCTGGAGAGAACGTGAAGGGCTGCCGGGGTGGCGGGGGACAGAAGAAATGACTCAGGGCAGGAGGGATAGGGTGAGTTTTGTGGCAGAAGAGTAGGGACAAGCTGTCCCTGGGGTCAGGTATGGGCAGTTGCATGTGGGAAGTGAGATGGAAAGCAGGGGATGGGGTGGGTGAGAAGGAAAGCGGAGAACAGACTCGGTGAGAGGAAAGCAGGGGATGGAGAGGGTGAGAGTGAGGGAAGCTGGACAGTGGGCGGAAAGCACTTACAATATGTCAAATTATAGTTCTCTCCTCTGGTACTCTCCCAAGCGCTCAGTAGTGTGCTCTGCACACAGTAATCAATCAACTTTCAATCCTAATCCCAACGCTAGTGCCAGTTCATTCATTCAATTGTATTTATTGATCACTTACTGTGTGCAGAGCACTCTAAGCGCTTGGGAGAGTATAAAATAACAATAACCAGACACATTTGCTGCCTACGATGAGCTTACAGTCTAGAGGGGGGATGTGTCTGCTTATTATTTTGTACACAGTTCAAAAATTCTAATATGCTAAACAAGTATGAAACAAGTTTAGCTATTTTTGTCTTGCAGCACTTCACCATAAACACAAATGTATTAATTCATAAATATATCAACTTCACATTAGCAAAAATGACCTGAAACTTCTAGAATAAGCCAAAGTCTTCCCTTTTTGAGGTGTCCCACTGACTGCTCAATTTTATTCCAGTTTTGTTCTTGCTTTAAGGAACAGCTTTCTCTTTCTTCATAGCAGTAACTGAAATTTGGAGTTATATATTTGTAATGATTTTTTCTTGCAATATATTGAGACATACAATGCTTTAGTATCAAAAAAGGACTTTTTACCCTTGTACACTGATAAAACCATATAATATTATTGCTTTCTTTTCCCCTGGACTTTGCTTTGAGACCTAAACTTTTTCCTTTTTCCCTTCATGTGTTAGGACAACATCTACTTAGACCCTTCAGACTGTTGGGTCATACTTTTTCATCTATAACACAAGTAACATACAAGTAGGAACTTTTTCTTATGGAGGCACAGAGACATTAATTGATTTTCCCAAGCTCACACAGCAGGAAAGCAGGAGAGTCAGAATTAGAACTCAGGTTCCTTGACTCCCAGGTCATGCTCTTTCCACTAGACCACACTGCTTCACTTACTAATTCTATTGTACTCTCTCTCACAAGCTCTGAATACAGTAGGTGCTCAATTAACTATTGATTGATTGATAGATTGAGAAGAAGGTGTTCAAATTTGGAATGGTATCCCAGTGTTCTAGTTTTCAGCAAAAAGAATATGGCCAGTCTATAATTTTTACCTTTATATTATTCTGTATTGCCCACCATATACTTTCATTAGTGTCCTCTTCATCAGGATAATGAGAATCAGCAAGGTCGATGTTGCACTGTTTCAGTGCAGTAGCTCTTGGATCCAAGTCAGTTCGCATCAAACCAGTCCTGGTGCTTTCTTCTAGTAACATCTGTATCTAAAAGGCCGGCTGAAAAAAAAACATTTGAGAGAGACACCAGTCACATTGGTAAAGAGGCAGGTGGTCTTATGTTCATCATCATCATTATAGTAATAATAATAATAACTATATTTGTTAAGTGCTTACTATGTTCCAGGCACTGCACTAGATACAGGGGTAGACACAGGATAATTGTGTTGGACACAGTCCCTGTCCTACATAGGGCTCACAGTCTTAATCCTCATTTTCCAGATGAGGTAACTGAGGCCCAGAGAAGTGAAGTGACTTGTCCAAGGTCACAAAGACATGTGGCAGAGCGAGGATTAGAACCCAGGTCCTTTAGATTCCCAGGCCTATGCTTGAGTGCTTACTGTGAGCAGAGCATTGTACTGAACACTTGGGAGAGCACAATATAACAGAGTTGGTAGATACGTTCCCCGCCCAGAACGAACTTACAGTCTAGAGGGGGAGACAGACATTAATATAAATGACTAATACTGTATAATTTATAGATATGCACATAATGCTATGGGCCTGAGGGTTGAGTGACTATCAAATGCCCAAATTTCACAGATCCAAGTGCATTAAGAGGACTGTTAGAATGTTACCACAGAGTGCTTGTGGGTGTCTTTATTCTTCAGCAGTTTGACATTCCGCCAACTAGGTGGTTGGGATGCCACTTTGTTAAACAGTTAGTTTAGCATAAATGAAAGCTTGGAATGCAGTCAGCCCAGCATTTGTTATTATGCATAGCTACAATAATACAAATCTCCTCCAGGTAATTAGGGTGGGTAAAGCACTGAAGCAATTACATAAAAATCCATTAAAACCAGGTCTCTAGCCCACAGGGGGCTTATAATTTAAATGACAATGTAATCTATTCAACGATAAAAATATGGTTAAAATTCAATAATTCAAAAGCATTGGCAGTGAAGTATGAGTTACTAACTACTTTAAAAGGGCTGTTGTTGGGCACCTCACCTCTTCTAGTCAAATCACTCTGAGAAGATAGGGGTCTTCCCTCCCTTCCTCCAGCGATTGGATATTTAACACAACTATGGGAGACAGTATGGAGGTAGTCATTCATTCAATCGCATTGACTGAGCGCTTATTGTGTGCAGAGCACTGTACTAAATGCTGGGAAGAGTAAAATGCAACAGACACATTCCCTGCCCACAATGAGTTTACAGTCTTAAACTCGTTACAGACCATAGAGCCCCAATGTTGGAGGAGCTCCAGAGACCATGATTGTGGGCTTCTCCCTGCTGTCCACTGCTGGGGTGTTGGGTGGGGGAATGAGGGGAGGGGTTTTGCTCCCATAATGGCAGTTGGAATGATAAGGATGCCCCAGAAGTTAGGCTAAAAACACCCCCTCAGAAACCAAGCCCTCTTGTGATCAATATCTTAACCACAGTCCTTCTGGGCAACTACTGAAGAATAAACATTATTCCAGAATCAGTCCCGCTTCATAGTGGACCATGGTGGACAAGATATTTCATACATTCAATTGTATTTATTGAGTACTTGCTGTGTGCAGAGCACTGTACTAAGTGCTTGGGAGAGTACAATACAACAATAAACAGATACATTCCCTGCCCACAATGAGCTTACAGTCTGCATGTTGGTCACAGGAATGGAGGGAATGACATCAAGAACTCTCTGAGTGGCCACACATTTCACAAAAGCACTGAAGCATCATGGTCTAGTGGATAGAGACTGGATGGGACTGGGAACCAGAAGGATCTGGGTTCTAATCCTGACTCACCATTTGTCCACTGTGTGACCTTGGGCAAGTCACTTCATTTCTCTGTGCCTCAGTTCCTTCATCTGTAAAATGGAGAATAAGACTGTGAGCCCTATGAGGGACATGGACTGTGTCCAAGCTGATTATCTCATATGTACCCCAGTGCTCAGTACAGTGCCTGGCACACAGTAAGTATTTTACAAATACCGTAATAAAAAAATGAAACAAAACAAAAAACATCAGTAGATCTGGACTGTGGAAACTACCAACAATGTCTGGATGTACTGAAAAGTTTATCAAGCAGAAGCTCCTGATGGGATTGGTTTTTCCAACAGCTCTCTCCCTCTCACACTCAGCTCACTATCTCCATTCCTCCCAAGGTAATGAATTAATAATAATTATGGTATTTGCAAAGCACTTACCCAGTCCCTGTCCCATGTGGGGCTCACAGTCTCAATCCCCATTTTGCAGATGAGGTAACTGAGGCACAGATTAGTTAAGTACTTTGCCCAAGGTCACACAGCACACAAGTGGCTGAGCCAGAATTAGAATCCATGACCTTCTGACTTCCAGGCCCGTGCTCTATCAACTATGTCATGCTACGTCTCACCCCCTGTGCCTCCTTCTAATTTTCCCATCTCTTACCCCTAGCTCACACCCTTTCTTTTTGCCCAGAACTCCCTCTTCCATCACATATGACACCATATCTCCCCATCTTCAAAACTCTACTGAAAACCCACCTCCTCAAGGAGGCATTTCCAATTAAGCCCTATCTTCCTAGGAGATACTTAAGTGCTAAAGTGTTCAAATATAGCCACTAAATGCAGTTGTTGGTAGTGTTCATTCAACAACTGCATTTAGTGGCTATATTTGAACACTTTAGCACTTCAGTATCTCCTTGATATATTAACTTACACTTATTTATCACTCTATACAATTTTACTTTCAGCATTTTGTGAATAATAGTAATAATAATAATGTGGCATTTGTTAAGCACTTACTATATGCCAAGCACTGTTCTAAGTGCTGGGGGGATACAAGGTAATTAGGTTGTCCCACGAGGAGCTCACAGTCTTAACCCCCATTTTACAGATGAGGTAACTGAGGCCCAGAGAAGTTAAGTGACTTGCCCAAAGTCACACAGCTGACTAGTGGCAGAGCCGGGATTAGAACCCATGTCCTCTGACTCCCAAACCTGTGCTTTTTTGACTGAGCCACGCTGCTTCTCATAATAAATGTTTTGCATGTGTCCCTGTAGACTTCTTGTGGAGCAGGGAATATCTAACAACTTTGTTATATTGTACTCTCCCAAGCACTTAGTACACTGCTCTGCACACAGTAAATGCTCAATAAATATGACTGTCAGCCTCCTCCATTAGACTGTTAGCTCCTTGAAGCCAGGGACCACGTGTTTTACTCAGTTGTCCTCCCAAGTGTTTAGAATGCAGTGCTCTGCACACAGTAGGCATACAATGAATACCATTCACTTATTATTGATCAATCACAACCCCAATATTACTCAAAAGGGCCTTGTTTCACCCTTTTCCTGTCACCAACGGAGTGAAGCAGGATTATGGATCGGGTTCAGTCTTATTCAAACTATTCTATGTAGCCAGGTTTGAGACTATAACAAGGATCCTAGAAGATGGTGTCAGAATTCTCTGGGAATTTTTTTTTTCAACTTGATAGGGCTTGAACATTGCTTAAATTCTTGAATCCCTCATATAGGAGCTTCTATATACTAATGACTGTACTCTGGAAGCACATCCCCAAGAAAACCTGTAGACATTCGGCTTTGAACCATTTCTCAGAATCGACAAAGTTTTATGGAACATCAATTAGTTTTAAGAAGAGGAATAATGTACCAGCTCCATTTGACAAATCCTAAATACACAATCCCGGATCATATTAGTGACATAGACTTAAACAAGTTACTGAATTTGGCTACCTGGGAAGGGGATTCTCCAATGAAATAAAGGATAGGAAAGGAGGTAGAAAATTAAATCAAAAAAGTTAGCTTGCCCCGTGGGAAAATTACAGATGGACATTGGTGGCAATATTAGCATCAAGATTCAGTCCAAATTGAAGCTCCTCAGAATTATCAATAAATCAATGGTATTTATTGAGTGCTTACTATGTGCAAAGCTCTGAACCAAGTGCTTGGGAGAGTACAATAAATACAATAGAGTTATAAAACACATTCCCTGCCCACAAAGAGGTTACAGTCTAGAAGTGGAGACAGACATTAATATGAATAATTTATAACATATAATTTGAAGATATGTACATAAGTGCCGTGGGGTTGTAGGTGGGATGACTATCAAATGCCCAAAGGTTGCAGATCCAAGTGCATAGACAACACAGAGAGACAGCATGGCATAGTGGATAGAGCACGGCCCCGGGAATAAGAAGGTAATAGGTTCTAGTTCTGGCTCTGCCACTTGTCTGCTGTGTGACCTTGGGCAAGCCACTTCACTTCTCTGGGCCTCAGTTTCCTCATCTGTAAAATGAGGATTGAGAATGTGAGCCCCATGTGGCACAGGGATTGTGTCCAAACTGATTTGCGTGTATCCACCCCACTGCTTAGTACAGTGCCTGGCACATAGTAAGTGCTAAACAAATACCATAATTATTAATTATTAACACAGAAGGGAGAGGGAGACAGGGAAAAGATAGCTTAATCAGGGAAGTGTTCTGACCTATATCTGGAATATGTTGTATATTTTTTATTATTATTTTGACTACTAGTAATAATAATGATAACGGTATCTGTTGAGTGCTTTACCATGTGTCCAAGCACTGCATTATGCGCTGAGGCAGGAACAAGACCATTAATTCCCACATAAGATTCACAGTCCAAGTAGGAGGGAGAATAGGAGTTGAATCCCCATTTAGGAGACGAGATATCTGTGACAGAGAAATCACTTGCCCAAGGTCACACAGCAGACAATCATGGTCTTCAATGACTGTGAGACCCAGACCTATACCACAGGTGCCATGCAGTCCTTAATATTAAGAAGCAAAATGAGGACAAGAATAAAGAGGATGTGGAAAGCAGTCAGACTACAAGCAACAAAGCAATAGTCACATCCTACTTTGTTGAGATAAATGAGAAAAATGGATGTCAGTACGATTTCTGAACGGCTGTTCTGTGGTGAACTTAAACGGGGTACCCAAACAGGGTGGGAAGAAAAAGACCTTTAAAGACAGTGAAGCAAAACCTTAAATCAGGGGCCAGCAACCTATGATTCGGAAACCATACCTGGCTCTTTTTGGAAGCAGATGTGTCCCTCAAGAAGTGTTGGGATGGTGGGGAAGGGTGGTATAAGGCACTTAAAACTGCCACCCAGGACCTGGGGCAAAGGGGACAGGCCCCCACTCAACACCCCAGAATGCACAGTGCCCCTACTGTGCACAGTACTGCTACTGCAGCCGACCTTAAGGGGGTCATAGCAGATTAATCCATCAACGGTATTCACTAAGCACTTACTATGTGCAGAGCACTGTAGTAAGAAGTGCTTGGTGGAATACAATATACCAGAGTTGGTACATACGTTCCCCGCCCACAAAGAGTTTCCAATCTAGATGGTGAAGATGTTGGGCTCCACCCAATCCATCCCTGCCAGATATTAGGGGAAGGAGGGGCAAGAGAGTAGAGTCAGGCAGTCCTCCTAAACAGCAATAGTGTGCCTGCCCAGGGATTGATGCCAGGTGGGCACCGACTCCTGGAAGGTTGTGGATCCAGTCGCCTGCCTCATTCATTCAATCGCACTTATTGAATCCTTACTGCATGCAAAGCACTGTACTAAGCACTTGGGAGAGTACAATATAACAATAAACAGACATAATCCCTGCCCACAACGAGTTTACTCGAGTGCCCACTCGACACGATTTGGACTGGGGGATCCTTTTCCTGTTCTGTCCAGGAAAGGAGTGCATACCCTTTGTGGAGGGTGACCAGAATCCACTCTGAAACCTCCTACAAGTTCCACAATTGGGAGGGAAGGCAGCAATTCTTAGCTGCCAATCCCTTCATCCCCCTCCCTTTTGCTCATCTCCCCTGCTCCACTTGCAGCAACAGCTGTTGCTACGAAGCAGCTGTGTGGCACAATGTTATCACTTTGCAGTATGTATCACCTGATGGATGATGTCATGCATCACAGAGGGGGTCGGGTCACATGAAACCTAGTAGCCATGGGCCATTGTGGGGGGCAGGGGAATTAATCCAAACCAGTCACACAGGGCAGGCATAGTGTGGAGGTGGGATAGGGGTGGATGAGATTTAAAATTGCTAGAGTTATAATGAGGTATGCTATGGTAATGTGTCTAAATTGTATGATTAGCTCTACAATAATATTAATGATAATATTTTTGGTACTTAAGTGCTAATTTTGTGACAAGCATTGTGCCAAGCACCGTACTTTTTTCAAAGTATGTGCACCAATTACTCAAAGGTTTAATCTTGTTTGGCTCTTCTACAGAAAAGGTTTGCCAACCACTGCCTTAAATGCTGGAAAATAGCATTAGCACAAAGCAGCCTGTTTGCACATAAAACAAAAACCACCTTGAGTACTGAGGGTAAGAAATGCAACAAGGGACAATATTGACATGTGCACACTGGAGAAGGGGTTGTAGGTCCATTGGTTCTCTCCGTCTCCATGCAGAAGCATTTCAAAGGGTTACTTTGAGGCTTAGGTAAAGTACATATAAATAGGACTGAAAATTTCTTAGGAGAAACATGCAACACAGTCAGTGTAAGAGCTAATGATAGGGGGAGATAAATAAAAGAGTGCATCAGAAATATAGCATCTGCAAATATAATAGCTGAGTCTAGTGCCCACTGGTTTAGAGCATGATAATACACATGACAGGAATGGAGTACTTTGTGTGGAAAGAAAACAGATTTTAAAATGAAGGTCCTTGAGTGACGATTTGAAAGCAAGCCAACACATAGCCTTCATCACTTGAAGCAGGATAAAGAACCCGTCCTTTACTTACCAAGATTAGAACAAAATTCAGCAGTATGTTGATGACTGAAGCCTGGTGAGAAAAGGTCTGGGAAGGGAGGAAATTGACAGCTGGGGAAAGGAGGGAAGAAGAGTCTTCCTGAAGGATTTAAAAAAGAAAAAGGGAGTTCAACATTTTGGAAATGGGGTGCATGTTCTAGTCTATGCCCACTTAACGTTGAAATCTTAACAGCAACAGCCAGATTCCTAATGAATTGGTATGAGTGGCCCCCCAAAAAAGTCTCCTGGGGGAAAAAATGAGTATTATCTATTTCCCCATTATTCTATGAAATGAATGGCAAATTGACATCTAACAAACAGGGCTATAACTTCGTATTTCTATCTGCATCACTGATTTTGAAATAAAGTGTGAGAGCACCCTGGTAGCTAATTAGTTGGTGATTCTTTCCCCCAAATTATCCAAGTTCAAAAGTCTAGGAATCTGTGGGTGGTCATTTTGTCAAACATTAATGATTAACAGCAATTTGGAAAGAAAAAACATAAAGAGGACTGCTTCAAAAGAAGAATATGAAATAGAAACAGACTTCAGAAATATTTACAGAATACAATGGGGACAATAGAGTTAAATTTGGAGAAAAGGTAATGTATAAATCAAATAAATGACATTTTATCAAAAGTTTAATTTGATAGCTCAATATCACATTAAAGACCTGAATTTTCAATTACCCAACTCACATAACTGGCTAATTTTACAGGAAGAGTTTGGTTTTCCAGCATTCGTCCTATCCTTGTCTTTTATGTTGTTTTTGGGTTCTTAAAATGTTTTTTCTTTCCTTATGAGTCTGTCCTCAGTCCCCTTTTATACTTAAATTGTGGGCAATATGAGGGCCAGGTACTATATCAATTTTCAATCTGCATATTTTTCCTCATTTTTTTCCAGAGTTCTTTCCACACAGTAAGTGCTTAATGTTACTATTGCTACTACCTCCTAAAATCACTTGCTCCCAATATCTTTCCCTTACTGCCATCTTCAACTTCACTCTCCAATGGCTCCTTCCCCTCTGCCTTCACAGACATGTGAGTCTCCTCCATTACTTAAAGCCCTTGACCCCTGGTCCCTTCCGCTATTGCCCGATCTCCTGCACCATTACTACTCAAACTCCTAGAAAGGGTCATATACACCCATTGCCTTCACTTCCTCTCCACCAACTCTCTTCTCCACCCTCTGAAGCCTGGCTTTCATTCATTCAGTTGTATTTATTCAGCACTTACTGTGTGCAGAGCACTGTACTAAGCACTTGAAAAGTACAATTTGGCAACAGAGACAATCCTCACCCAACAACGGGCTCACAGTCTAGAAGGGGGAGACAGACAACAAAACAACAGGCAACAAAACAAGTAGACAGGCAAACAAGTAGACAGGCAGACTCTTCTTTCCATCAAGACTACACTCTTGAGGTTCATCATCATCAAAGGCATTTATTAAGCACGAACGAGGTGCACAGCACTGTATTAAGGTGCTTGGAAGAGTACAATACAACAGAGTTGGCAGGAACCTTCCCTGCCCACAAGCTAGAGGTCACCAATGAAAGTCCTTATGAAATTCCATCTTGATGAGCCTCACTTAATCTGCTGCTTTTGATGCTATGGACCACTCCCTCCTCCCACTTAAAACACTAGGTTTTGCTGTCACGGTACTAACCTGGTTTTTCTCCCTTTCTGACCACCTGTCCTCTGTTTGCAGGGTTACTATTGGCTTCAAGATTATGCATCAACTCACCCCACCTGCTACTCCACAGCTCGCAATCTTTGTTCCTCTAAAGTTCACCATCCAACTGTACCTCATTCTGACTTCTCATGCTCCCAATTCAACACTCACGCCGTTCCTCTGGTCTCCAGCAGACTTCATCCCTCCTCACCCTCAAATCCCTCCAAAAATCCCACCTCCGCTAACAAGCCTTCCCTGATTAATTACTGACACCTCAAATCACATCAAACCAACGGCCACTTCTAGCAAGCAGCGTGGCTCAGTGGAAAGAGCCCGGGCTTGGGGAGTCAGAGGTCATGGGTTTGAATCCTGGCTCTGCCGCTTGCCAGCTGTGTGAGTCTGGGCAAGTCACTTAACTTCTCTGTGACTCAGTTACCTCATCTGTAAAATGGGGATTAAGACTGTGAGCCCCATGTGGGACAACCTGATCACCTTGTATCCCTCCAGCACTTAGAACAATGCTTTGCACATAGTAAGTGCTTAACAAATACCACTATTATTATTATTAATGTATACTTGCTTTCAGCACCTGTGCATACAGCTATATTACACTGTACATTCATTTATTCTGACGGTAAAATATTTTTATGACTGTCTTGTGGGCAAGGAATATGTTTTGTGCTTCTGTTCAGTACAATGCCAAGTGCTTACTACAGTGCTCCGCACACAGTAAGCACTCAATTAACCTCATTGATTCCCCAAGCACTGAGTTCAGAACACTGCCTCCAGTGATCCCTCAATAAATACCATTAGTACTACTATCCCTGCAGACAATAGTTTGCAGTTCGATGGAGCTCCCTGAGCATACTTCTGGCATATTAGGTTGTCTGCTTCAAAAGGACAGAGAGAGAAGGAAATTACAAAGGAATGAAATTCCTGATTCTGTAATTTCAGATTGGACATAAATAGACAGTGGGAAGCAGCATGGGCCTGGTAGTCAGAAGGATCTGGGTTCTAATCACAGTTCCACCACTTGTCTGCAGTGTGATCTTGGGGAAGTCACTTACCTTCTCTATGCCTCGTTACCTCATCTGTGAAATGCAGACTAAGACTGTGAGCCCCTGGTGGGACTTGGACTGTGTCCAACCTGATTAGCTTGTATCTACCCCAGTGCTTAGTACAATGTCTGGCACATAGAAAGCACTTAAATACCATAAGAAAAAAATAAAAGGCCATATATTTTTAATACCCGTAACGGTGAAGTAGAGCAAAAACCAGGATACAATGCCAGGCCTAGAACTGTGGCCAAGCCCCACAGCACTTCTGTACATATCTGTACTTTATATTAATGTCTGTCTCCCTGTCTAGACTGTAATTTCACTGTGTACAGGGAATGTGTATCTTATATTGCTGTGTTGTACTCTCTCAAGTGCTTAATACAGTACCCTGTACGCAGTAAGCACTCAATAAGTACGACTGATTAAGAGTTCAGTTTTTTATGGGACAGACACTTTGAGAGCTTTCTCTTACAGCACCATCTGACAACATACAAACATAAGGCATTTCAAAGTTGGTTGAGGGTCTGGTTCTTGCACTGCTCACCAGTTCAATTCTTGTGAGGATCTAGGAATTAATGAGCTGTCTGCTGAAACTTAGCCTTTCTGTGACCTTCTAACTCATCTGAGAAAGCAGAATTTAGTGATTTGTAGAATCAATTACATTCTGCAGATTATCTCTTAGCAACCCTCTTACCATCCCCTCTCTATGCTTTATTCAAAGCCCAGTTGCAAGAACACACACATTTCAAAACCAACAGAAGGGCTTCCCATTTGGCATCCAAATGCAGGCTATCTTCAGGAGGCAGAATATTAAGTCAACACTTTTAGTCCCTGAGTTCCTGAACTCTGCTACTCACAAATTGAAGACCTTGGATTAGTCCAAAGGCTAGTGGCAAAATCAATGGACGAATAATGTTAAATAAATCAGGCATGCAACTGAGTGAATTACAGCTCAGTATTGTTCTGGAAGGTATCTGTCTTTCAAATGAGTTGTTGGTATTGCCAATGTAGGTAGGAAAGTGACAAGAGAATTAAACTCCTCTGAGGAATAACAGAAAATCTTCCATCCTTTGAAATAAGCCACTATAACAGTCTGGAAATTCCCTTTTGACTGGAAACATTCTTAGAAATAGAATTAGGGACCAGAAGATGTGTAAGAAATGGACAAGATCATTGTGGGCAGGGAAGGAATCTACCAACTGTTATGCTGTACTCTCCCAAGCACTGGAGTACAGTGCTTTGCACACAGTAAGCACTCAGTAAATACAATTGATTGATTGAAGAACTAGTCTGGTAAGTCAAATGTTCCAACAGTGTAAGGGCAATATAAGATTCTCCGCAAAAAAAAAATTCTTGCAACATTTTGGTTTCTTTTCCAACATACCAACTTAAATTACAAGCAAATGAAAATTAGTATAACAGGAGTTCATTCGGTCATAGTTATTGTTTACTGTGTGCACAGCACTGTACTAAGCACTTGGTAGAGTACAATACAACAATAAATAGACACATTCCCTGCCCACAACGAGCTTACCATCTGTGATTTAATAACTAATAGGCTTTCTTTTGAGGAATGTTTATCTTTAAAACAGGACAAAAAGCCAGAGCAGTCATTGAGCATAGCAAAATAGAAATCATAAAAGCAATAGCAAGAGTAGGGTCAGTACTTAAAATGGGAATTAAAATGGTAAAAGTCATATTAAATTTGAAACATTCACAAATGACACATCCAGATTCTTATTAATAATAATGATAAGATGTGGCAAGCACTGGGCTAAACCCTGAGATAGATATAAAATAATCAGCTCAGATCTAGTCTCTGTCCAACATGAGTTTCACAATCTTAGGGTTATACCCATTTTACAGATGGGAAAATAGACACAGAATGCTTAAGTGACTGTGGTTCACTGTCACACAGCAGGCCAGTAGCAGATTTGGGATTGGAATCCAAGGCTCCTGATTCCCAGTCTCACCACACTTTCCACTTAGTTATATTGCTTTTTTCATTACAAACATCACACTGACTGAGAAGGGGTAGACTCTTGCCATTTAGCTTACCAAGCTTAACTTTCCTCACTTTAGCATCACTACCCACCTGTGGATTGAAATCCGCCATGATGATCACTTTGTTCCATTTGGTATGACTCCACTGAATCTTAGAGAATTCATACTTCTCTTCATTGGTATTCATCACTTTGGGGGAATATGCACTGAGGATGGTAACAGTGTTTTTGCTTTAGAAGCAGGGATAGGGTCTTCAGTCAGCCACTTAAGCCTCTGGCCTGATTGCAACTTTTGAAATAATAACTGTGGTATTTGTTAAGCGCTTTACTATGTGTCGAGCACTGTTTTAAGTGAGGGAGTCATCGTCATCATATGCTGTTGAGTTGTTTCCGATTCATAGCGACATTATGAACTTTATCCCTAGAGTTTTCTTGGTTAAAAAATACAGAAGTGGTTTACCATTGCCTTCTTCCACGGTAGTGCGGGAGTAGACACAAGGTAATCAGGTGAGACGTAGTCTCTGTTCCAGATGGGGCTCACAGTCTAAGTAGGAGGAGAATGGGAATTGAATCCCCATTTTGCAGATGAGGAAACTGAGGCACAAAGAAGTGACTTGCCCAAGGCCACACAGCAGGCCAGCGGTAGAGCTGGAATGAGAACAGGGTGGCCTAGAGGATAAAGCATGGGCCTGGGAGTCAGAAGGACCTGGCTTCTAATCCCGGTTCCACCACTTGACTGCTGGGTGACTCTGGGGAACTCACATAACTTTTCTGTGCCTCAGTTACCTCACCTGTAAAATGTGATTAATATTGTGAGCCCCATGTGGAGCATGGACTATGTCCAAACTGATTAGCTTGTACCTACCCAAGTGATTAATACAGTGCCTGGCACATAGTGCTTAGCAAATACTGTAAAAACAAACCAGGTCCATCCTCTTTCCACTAGTCCATGCTGAAAGACATAAATCCAAAGAAGGAAGGTTTCTCCAGCAAAGGTGTATCTATGATCCGTCTCTATAAGCTTTACTGTATCATAGTGTCTGGTTTTTGTATAGCCAATTCATGTGCAGCAAGTGCCAGTTTTCTATTTGAACCAACCTCTGTAGTCAGTCTCACGTGTCAAATTGATGTTCCAGGACACAAAGGTTACTTTAGTTGCATTTGTTAATTTTCTATTGGTTAAAGCACCACAAGGTTAAATCCTGTTAACCTGCTTCAACTGAGAAAGGCAGGCATTTTTTAGGGCATTTTTAAAATTCCTTCTCTTTTTGGGGTCAACAGTGAATTTCTAAGTAGGCCTACTCAGATAATTAGGTCATGTGAAATACCACAATCAATCAATCACATTTACTGAGTGCTTACCATATGCACAACACTGTACTAAGTACTTGGTAGAGTGCAAGACAACACTGTATTTTGTGAATTTTGTAGTTTGTAAACATCTTGGTTTGTCTTGCAGCAACAAAATAGACACATTCCCTGCGAACAGTGAATTTACGGCCTAGCGGCTGATAAAGACATTAATATAAACAAATAAATTATGGACATGTACAGAAGTGCTGCGGAGCTGAGGGAGGGGTGAAGTGTGGCTTAGTGGAAAGAGCACGGGCTTGGGAGTCAGAGGTCGTGGATTCTATCCCCCCTCTGCCACTTGTCTTCTGTGTGACCTTGGGCAAGTCACTTAACTTCTCTGTGACTCAGTTACCTCATCTGTAAAATGGGGGGTTAAGACTGTGAGTCCCATGTGGGACAATCTGATTATCTTGTATCTAGCCCAGCACCTAGAACAGTGCTTGGCACATAGTAAGCACTTAACAAATACCATTATTACTATTATTATTAACTCCCCAAGAAATATATATGACACTTAAAAAATGACAATTTTTTAAAGAATGATTTAGGGAGTAGAAATCAGGTTAAAAAAAAATCCTAAAATTTTTCTCCCTGTATATACCCAAATGCCCAAATGATCTATGAAACATACCCATTTTTATAATACCAAGCTAAACATAGACTTCTGTTCTTAGTCTGGATTTAACTCTGACAAAACCCATTACATTCTTAAGAATTGTGAGGGGTAGCTGATCTGTTTAAAAATATTCAAGGGCAGAAATTGGACTTTTTCAATTTGAGAATGGAACTCATCGCCATTCACCTCATTGAAGCGGAGACAATAATGTACTTCTAGAAACATTCTAGTTTTTTTAATAGGACATCTAATCACTGAAAAATTAATGAAAATATTTTAATATTAATGGATAATTGTGGTATTTGTTAAGCACTTACTATGTTCCAGGCACTATACTAAGCTCTGGGGTGGAGAGTCCCTCAAAAAGTATTTTTAAAAATTACTAATCCCATCATCTATAATGAAAATATCAAAGCTTTCTAAATTGCAATAGAAATTTAAAGAATTTTTCAAGTACCTAGACCTGGGTAACTCCTTTAAAGTCAGGAACTTCCTTTCAGCAAGACAATACAAAACTAAATAAAAATGATTTTAAAAGGGCATGATAAACCATAGTGGTTCCAAATATAGTCTTACAGTTGGAAATTCCTGACCTTTTACCAGAGAACATCAATTCTTTTCAAATATTAATGCATTTTTACTAGACCCATTCTAAGTTACTAGTAGGAGCCAGGACTCTAAAAGTTTTTTAGTAAGAGCTGAGAATAAAACCCAACTCTTGGTCTAATCTTACCGCACAGTCTAGAGATGTTTAATTTTCACACAACCACTGCATGTTCTTTTCAACACATCGATTCTCCATTATAAGGGTACTGAAAATAATTGAAATGTTACAAAATACACATCAAAATATATAATTTACATAAATAAACCTGTTATAGATTGTAAGGTCCTAGAGGGCAGGGATCAGGATTACTAACTGAATCGTACTCTTCCAAGCACTTATACAGTGTTCTGCGCACAGTAAGTGCTCAATATATACCATTGATCAATTCTTTGATTAAACTGATTTATAACAGAAGTGTGAGGAAATATCCTCACAAACATACTACAAAAACAATTCATTGGCTTCATCAGTATTTTGTAAATTTCAAATGAAATCAAACTAGGTAACAATGTTAGGTTACTTTAACTGTTGGGTGGGTACACATACCTGTACATTTAATATCCCTTTTCCTTATTTAGTAATCCATGACCCAGTGAAGTTCATTAAGAATAGTACATAATGAATCCCTAAAAGGTTCATTTACAAAGTACCCTTCTGAAGGATGAAGGACACAATTAAATTAAATGGAAAGGAAATTTGATTGGCCAAGTGACTTTTTTGGTTCATCAAGTTCCTATGGTACGTAAAAACAAAAATGTGCAAATATCACATTTGCTACTTTTTCCAGTCAGTTGCTAGACTCCTGTAGTCACGAGTCAGGAGAGGTCCCCTTGGGAGAAAGCAGCAGGGGAGACGGAATCATCTGGAGTGAGCCTGGTCTCGTGATGGCAACGAAGAGCAGAGACTGTGTTAGGAAGAGGTCCAGGGGTGATGGGGAGTTTGTCCATGATGGAATGGGAATTCCATAGGCTTCTTGACAGGACCATGGGGTGGATGGAGATGAGGTGACAGAAGGCATTGCTAGGGAGGGATAGTTTGGGATAAGAGAGAGAAAGGACAGGGTCAGACTGAACAGAGATTGGGGTCAGGAGGTCATGGTGGGTCTCAGGTCTGCAGCTTCAAGTTCCTGTTCCTGGCTGCTTCCAGTTTCTGATCCTATGAGAATGTAAGTCCCAGTCCCTGATCCTGACAGAATGCAGGTTCCAGGCCCTGGTCCAGAATGACCATAATTTCCAGGCCCAGGTCCTAAGTGATCACAGTTACTAATCTCCAATCCTGAAAACAATGCAGGTTCCAGTTCCAGGTCCTGAGTGACCATGTCTTCCCATCCATGGTACTAAGAGGGAAGGAAACACAGGTTCCAGTTCCTGGTCCCAAGTGACCACAGCTTCCAGTCTTTAGTCTTGAGTGATCTGATAGAATGAGCATCAGAACACATCAATGTGCTTCCCCAACTTTAAAGAACACCTGGATGGCAGAGACCATTGGATTCTGGGCAGCTATTAACACCCAGCACCATCTCTTCACCTCACTATATCTTGCTCACTGCTGTCCTTGCCAACCCTCCGGACACATCTGCTCACCACCTCTTATTACCAGCTGCCACCCTCCTGTCTGGAACAGCAAGCAGGAATTTTAACTAAATACTTTTTTTTTGGTGTTGTGGGGAAGGGAACTGCAGCTCTTGGACATATTACAAATTTAGATGGCGGTTCTTCAGTTCATGACGCTTGGTCTCCCCTGTTATAGAGGATCATCACAGGGGTCAGAGAGGCCAGAAATGGGAAGAGATGTATTATGGAGATAGTGGCAATAAGACCAGCACAATCACTGCCACATTCCTCTTCTCCTATTTGTTTGCACCTCTCCCAGCCTCTCTTCTTATAACCTCATTCCTTGTCTCTTCCTCCCAGATTGCTCCTCTCTTGGGCGAAACAGAGGAAAAATGTAACCACAGCTCTTCCCCTTCTCAAAGGCACAGAAATTCTGATCCTGAGAGGTGATTAGCACATGGGAGGGCTTAGGACATATCACATTTCAGAATCATTGCTTTATCATTTGCCAGGCCACTTGCTTAGACCAAATAATGATTTATCCTCAGTGAGAAGTCTAAAATAATGTTCTTTATTACTGTACAAAGTCCTTGTAGGAACAAAATGAAAAATATATGAAATGTATACCTTATTCCACAGAAGAAAAGCACAAAGTAAGAACCATTGGTAAACTGGAAAAGTTTACAGGGGAGTACACAAGTCCCCTTTGGGTAATTAGAAAATTCTCTGCTGTTAAATAATAAAACATTATTGAGCTAAAAGATTTGGTGCCCTTTCTTCTTTTCAGTATTAACCATACTGAAGTTCATTTAGTCTGCTCAATTAGTCTTTTGCAATGCTATTTGCTTTGGATCTCTGAATGGCATGTAACTGTTAATCTTTTTAGGGCAATTTCATGATAAGATTTTAAAATAGTTATCCTATGCAATGATATGAACCAATATACACTTCCCAAATGTTGTGACTTTCTATACATGTTTAGGAATTGTTTGGTTAAGGGAGAAAAAGAGCAAGAATGAAAAGGAAACAGAAACAATCTCTACTCTGGTCTATGTAATATAGGATTTTATTCAATTTTTGTAACAGATATAAACATTTGCAAATATTTCATTAAAAATCAAATTTAAATCCCCCCACAACATGAGGATGGTATTGTTAATACAGGTCACATTCTCAACACTGAAAATCAAGTAGCAGTAGTTTGTTTTTTCCTCAAGTAGGTTAACACAACCAAAGATGGTCTTAAGGAACTGTCACCTTCAAAAATTTTATACTTTGCCTCTAATTAATAAAACACATTTTCACCAGAATCAGACTTCAGTTGAAGACAAAAGAATGGTAGCAAGTCAACCACCACAGTCACAAATAGGGTCTTCAATTTGCTTTTTCTAGAGTGAGGTATACTTTTGGGTTCTAAAACAAAGGGTGGATAGATCACAATCCATATTAAGGCATACGACACAAAGCAATTATGTGGCATGACCTGTATTTTCTGGGAGAAAAAAAACTGGAAGAAAATATACCAACATCTGTTGAAATTGCTAATCTTGTAAAAACCACTGTCCGGCCTAATCTTGTTGAGCATTTCTACTTTGGAAGTTTTCGCTGCCTCATCCTGACAGTGACAAAATCATCTGAGGCAAATATATTCATGTCTGATTTTGGCTAGAATGAAGAGTCTTACTGTTAAGTCAGCAATTAGATGATTCCCATCTGAAGCTTTTCAAGTGAACCTGGGCTACTTTTTCTACCAGAGGTACCAGCATTCTGCTACAAAGGCTGCCACCACTAGAATCAATGCAAAACTCAACAGGAAATGAAGGAAATTCAGGGAAAAGTGGTCAGCATTTGCAAAATAACCTGTAAACATTGTAAATTATTTTATTAGGACTCCCAATTCTAAAGGTTTAGACTGAATATTTTCTCTTTTTTGTCAATTGCATCAAATCAGCACTACTGTGATTGCACACATACTAAATCATTTTCTCCAAACTACTGAAACCTTTTGTTTTCTGTGAGATGGACTTCTTTTGCCACAGGATTAATTCACAGGCATCACTGTTGTGTCACACTAGCTACCACCTTTTTAGCTGCATCCTCCAAGTCATTGGCGGAAGTAATAGGGAGTCCACTGTCGTTCAAGATACGGTGAGCTTCATGCACATTAGTCCCTAGAAAGGAGTGATGAAAACAGGAAGGTCACAATAATGAAATTGAAGAGTATATTCAAGGATGCTTTTATTAGATGTTGTTAAAGGAATTAAAGGATTTAAAATAAAAGCAAAAAGTAGAGCTCCCTTAACTACTGTTCAAATGGGAAAAAAAGGGGAAAATGGCAACCTCTGTTCAAAAAAGCAACCCTCTACCTAGTTGATGATGATGTTGATAATGGCATTTTATTAAGTGCTTACTATATGCCAAGCACTGTTCTAAGTGCTGGGGTAAATACAAGCTAATCAGGTTGTCCCATGTGGGGCTCACAGGCTTAATCCTCATTTTATAGATGAGGTAACTGAGGCACAGAGAAGCTAAGCGGCTTGCCCAAGATCACACAGCAGACAAGTGGCGGAGCTAGGATTAGAACCCATGACCTCTGATTTCCAAGCCCATGCTCTTTCCACTAGGTCAGTTTCTCTATCAATGTAGTTTCCAGGATTCTGCAGCTATACACAGTGTTTGAAGTTGAGTTGATACATAATGTACAAATTGAAAATTATTGGTAAAAAATGATGGCATTTTGAGCCCAGAGAAATATTAAATACAAAATATTACTTTAAGATAGCTTATCTATTTGGAAGAAATGCTCCATTTGTAGACAAACACTTCAAAATGTAGGCAAAGGAATACTCAGACTTATGAAAAATGCTGTAAATGAAAAGAGACTTGTCAGGGAAACATGTGATTCACACCATCAAAATCATATCAGAGGCACAGTCCTGCTTAAATGAGACCAGATTAGTTAAAAGAGAACTGAATGTCACTCACATCCCATAGCACATTATTCATTAAAGCAACAACAGAACTGGCTTTCTGAACCAATCTCTTATAGTGATCACATTCACTATTCCCTGGAAGGAATTAACTAAGCTTATGTAGTATGCTCAGGCCTGTTTTCTGAAAGTGTCATGTTGACAGAAGGGCAGTTTTCTGTTTTATGGTACTTGTGTTTATGTTTTACAGTATTATGTGCCAGGTACTGTTCTAAGTGCTGGGGTAGATATAAAGCAATTAGGTTGGACACAGTCCATATCCCTCATAGAGTTCAGTCTTAATCCCCATTTTAGAGAAGCAGCATGGCTTAGTGGGTAGAGCATAGGGCTGGGAGTCAGAAGGACATGGGTTCTTATCCCAGCTCCACTACATGCCTGCTGTGTGACCTTGGGTAAGTCACTTCACTTCTCTGTGCCTCAGTCACCTTATCTGTAAAATGGGGACTGAGACTGTTAGGCCCAAGTGACACAGGGACTGTGTCCAAGCCAATTTGCTTGTACTCCCCTCAGCACTTAGTACAGTACTTGGCACAAAGCAAGTGCTTACAAATACCATCATTATTATTATTATTTTCTGGGCCTGTTATATCATCTGTAAAATGGGAATTAAGAGTGTGAGCCCCTTGTAGGACAGGGCCTGTCTCCAACCTGATTAGCTTGTACCTATTAGAGAGTTTAGAAAAGTGCTAGCTACATAGGAAGTGTTCAACAAGTACCATAATTATTACTATTATTGTTTTACAGATGAGGTGGGGCACAAAGAATTCACTTCTTTGTGAAGTGACTTACCCAAGGTCACACAGCAGACAAGTGGCAGAGCTGAAATTAGAACCCAGGTCCTTCTGACTCCCAGGCCTATGCTCTAACCACTAAACCATGCTGGATCAGCAGAGCAGCCTAATTTTGGATTCAATAAATTTGGACAGAGCATTAGCCTGGGAGTTAGAGGACCTGGGTTATAATTCCGGCCCCACCACTTATTTGCTGTGTGACCTTGAGCAACTAACTTTACTTCTCTGTGCCTCAGTTACCTCATCTGTAAAATAGGGATTGAGACTGTGAACCTCACATGGAACATGGACTGTGTCCCACCTGAGTAGCTTTTATCTATCCCAGCACTTAGTATGGTGTCTGACACACAGTAAGCACTTAACAAATAGCATTAAAAAATAGGCCAAATTTTAGAGAATGAGCTAGCTTTTTCAACCAGAGATTCTATGATTTTTAAATTTGCAATGATAAATGTGGTATTTGTTATGTACTTATGTGACAAGCACTGTAATAAGAGCTGGGGTAGCTACAAGATAATCAGGTTGGACACAATCCCCATCCCACATAGGGCTCACATCCCCATTTTACAGATAAGGAAACTGAGGTACAGAGAAGTTAAGTGACTTACCCAAGGTCACTCAGCAGCCAAGTCACAGCCAGAATTACAACCCAGGTCCTCTGACTCCCAGGACCATGCTCTTTCCCCTAGGCCACACTGCTTCTCGTGGGGATTAAATAACTGTCCTCCCCCTCCCCTTTAGACTGTAATGCCCATGTGGGGCAGGGATTGTGTCTGGCCTGATTATCTTGAATCCACTCCAGCTCTTCATATGTAATTAACAATTTAACAATCATAATTCTTATAATTATTCATTTTCATGGCAGGTTCTGCACCTGCTCTCTCATCTCTACTAAAGAAATTGCCAATCCTTGCTCCTAGTTTCCCCTCCAATCTCAGTTACCTCTTTGAATACTCCAGATCTTCCTTCCTTCTTTCCAATATGCCCTTATGACTCCTGAATGAGATACAGCACAAAGAAATTCCCAGGTATTCTTCAGTCCATCCAGGATTTGACTCATTCAGGCTCCAATAAGTCTAATCTAGACTGTAAACTCCTCTCTAGACTGTAAGCTCGTTGTGGGCAGGGAATATGTCTGTTATATTGTCCTTTCCCAAGCATAGTACAGTGCTCTGCACACAGTAAGTGCTCAATAATATGATTGATTGATTCATTCCATACCAAAAATCTCCTTTCCATCATCCCTTTCCCTTGATATTAAAACACCCTACCCTCAAAATCACTGACTCCTGGACTCGTAGCCTGTGGAGACTGCCATCTCTGTTACTCCTATGGTAGTAGACACCCTGGGATTTCTAGACATTCTTGAAAATGGTCTGCACTTCAGAAGGCACATTGCTAGTAATTTCTAAATTGCTCAAATATAATAATGATGATGATTGTGGTATTCGTTAAGTGCTTACTATGTGCCAGGCACTGTACTAAGTGCTGGGGTGTATACGAACTGGGTTGGACACAGTCTCTGTCCCAGGTGGGGCTCAGAGTCTTCACCCCCACTTTATAGATGAGTGAACTGAGACCCAGAGAGTGAAGTGACTTGCCAAAGGTCACACAGCAGACAAGTGACTGAGAAAGGATTAGAACCTATGTCCTTCCGACTCCCAGGCCTGTGTTCTATCCACTAAGCCACGCTGATTCTCTTATGCACATCCTGGAGATTACAGATCCCCTAGTATTTGAACCCCAAATGATCAAAATCAATTAAATGTTCTCATACTCATAAGAACCACCTTCAAAATAATTTTCTACCATTTCACTTTTTATACATGAAGCAAAAAAGCCTAAATGCTTTTATACTCACCCCAGTCCCAGATTTCTTATGTAACTGTTCTTATAATCTACTATTTCCCCTATCCCTAATCTATTTTATTGTTTTTCTCCCCACGTGGACTGTAAGCTCCTTGTGGGCAGGGAACCTGCCTACTACTGTTATATTGTACTCTCCCAAGCCCTTAGTACAGTGCTCTGCACAAAGTAAGCACTCAATAAATACAACTGATTCCTAAATGCTTAGTACAGTGCTCTGCAGACAGTAACCATTCAAAACATACCAGTGATTAATTCATTTTGCTAGACTACCTGGGGGCATACCTGAAACTCACTTTTTCGAAGGTTAAAAAATAAGGAAAGGCTATCAGTACTCTTTCAAATCTCAAAATGCTCCTCTTATTTCGGTCTCTTTCTTCTAAGAAATGGCCTGAATGACCATTCTAAAAATCTGCCACACAACTCAACATGCCACTATTGGTTCGTGCAGGAGTCAGACAACTTGTTCTAAAGGTGAAATATAAACTGCTGGGGACATATGATAACTGATTGCAGCTGAAAAGGGAATTGAATTTCTCTCTTTAGAAACATCAGGTTCTCCTACTCTCATTCCCTGTTCATTACCATGTCAAAATGTCTAATTACTTCATAATTTCTGAACCTTTCAAAATGATTTTTAATTATATTTGCAGTTACACTACAATTATACTCTTAATTATTGAGCATGCTCAGTGCTCTGCAGTTTCTATGAGACTCAGAACTTCAGCTGTGTTTCATTCCAGAAACTACAAAAATGCACACACATCCCTAAAATTCTATGTAAAAGTGGCATGGAAAGTGAAGACTTGTGTGGCAAGATATATGGCTTTAGAACTCCATTTTAATTCTTGGCCTCTGCTTTATAAATGTTAAGAGCTCAGTTTTGAAGGATATATCTGGTGTCGTTTCTGAAGAGGGGTAGAAGGAAGGGGTGGGGGGCAGGGAGGAGGGGCAGGCAGGCATGAAGACAAACTAGGCATTTACTACTTGTTCGAAACATCCCTGTCAGAAGATTTCAAGTCTTTCCTCCTCCTGGCAATTCAATGAGCAGCTCAAAAGGGAAATGGCAAGTGGGGCTGGTGGAGGAGCAAGGAATTCAAAAGGGAAAAGATCCAGCATAAGTAAAAAGAAAGAGAAATGATGATTTGTAATTATTATAAAAAATACTATTAATTATTATTCAAGGTGTATCAACTTTTTTTTAACCTAACAACCAAGATGCTAATCATGGTTTTCCAGTTAGGGCTGAATAGAAACCAGTATCATAAACCTGTATTTTTCTGCAACAATTCCTCTGAAATGAAATGTGAATTAAGCAGCAGAGTATTAGAGAGAGTTATAGGTAGGTGGGTACATAATTAATTGAAACAGAAATGTATCTTTACCACATTTAACTGTTTTACACATATACTAATATTTATTAAATGCTAAGCAGCCTTTTAATAAGGCTTCATAAATATGATGAACACTTTAATAAACACATGCATAGATGACTGATCATCTACTGTTTCTGGAGATTTAGAATTTCTGATATCTGATTTGTACAAAAATACACAGCTACAATGTGATCTCGGCATGCTCCCTAAATGCTTTAAAAATGTTAATGCATTCAGAATTAAAGGGAACAGATTTAAAAATGAAATCATTCCAAAGAGCCCGTGGAAATTAGATTTCAAAAATACTTCTGCATTATTTTACCACTAACCTCCTGCCACTGGATGGTGTCAGAGAACTGTAAAGAGACAGTTAATTTATCAGAATAATTTGTTCATTATCATCACCAACTAAGGTATAGTTCACAGAATCTCAACAATCTTTTTTTAAGATGTACCTCACAAAAGCTGATCATGGCAAAGAGTAACAGTAGGCACTATTTTTTCCTTCAGGAGCAGTTTGAAAGTTGTACTTGCTAATAATTAAACCTTGCAGATCTTGGAGCACACTATGTGTCTGTTATATTGTTGTGCTATACTCTCTCAAGCACTTAGTACAGTGCCCTGCACAAAGTAAAGCACTCAATAAATACGATTATGTCATTTAAAATTTGTATAATTTATAGTATCCTTTCATTTTTCCTGGTTTATTAGAAACGGATAAAGCTGTTTAAGAACCTGAAGAAAATCAAGTGTCTGCTTTCCACCTATACACTGATTTAAAATGGGTCACATGCATCAGCAATAACTGAAAAATGTTACCAGGATGTGATTCCTCCTTGACTTATTTTTGGTTTAGGCACTCAGATTTTCCCAAGGTTTACGTTAACTCAAAATGGGGAAAATGGCACTTTGGAGGATGCACAAGGGTTGGTGGAGCATTAATTCCTTTAGTATAGAATTGCAATAAATGAGGTTGGAGCACATCATTTTCCTAAAGCCTTTGATGCACTTCAATGTTATGGGCTAGGAGTACAGGCAGTTTAAGACATAAATGACCTAAATGGTTTTCAGGGGCCGCAGATGTAGGCCTTCCAGGTACCCTCACATTCCTTTAATGAAACGGAAATTCTGCAATAAACAATGCCTGGCACCTTGGCCTTAATATAATAATAATAATAATATTTGTGGCATTTGTTAAGTGCTTAGTGTGTTTCAAGCACTGTACTAAGCACTGGGGTAGATACAAGACAATCAGGTCCAAATGGGACTCAGAATCTAAGAGAAAACATATATGGAATTCCCATTTTACTGATGAGGTAACTGAGGCATAGAGAAGTTAAGTGACTTACCCAGGTCACACAGCAGACAAGTGGTGGAGCAGGGAGCTCAGTGTGGGCAGTGAATGTTTGAATTTATTGTTATATTGTTCTCTCCCAAGCAATCAGTATAGTGCTCTGCACATAGTAAGAGCTCAATAAATACAATTGAATGAATGGGATTAGTCAATCATATTTATTGAGCATTTACTGTGTGCACTAAGCGCTTGGGAGAGTACAATATAATCATGTAACAGACACATTCCCTGCCCACAATGAGCTTACGGTCTAGAGGGGGATTAGAACCCAGGTCCTCTGACTGTGAGGCCTGTGCTCTTTCCACTTGGCCATGCTGCTTCCCTGGTTTCCCTGATCTGCCCAGGGTTTCCAGATCCACTCCACTACTTCTATACCAGAAATAGAGATGAAGATGACTAGTTTCTTGCTTCTTCTCATTTGCTCCTCTCCTAAATCTGTACTTAATTTCATGATGATTTTGCCAGAGACCCCAAGACTGTCCCTACTTGGAAGACCAGGTAATTACCTAATTAATTGATATATTTTTAAACAATATAATGCACTGAACATAAATATACTACAATATACTTCCATAAATGTCACTGAAAGCTGACCTGCTTGAAAGTCACTTAACTTCTCGGTGCTTCAGTTACCTCATCTGTAAAATGGGGATTAAGACTGTGAGCCCCACGTGGGACAACCTGATTCCCCTGTGTCTACCCCAGCGCTTAGAACAGTGCTTGGCACATAGTAAGCACTTAACAAATACCAACATTATTATTACCTGTTCTTCAGGAGTTACTGAAATTTCATCAGTTTGTGAGTGGCTACAAAGATCGATGTATGACTAACTTGGACACTATGTGCACGTAAGGCTCTTCTTCTGGTGCATGTTCACATTTGCTACTCACAGTGTCAGACACCCTTTGGTCACTGCCTTTTAGGTGTTGTGATTTTTTGACACTTCTACCAAGATTGTGACCCCATTTCTAATTGCTGTCCTCCTGCAGTTCCCCAGTTGTCCCCTCTCTGTCATATTTTCTAAAGTTTTTCTTCGTCATGCCTTTAAAATATTTCCTCAGTTCTCCTTGCCATCAATCCCTTCAATTCAGCAATTTGGATAACCTATCCATTTTTCTCATGCATCCCACCTAGTAAAGGTAGAATGACATAGGCATCGCTTTACTCTCGGTGGAGTGACTATTACAGGACCATCTTGTCTTGTCTTATGCTGTCAAGTCGCTTCCAACCCATAGCGACACCACGGACAAATCTCTCCTAGAACGCCCCGCTTTCCATCTGCAAACATTCTGGTATTGTATCCATAGAGTTTTCTTGGTAAAAATATGGAGGTGGTTACCATTCCCTCCTTCCGCACAGTAAACTTGAGTTTCTGCCCTCGACTCTCTCCCATGCTGCTGCTGGGTGAATTTTGACTTGTAGCAGATTGCCTTCTACTCGCTAACCACTGGAATGGAATGGGTATGCCTCTGCTTGACTCTCCCTCCCAAAGCCAAGACTGGTAGAGTACTGGAAACTCTCCAGGTACAACTCTGAGAGAGGAATTATAGGACCATACTGTTTGTGAGTCCTTCCTGCCATTCACCAATAAGTATAACATGAAGGTGGCACTCACTGTTGGAAATTCAAAGTGCTCTAGAAGTTTGACGTGGTGCCTATGGAAATCAAGGTCCAATGCCATTTAGAAGGGTGAATACTTCAACTGCTCTGTACACCTTCATTCATCTGAATTTTGTTGTCATATTGGTGTTACATCTTAATATGGCTCTTCCCTCTGGTTCTCAGTCTCTGAACAGGAAGGTTGGCTTCTTTAGTTGGGTTTTCAATGTCTTAGGGAATCTACCACAATTGACTAATGTCCTGTCCAGGTAGCAGAATTTAGAGAGCATTCAATTCTGTGTCCCAGTGGTGATGCTTTGCTGTATTTATGGTTTGCCAAGTAGGGGCTGATACATAACCTCTTCCCCTGAGGCTAAGAGTCATTCTATAGCACTTTTCTGTTTCAGAAAAGTTATTCTCGGCACTGTGTGCATGCACGCACACATACTTCTAGCGTATAGTCATCAGAAACCAGGAGCTGCTGTATGAGAAATTCTAGGATTTTCAAAGATGCTTAGGTCTTTTGAGATGGAAGGGTGTCTCAGAGGAACATAAGAGTATTCTGAACACCAGCATTTTGTGCACTCAAAAAATGGCTATGTATAAATTCTTAACTCTGATGATGATGGGAAAGGATCAGACAAGGGCCTTCCAATTCTGCTGAGGAAAGTCACATCATCATGTAGTAATTTGAAGACTATGATAAGCTTTTCAGGGTAGACAAGTTTTTAAAATAATCCATAGGGCCCACGTCTGCAGCTGCTGTCATTTTTTTTTTAATTCTAACACTGTCTATTGGTCTTGATGCTGTCACTTGCCCATCTCCCATATCTTATGTGGAGCAAAGATTATACCCTCTGTGACTCTTGGGTCTGAAGCAGTGTGGCTCAGTGGAAAGGGCACAGGCTTGGGAGTCAGAGGTCATGGGTTCAAATCCCTGCTCTGCCGCTTGTTAGCTGTGTGACTTGGGCAAGTCACTTAACTTCTCTGTGCCTCAGTTCCCTCATCTGTAAAATGGGGATTAAGACTGTGAGCCCCATGTGGGACAACCTGATCACCTTGTATCCTCCCCAGTGCTTAGAATAGTGCTTTGCACACAGTAAGCGCTTAACAAATGCCATCATTATTATTATTAAATCACTTTGTAATTCTGGGAGTGCCTGTTTACCAATATATTTTGTGGTAAGGATCTTGCCAGTAATGGAAAGCAATGAGATCTTGCAACAGTACCTGCAACCTTTAGACTGTAAGCTTTAAGGGCAGGGGCTGTGATTTTCGCTTTTAATGTACTCTGCTAATTGCCTAAGGCAGTGCTCTGCACACAATAGGTGCTCACTAAATATACACATTTCTAGTTTAGAGCTGCTGGCCTTTTGCATGCAATGGGAGGCTGTTGTGAATTGGGACTGGGGCCAGGGATAAGAAGGATTGGAGAAGCACTTAGTACAGTGCGCTGCACACAGTAAGACCTCAATAAGTACAACTGAATGAATGAATGAGGCTGCCCGTGCCCTGCTGTACTCAGTTTTATACATTACTCTGGTGTTGTTCTAAGGACTCAGACACAAGGGTACCCATCAACTTCCCAATTCCGTCTAGGGTTCTACTTCAGGGTAGGATGAATGGTAGAAATTACTAGCTATTAAGTTGGAAAAGAAGATAGTTTACCATAAAATACTTGATTTCTGGATGAAATCAAATGATCTGAAATGTTTAACTCTGATTTTTCAGTGTGAAAGTAAACAGCAAAATGGGGGAGTGAATGTTAAGAAAAAATGATCAGCAAAGGATGTTAAGACAATGATCAGGATGAGAATAGTGAATTAAAAAAAAATAAAAGATGCCAAGGTTGAAGAAAAGGGGAAAAAGAGTGGGAAAGTCATAAGAAATAAAACAGAGATCAGAGATTAATAATGGAAAAGATACATGAAAATATGGTGGGAAGGAAAATATAAGGAGGGAAAACCACATACAGAAACAGGTAGGGTCCAATTGAGGGGTCCTCTTGGAAGCAAGAACTCATCAGTGTTAGTACTGCACAATAAGGCCCAGGTAAAGAGGGAGTTATGCATCATGAGGGGAGAGATTCTCACCTTCAAAAGGAAAGAGATGGAGAGAGAAAAGAAAGTACATAATAAAAAATCTAGACCAAGAGCATAAGAACAAAAAAAGCAAACATTTGAGAGAGCAACTTGATTTTGGAATGTTAAAAAGGACAAAAAACAGAATAAAACATGTAGAACAAGTTTCAGCCAGTGTCTATTTTATCTTCTCTATATTTGTAGTAACTGGCTCAACTCTCAGCACAATAGGACACCATCAAATCGCCACCGGTTACTTTTTTATTCCTCTTACCCTATAAGTACAGGAAAAGCTTTATTGTCTAGCATACTCCTGCCTTCAAGACATCTCTACTTGGATGTCCTCCTGTCACCTCCAACTTAACATGTTCAAAACAGAACTCCTTATCTCCCCACCCAAACTTTGCCCTCCCCATGACTTTACCATCACTGTAGACAGCACCACCCTTTCTGTCTCACAAGCCCATAACCTTGGCATTATCTTTGACTCCTCTCTGTCATTCAACCCACATATTCAATCCATCACTAAATCTAGTCAGTCCCATCTTCATGACATCGCTAAAATCCACCCTTTCCTCTCCACCCAGATTACTATCATGTTAATACAATCACTGAACCTATCCTGCCTGGATTACTCCATCAGTCTCCTTACTGACCTCCCAGTTTCTTTCTCTCCCGATTCCAGGCCATACTTCACTCTGCTGCCTGGACCATTTTTCTACAAAAATGATCATGAGAAGCAGCGTGGCTCAGTGGAAAGAGCCCGGGCTTTGGTGTCAGAGGTCATGGGTTCGAATCCCAGCTCTGCCACTTGTCAGCTGTGTGACTGTGGGCAAGTCACTTCACTTCTCTGTGCCTCAGTTACCTCATCTGTAAAATGGGGATTAAGACTGTGAGCCCTAAGTGGGACAACCTGATTACCCTATATCTACCCCAGCGCTTAGAACAGTGCTCTGCACATAGTAAGCGCTTAACAAATACCAACATTATTATTATTATCACGACATGTCGCCTCGTTCCTCAGAAAACTCTAGTGGCTATCCACCCACCACCGCATCAAACAAAAACTCCTCACCATTGGCTTTAAAGCACTCACTCCATCACCTGCCACCCTCCTACCTCACCTCGCTTCTCTCCTTCTACAACTCAGCCTACACACTTTGCTCCTCTAGTGTTAATCTTCTCACTGTGCCTCGATTTCTCCTGTCTCGCTGCTGATCCCTCGCTCACATCCTGGTTCTGGCCTGGAAGGCCCTCCCTCCTCAAATCCAACAGACAATTACTCTCCACCCCTTCAAAGCACATCTTCTCCATGAGGCTTTCCCAGACTAAGCCCCATTTTTCCTCATCTCCCATTCCCTTCTACATAGACCTGACTTGCACCCTTTGCTCTTCACCCCTCCCAGACTCCCAGCACTTATGTACATATCTGTAATTTTATTTATTTATATTGAGGCCTGTCGCCCCCCAGCAGACTGTAAGCTTGTTGTAGGCAGGGAATATGAGCTTTTTTTTGTTGTATTGTACTCTCCCAAGCACTTAGTAAGTACAGTGCTCTGCACACAGTAAACGCTCAATAAATACAATTGAATGAATGAAAAGAAAGGTGATAGGGAGTCAGAAATTCTCATTAAGTAAGAACCAGCCTGTTCCAGAGAATAAGTACATAATTGGGAATAAATTCTCTAGAGACTTATCTGTTCCAGAAAGAACTCCAAGAAATGGAATATAGTGGGGAGTTCACCAATAAACCAAACCCATGCTACCCAAGGCTCCCTAAATAATAATGATGGTATTTGTTAAGCACTTACTATATGCCAAGCACTGCTCTAAGTGCTGGGGGAGATACCAGGTTATTAGGCAGTCCCAGGTGGGGCTCACACTCTTAATCCCCATTTTCCAGATGAGGTAACTGCGGCACAGAGAAGTTAAGTGATATGCCCGAAGTCACACAGCTGACAAGTGGAGGAGCTGGGATTAGAACCCACTACCTCTGACTCCCAGCCCAGGCTCTTTCCACTAAGCCACACTGCTTTTCCAGGAGTCAAGGAGAGAGTTTACATAGTCTCATATGTAATATCTTAGGTATTGAGAGATGCTACCTATCAGTTTGATCTGCCAAGGAAACAGGCAATCCAGAAGATGATGACTAAGGAAAATTTTCATTTTCACTGACAAAACGAAGTCTTTTCTATAGTCATTCCCATCTCTCATCCTCCTGTCTCTCACCGCTTCAGTCTATACTTCACTCTGCTGCCCAGATTATCTTTCTACAGAAATGCTCTGGGCATGTCACTCCCCTCCTCAAAAATCTCCAGTGGTTGCCTATCAACCTTTGCATGAAGCAAAAACTCCTCACTATTGGCTTCAAAGCTCTCTATCACCTTGCCCCTTCTTACCTCACCTTGCTCCTCCTTCATTCCAGCCCGCACACTCCGCTCCTCTGCCGCTAGCCTACTCACTGTGCCTCGTTCCCGCCTGTCCCACCGTCAACCTCTGGCCCATGTCCTACCTCTGACCTGGAATGCCCTCTCTTCTCACATTCGCCAAACTCTCTTCCCCTCTTCAAAGACCTACTGAGAGTTCATCTACTCCAGGAGGCCTTCACAGACTGAGCCCTCCCTTTTCCTCTGCCCCTCCTCCCCTCCCCCTCTCCAAAGAACTTGTATATATTTGTACATATTTATCGCTCTGCTCTATTTGTTTTATTAATGATGTGCATTTATCTATGGTTCTATATCTATTTTGATGGTAGTGATGACTGTCTACTTGTTTTTTGTTGTCTTTTCTCCCCCTTCTAGACTGTGAGCCTGTTGTTGGGTAGGGATTGTCTCTATCTGTTGCCAAACTGTACTTCTTAAGCACTTAGTACAGTGCTCTACACACGGTAAGTGCTCAATAAATACGATTGAATGAATTAATGAATTCCATTTTTTGGCTCTAGAAATGGGAATGCTGTTCACTGGTTTCTACCCAGAAATGAAAAATAGTCCATTTCAAGCCCCAAGTCCCAGTAAAACTTGGGAGACAGAGTGGCCTAGTGGAAAAAAGCATTGGATTGGGAGTCAGGAGATCTGGGTTCTAGCTCCAGATGATGGTATTTGTTAAGCGCTTACTACATGCCAAGCCCTCTTCTAAGTGCTGGGGTAGATACAAGGTAATCAGGTTACCCCATGGGGGGGTTCACAGTCTTAATCCCCATTTTACAGATGAGGTAACTGAGGCACAGAGAAATTAAGTGACTTGCCCAAAGTCACACAGCTGATAAGTGGTGGAGCTGGGATTAGAACCCATGACCTCTAACTCCCAAGCCCGGGCTCTTTCCAATAAGCCACGCTGCTTCTCTTGCCTGCCATGCAACCTCGGGCAAGTCAATTTAAATGATCTGTGCCTCAGTTTCCCCATCTGAAAAATGAGGATAAAATACCCACTCCTCCTTCATCATAGACTGTGAATACCACGAGGGACAGGGCATGTATCCAGTCTTATTATCTTATATCTATCCCAGTGCTTAGTAAAATGCCTGGCAAATGGTAAGTGCTTAGTACATCACAATTATTCTCATTAATATTAACTAGTGTCTGTTAAATCTATGAAGGCTGGCACTACTTGTACATAGTTTGTGTTTACATATATTAATGAGGAAAAAGGATAACAGTTAAACTTTCTGGGCTCTACCTAAATTCAAACAGAAAAAATGCACAAAACTCAGTTTGCAAAATCTGTTTTTTGTTTCTGGAAGAAGCACTATCTATAAAAATAAAAACCTCAAACATATTTTTACAAGTCACTCTTGAGTCTTTTAAATAAAAACAATCCCATGTCTCAGCTGGTGAGTTCTCCTCTTATAAAGCAAGTAAATACATGTAATTATAAAGTTACCATTTTCAAAGAGGAGAATAATCCTTTCTTTATCCAGTGGTAAAACAGCTTGTAATTATAATACAGCTGAGAACAAAGATTTGTCCATAAAATCCCACTAAATCAAGACAGATTTGACTGATTAAAACTTTTCTCATCAAGACATTTCTAATACATTGCATGTGGACAAAGAGTCTTTAAAGTGCAAACCACATATCTGTTAGATTTATGGGAATAATCATGAAACTTCTGTCAGGAAAATGTGCAAAATGGAATTAAAAGTGAGCCAACTTCTCTCTCCCTGTAAAATGCACACCACTAAAAAAATTGCATGGATGCAAAATTTAAATTTTTTTATATAATGACTTTCTTTTTTTATATGATGACTTTCAAATTGGTGACTTTAGGAAAATTGAAATATTGCCTAAGGACCCAAGAAAATCCACTTATATAGAAAGATGAAAAAGAACTAAACATTGCTTGTTCACCGACACAAACTATAACCAAATATAGAGGAAGAGAAGTATTGCTGGCTTAATATTATACTATATTTAAATCTGCAAACCTGGAAGATGAGAAGCTAGCTATTTGTAGTGTTGAAGACCACTGAATGCTGTATAACTGAGATGAATCAAATGATGATGTTATAATTTAGACTTATATGATAAGAATATAACTGGGATACTTTCCAACTGCTGAAAGGAATGAAATCTAAAGACAGAACACTGCCTGAAGACCTTGAAGGTAGGTCACTGGGATTGTTTTTTGAGGTCTCAGATACTGAATTCTTTGGGCTTCTACTCTTCAATGTCTGCCTGCCCCTCTAGACTGAAAGCCCATTGTAGACAGGGAACTTGCCTACCAACTCTGTTCATTCATTCAACTGCATTTATTGAGCACTTACTGTGTGCAGAGCACTGTATTAGGTGCTTCAAATGTACAATTCGGCAACAGAAAGAGACGATCCCTGCCCAACAACGCGCTCACAGTCAAAACGGGGGAGACAGACAACATAACAGACAGTGCACTTTCCCAAGCGCTTAGTACAATGCTTTGCACATAGTAAGTACTCAATAAATACATTTAATTGATTCAGTCCAGAGGAGGTGGGCCTTCAAATCTCAGACTTACCCCAACTATACCACCACTCCCTTCAAGAGGGCATAACAAGGACTGAGCCTTGGGCTGGGTAGGGAATCTGTGAAACTGGACCTACCCATCACACAAATGCCAACAAATCTGTTGATATGAAGAAGGTCTTTCCACCTCCCCTGCCAGAGTGTGCAACCATGTTTAGACTGGGGAGCCTGAAGCCTTAGATTCTCCTGCACTACCTCCCTAGCCACAAGAGGGGACAGAAGGTCTCCTGAGTCCACTTTTGGTCTTTGATGCCAGTAAGAGGCATTCCATTACTCTTCCTTTACTGATAGACAAATATTAATACACAAGCATCATTTGGATATACAGGTGTTATAAACAAACACAACATAGGCGACCAAAGGCAGGGACAAATACAAATATACAGATGAGCATACATACTAGTACACAAACACAGAAAAACACATGGATAGAAATTGCAGTTGGGACACACACACACACACTAACATACTTTCACATACACTGGGGCCTCAGATTGGGTCACATAGGGGAACACAGACACACACACACACACACACAATTCCCACAGGGGCAGAAGATGTATAGAGAGTGGCAGACACTCATATTAGGAGAGATACAAAGGATGGAAAATCAGAAATGGAGAGAGACTGAGCAGACACATCCTACTTAATCAGGGAGAAAACTTGTTTTCTGAAGAGAAGAGTTGTACCATGGCAGGCTGAGTTCTTAGAATTTTATGTATGGAATAACAACTCCAAACAGATGCTTGACATGATTTTTTTGTATATCCAGGTATCATATCTGAATTTTTGGATACTAATTTTTTTTCCAGTTAAAGGAGAGTACTGCATACACATACAGGCTTTCTCTCCTGTTTCTGCAACCCTGGACTTAAAGTGCTGGTGGGCTATTTTTAGCCTGGATCCTAACTCTGGTTTAGAAATGCGATTTTGACATCCTCCGATTCTCAGTTCTTCAAAAGATATTTGGCTCTGATCATTCTGGAGAGCAGAGAGCTTGCTATATTTACCCAATTTTCAGTTACCAGCGAGCTGTATAATTTAGTGGTGTGTTAAGACAAATTGTCAGGGTATTTCAGTTTCAAACTGTAACATGGGAATTTTCAAAAATTGTTTTAACATTTCAAAGGTAGTTTGAGTGCGAAATTTGGTCTATGTAATCACACACCTGGGGACTCTGGAGTGACTTGCTTAGCATGGATGATGTTTTCCTTAGCAACAGTGAATACTGCCACTAAAGAGAATCAATCTGACTGTGTGAGATACAAAGAACCAGGAAGAGGAAGAGAGAAACAGAAAATCCAGAGAAATCTTACTTTCTATCAAGACACGGAAACCAATGTTGTTGACTCAGAGTAGTTGGTAACGCAGCACTTATTTTATCATGCCAGAGAAAAGTGGATTAGAAAATCTGAAGAAAAAAGCACGTTATGAAAAGGTCCATTCCTTCAGTGAACTAGGGAGGTGACCAAAGGTGCAAAAATTGAATGGCCATTTATGATTTAAGAAATATTCCAAATTTCTAAGCTCACATTACAGTGAACACAACATGAAGAACTGGGTCAGTGCTCACTTTCTGGGACCTAAGGCTGATTTTTCATCCTAACAATTCCTAGAAAGGAGATGAATCCAAACATTTCAAGTGCTTCTAACTCACCTTCCAGACGTACCACCAAAGGCACCTTCAATTCAAGTTCTTGGCAAGCTTTGGTAATGCCATTGGCTATGATAGCACAATTTACTATTCCACCAAAAATGTTGACAAGTATAGCTTCAACCTAAAAATCAAAAGCAGAGTGTCATTCAACCAAAAAATGTAAAACGACATAATCACACTATATTTCTTGTTTTCTTGTGGTATTTGTTAAACACTTACTATGTGCCAGGCACTGTCCTGAGTGCTGGGGTAGATACAAGCTAATCAGGTGGGGGACAGTCCATGTCCCACAAATGTGCTCATAGTATTAATCCCCATTTTACAGATGAGGTAACTGAGGCATAGAGAAGTAAAGTGACTTGACCAAGATCACACAGCTGGCAAGTGGTGGAGCTGGGATTAGAACCCAAGTCTTTCTGACTCCTTGGCCCGTGCTCTATCCATTAAGCCTTGGTGCTCCCATATTTACAAGCAGCAGTTTTTGTATTTTTATTGCAATGTGGAATATATAAAACATCCAATTTTCAGTAAAGTTACTATTACAGAGGTGCTATGATGATAAAATATTACTTTTAATCTACCAAAGGAAAACTGGAGTTTTAGGAGATTGGAAACTTCTTGTGGGCAGGGATCATGTCTACCAACTTTAATGTACTTTCCCATTTGCTTATGACAGTGAACTGCACACAGTAAGTACTCAATAAATACCACTGAATAATGTATTAATGTAATCAGTGATTTTATCTTCCTCATATAAATACACAAGTTGAATGGTCTCTTGGTATTTTAAAAACTATACAGTAAAAAAGGTCCCTGCAGGAAGATAAAAATGGTATATCATCTGTAAATCTGTACTACTCATTCATTCAACTGTATTTATTGAGAGCTTACTGTGTGCAAAGCACTGTACTAAGTGCTTGGGAGAGTACAACATAACAGACATATTTCTGCCCATAACAGTCAATATAATTAGATTTTAAAGTGCTTCCCTGGAATATTTCAGGGATGTAAATTCATATGTGAGGTCTTTACTTGTTTGTGCATTGGCCATACATAAAGAAATGCGGACAAGTGAATTCATCCTCATTTACTAATGAAGTATAAGAGAATCCTGTATAATTAACATGAAGAGCTAAGTAATCAACATAATTTGTTATGCCTTTCTATACCTACAGAAAGTAGCTCTTCGTCAATATGTAGAAATTGAAATTTCTACATTTAAGTTACATTTGAAGTATGGTACGTTAACACTAGATTTTAGTGCACATTCAAGAAACAAGACTCCCTCCAGTTATTACCTCTCTCCCTCCTACCATTGCTCTCCAAACTCCTTGAGCAAGTTGTCTACACTCACTGTCTCCACTTCCTTTCCTCCGATTCTCTCCTAGACCCGTTCCAACCTGGCTTTCACTCCCTTCACTCACCAGAAACAGTCCTCTCTAAGGTCACTGATGATCTCCTTCTTGCCAATCCAATGCTCTCTAGTCTTCATCCTAATCCTCCCCTACTGCTCAGCTGCATTCAATTCTGTCAACACCACCCTTCTCCTAGAAATATTACCTAATCTTGGCTTCACTGACACTATCCTCTCCTGGTTCGCCTCCTATTTCTCTGGCTTCTCATTCTCAAGTTTCTTTTGTGGGATCCTGCTCTGTCTTCCACCCCCTAACTATGGGAGTCCCTCAGGGCTCAGGTTTGGGTCTCCTTTTATTCTCCATCTACATCCACTCCCTTGGAGAACTCATTCATTCCCATGGCTTTGACTATCATCTCTATGCAGATGATTCTCCAGCCCTGATCTCTCCTTCTCTGCAGTCTCACCCTTTCTCCTTCCTTTAGGACATCTCTACTTGGATGTCCCTCTGACACTTCAAATTTAACATACGCAAAACAGAACTCCGTATCCCACCAAAACCCTGTCCTCCTGATGACTTCCCCACCCGCTTTTTTACGGTATTTGTTAAACAAATGCTATATACTAGACACTGTACTAAGTGCTGGGGTAGATACAAATTAATCAGATTGGACACAGTCCCTGTTCCACATGGGGCTCACAATCTTAATCCCTATTTTAATTTATGAGGAACTGAGGCACAGAGAAGTTAAGTGACTTGCCTAAGGTCACACTGCAGACAAGTGGCGAAGCTGGGATTAGAACCCAGGTAGTTCTAACTCACAGACCCTGCTCTATCCGATAGGCAATGCTGCTTCTTGACGTCGCTACAATCTGCCCTTTCCTCTCTATCCAAAAAGCTATCACATTAATCCAAGTATTTATCCTATCCTGCCTCGATTACTCCATCAGCCTCCTTGCTGACCTCCCTGCGTCCCGTTTCTCCCCACTTCAATCCACACTTCACTCTGCTGCCTGGATCATTTTTCTACAAAAACATTCAGTCCATGTTTCCCCACTCCTCAAGAACTTCCAGTGGTTGACCATGTACCTCTGGATCTAAAAGAAACTCAACTAAGCTCCCATTTCCTCTACTCCCATTCCTTTCTGCATCACCCTTGAACACGGGTTTGTACTCTTTATTTACCCACTCTGCAGTTCCACAGCACTTGTGTACATATCTGTAATTTGTGTATATTAATGTCTGTAGTCCCCTCTAGATTGTGAGCTCAGGGAATGTGTCTAACCAAGTCTGCTATATTGTACTCTCCTCGGTGCTTAGTACAATGCTCTGCACACAGTAAGTGCTCTATATAGACAATTGATTGAAACCATTTGGGGAGCATATTACTATTAGTTAAGTTGACAAAATATATTCACAGGAAATACAAAAATAATGTATTCCACTAAATTTAATATGTGCTCATTCAAGAGTATAAGTCTTGTGGGGAAAGGATGCTTGTGTCACATGGGTGTTTTATACTTTTCAAAGACTTACTACGATGTGTTGCACAAAGTGGGGGCTCAAAAAATGCTATTGCTACTATTACTACTGAATTCCAACATAGAAAGAGCATTAACTTACATAATAATAGTTAGTATTTGTTAAGCGCTTACTATGTGCAGAGCACTGTTCTAAGCGCTGGGGTAGACACAGGGGAATCAGGTTGTCCCACGTGGGGCTCACAGTCTTAATCCTCATTTTACAGATGAGGTAACTGAGGCACAGAGAAGTTAAGTGACTTGCCCACAGTCACACAGCTGACAAGTGGCAGATCTGGGATTCGAACCCATGACCTCTGACTCCAAAGCCCATGCTCTTTCCACTGAGCCACACTGCTTCTCCATAATAAGTTGCAAAGGCACGTATTATTGTATGTGCAAAGGGAAATGAGCATTATTTTTAAAACCAATTAGAGAAAGACAGCAATTGATAAAAGGAGATTTCACAATACCACTTAGAGCAGTGCCACTAGTTAACAGAAGTCATCTTTCTAACGAATGTTGTTAAATGTTCTAAACAACAAAGTTAGTGAAAAACAATATGTTTTTCAACAACTGTAGCAGGTTTGGCTGAAAATAAATGAAACCATTCAGGAAACCAGATGATCATGACGATTTTCCAAAGTAGCATTTGGCAAGCCTCAAGAGGAACCCACAATGTGTGAGGAGAGGAACTAATTAATTAACAGTGTTTGAAACATAGGTAAGCACTTAACAAATAACATTAAAAAAAATGAATCTACGGTATTTAAGAGCACTTACTGTGTGCAGAGCAAAGTGCTAAGCACATGGGTGAGTAATAATAATAATAATGGTATTTGTTAAGTGCTTACTATGTGCCACGCAATAAAGAGTACAATACAAGGGAGTTGCTTAGAAATGTTCCTTGCCCACAAGGATCTTATAGTCTTGAGAAAAAGAGAGAAAAGTGTGTAAATAAGAGACTTTGTGGCTGTCTTAAGATAAATATCTACCTATATGTGTGTGTGTGTCTACATGTATATACATATATAACTCTATATTTAAAATGACATATAAGTGTGTATTATTCATTCAATAGTATTTATTGAGCGCTTACTATGTGCAGAGCACTGTACTAAGCGCTTGCAATGTACAATTCGGCAAGAGATAGAGACAATCCCTGCCCACTGCACTGTACTAAGCACTCCCACGTGGGGCTAGAAGTCATAATCTCCATTTTACAGATGAGATAACTGAGGCACAGAGAAGTTAAGTGATTTGCCCAATGTCATGCAACAGACAAGTGAAGAGCAACCTGGTCCTAGTGGGAAGAGCACGGGCTTGGGATTCAGAGGACCTGGGTTCTAATTCCAATTCTGCCACTTGTACCATAACTGTTTCTAGGGAAGAATTCTCGACATTAGAAGCTGGGGCACCTGGCTTCTACTACGACTGATTCAATCAGGGTCCAAAGATAGAAAAAGTTCTGAAGAAACATCTGAAGCTCCAGGGAATAGAGAGAATGGTAGGATAAATTTCAAAAGATGGAGAGAAGAGTTAGAGCAGAGAGGAACAGAATTTGGTTAGTAAGGAGAGTGGGGGTAAGGGTGGGGAACAATTTGAAGATGAAGAAGGAGAAAAGAAATTTTATGTCACAAAATGTTGAAAGAAAAAAAAATCAGCTGGTAGAATCACCATCCTAGAGATTATGCCATCCATTCCCACTATAAAGTAATTTGCTGCAGTCATGCACTTTAATGGAAATCTGATTTAAGGTTTCACTCTGGGCCAATTTCTATAATTAACTGCTTTAATCTATAATCTCAAACTGAGAATGAAATTAAGACAGTCTAAAAAATGAAGATCTCATGACATTATTATTTTACATTTATAAAACATTTCAAATTTTCAAAGTGTGTTGCATTCATTCATTATTAGAACCATTAATTGCTATGCTATTGCTATCTCTAGCAACAAAGTTTTTCCTTTCAAGCCCACATAAAAGGGGAGCACTATTCAAATATTTAGAGGAGTGGCAGTCAAAATACAGTTTACAATGTGCCTGTTGTGTAGCCAGTCACAAAACACAAAGTACTTCTGTCTAGTGGAGAGAGTACAGGCCTGGAGTCAGAAAGACTTGGGTTTTAAGCTCGACTCTGCCACTTTGCTGTAAAACCGTGGACAAGTCACTTCACTTCTCTGTGCCTCAGTTACCTCATCTGTAAAATGGAGATTAAGACTGGGAGGCCCACGTGGGACAGGGAACTGTGTCTAACCTGATTTGCTTCTATCTACCCCCAATGCTTTGTACAGTGCCTGACACATAGTGCTTTAATAAATGCAATAGGGAGGATAGAAAAAGTCTGTATGCAGCCTTCAAGGGCTGGTAAGTGGTTCTTCAGCCCAAATAATTGACCATCCAGATCTAGAGAATCTAATTATTTCTTAGTAATCTTTGACATCATTTTTCCTAACTCTCCTATAATACAGATATGCATCTCCAGTTACAATGTCAGAATTTGGTGTGGACTAGCAAAGGCCACAAAATAAGCTGTGATGGAACTGAGACTTGAACTTAGATCTCCTGACAATAATTTGGTCTGTTATCCATGACATTTACCAGTCATCAACAACTTCAAAACAAATTTTTCCTCATCAAAAACTTGAAATCCATGTGCGAGTACAGTAAAAAGCTTTGTTATCCAGCATGCTGGTAGAATGGGAGGTGCTTCAACCAATAATTCTAGAATCTCAGCTAGTCACAGCTTTGCAGGTGACTAACCTTGGGAATGTGTTCTCCAAAGGGTTAGTGAGTGTTTGTTTAGTCCAACACTGTTCTGCTTGCCTGTATCCCAAATTGACTAGTCAATTGACTAGGGGAAGCAGCGTGGCTCAGTGGAAAAGAGCCTGGGCTTCGGAGTCAGAGGTCATGAGTTCGACTCCCGGCTCTGCCACTTGTCAGCTGTGTGACTGTGGGCAAGTCACTTAACTTCTCTGTGCCTCAGTTCCCTCATCTGTAAAATGGGGATTAACTGTGAGCCTCACGTGGGACAACCTGATTACCCTGTATTTCCCCCAGCGCTTAGAACAGTGCTCTGCACGTAGTAAGCGCTTAACAAATACCAACATTATTATTAGTCCCACAGGGAATGGCTTATGAGGAAGCCTCCAGGGAAGCTGCATACTGTTTGATCTCATTAGCCCTCTCCATCCCACCAGGGGAGAATTCAAGAATATTCTGATCATTTCCCACAAGAACTTAATCAGCCAAGACTCCTGTTGTATTGGACGATATTAAACCAGCTGGTTACTAGAGCTTTGGGGTAGGTAAATTTTTCTACACATGATGGCAGATTTTTAAAATTATAATAGTATGCTTACTTTGAGTCAAACCCTATGCTAAGTGCTGGGATATACCAGAAAACTTGCTCAAAGACAGCCCCTGTGGTATATGGAGCTCACAAACTAAGACATAGAGAGAACGTCTCAATTTATAATTAATTCATTCATTCAGTTGTATTTATTGAGCTTTACTGTGTGCAAAGCACTGTACCAAGCACTTGGGAAAGTACAATATAACAACAGACACATTCCTGCCCACAATGAGTTCGCAGTCTAGAGAGGGAAACAGACATTAAAATAAATTACAGATATATACAGATATATACATATATGCTATGGGGATGGGAGGGAGGATGAATGCAGGAGCAAGTACGAATGGCGCAGAAGGGAGTGGAGGGCTTAGTCAGGGAAGACTTCTTGGAGGAGAAGCCCCTACATGGACCCAAGTCTTGGCCAAAAGGCCTTGTCTTTTCCCTTTCTGGGCCACCCTGTACGGGGGGGCGGGGGGGCGGGGCCCTCTGCCACCCCAGGGGCCCTCCACCGTCCCACACGGTGGGGTGGGCGGTTGGCCCAGTCGGGATCTGGGGTCTTTGACACTCATCACTCGGCACATCACCGGATGCAACACCTCTCCAGAGAACACTGCCCAGACACGGGGTGGGGGGCTAAAACCCAGGACTCCTGGCACTCAGCCCCTTGCTATTTCCACTAGACCCAACTGCCTCTCTTTTAAAAATTGATTTAATATATTATATATTATTTAACATTTTCTCAGAATTCAGTAATAATATTTCTTACAAAGTTCTGTGTTTCCCCCCCACACAATCAAAATCGTTATCAGCATATTTTAAGCACATTGTTGGGACACACAACAAAAGTATTAAATAAGGTCCCCAACATCATGAATCTTGGGCACATTTATTTAATTGTATTTATTAAGTGCTTACAATGTGCAGAACACTGTACTAAGTGCTTGATGGATTGCATTCTTTCTGTTTTAGTTGGATGAATCTGTTTAGCTCAATTTTATCCATTTTTATGCAATTTTTATTTTCTATACTTTCTTGATTCAGGCTTCAAAAAGGTGAAAGCTTGGGACTGTGCATTTTATTCTTTTATTCTCAATTATTGAAACTAGGGAAAAACAAAGATGAACTATTCTGTAGGTCATCCACTTAATGGAGATACACTGGATTTTCTGATGTATACATTAAGAACTAGTAAATGAAACTGATTCTCTTTTACCCATTTTAATACGCAAAGCTAATCCAGTGGTTATGCAGAGAGCGTCAGGCAAGCGTGTTTACATTATTAAAGATAAGGAAGAGGGTTTTGGGTTTTTTGGGGTTTTTTTTTGGTCAGTACAGATATTTTAATTCCTAATGCTGTGTCTTTCACTTCAGCATCTGTTTTTTGGGTTTTTCAGCTGAATTCTAATCAAGTCTTCTAATCCATTGGCAGCTAAAGGAGAAAAAAAGTTTAAGGAAATTAGATGCAGCTAGGATAATTGATGATTGTATGGCTGGCTTTAATAAAAATACACTGTTAAATTAGAAGAGAGCCTAAAAGGATTCAATCAATGAGGAACTGAATCAGGAGGATAATTCAATCTTGACCTTTTTGTAAACTTAAAAGGCAAAAAAAATGTCAACAAATTCGTTCAACTGGTGCAAATGTACACCTTGCAATTTTGCTGGAATTGGTTAACAAAGCTTAGATTTGATTTTCTCCTTCTGATATGATCTTTATTTTTGAATAACTTTTTTCAAGAAATTTTTATGATTTAGATGGTTGGATTAAGTGTCTGGTAAACGTGAGAAAAATGGAAAAGAATATTGAGTCTACAAAATTTTTTAAAGAAAAGAACTCCCAGCTCTTACCAATCCACATGGAATAAATTATTCAAATAGGTTGAGAATAATAAATTTCCAGAATCCAAAATCTACAATGAAGGAAAATGGCTAAAAGTATTTTTATAAGGATGGAAATCAAGGTTCTACTAACTCCTTGGAACAGGCTAACTCAATTTTGCTGATGTCGAGTACTTTAATGAGGACATGCTTTTCCACTGATCACCTCCCATTCATTAATAATTATGGTATTTGTTAAGCTCTTACTATGTGCCAAGCCCTATTCTAAGCACTGGGGTAGATACAAGGTAATCAGGTTGTCCCACTTGGGGTTCACAGTCTTAATCCCCATTTTACAGACAAGGTAACTGAGGAACAGAAGTTATGTAGCTTGTCCAAGGCCACACAGCAGACAAGTGGTGGAGGCGGGATTAGAACCCACGCCCTCTGTCTCCCAAGACTGGGCTCTTTCTGTTAAGCCATCTGCTTCTCATTAAGCTCCTTGTACACAGGGAACAGGTCTACTAACTCTAATAATAATAATTCTGGTGTTTGTTAAGCGCTTACTAACTGCCAGGCACTGTACTAAATGCTGGGGTGGATACATGTAAATTGGGTTGGACACAGTCCCTGTCCCACGTGGGGCTCACAGTCTCAATCTCCATTTTACAGATGGGGTAACTGAGGCACAGAGAATGGAAGTGACTAAAGGTCACACAGCAGGCAAGTGGTGGAAGTGAATTCCATGATTAGAACCCATGTCCTTCTGACTCCCAAAGCCATGCTCTCTCACAATGCCATGCTGCCTCTCATAATCAACTCTATTGACTGTACTCTCCCAAGCACTTAGGACAGTGTTTTGCGTGCAGTAAACACTCAATAAATATCATTATCTGATTCATTATTCTTAGTCTGTCCTTGACCAGATTAACCGTTGGACTATTACCATTAGCCTTGGCCTTACCTAGCCATAAGCTTCTGGGAGAGGAACTGCAGAGGAGTTGGAGAGGTTGGGAGGTAAGTGAGGGCTCACAATGATTCAGGAGATAGTGAGGGGTTGTAGTAGGAATTCAGTGAGGAGAGGTAAGAGGGAGAGAGCTGTTTGAGTGCCTTAAAGCTGATGATAAGGAGTTTCTGTTTGAAACAGAGGTGGATGGGTAATCATCAGAGGTTTCTGAAGAGTTGGGAAACGTGAACTGAATGATTCTTTTAGAAAAATGATCCAGGCACCAGAGTGAAGTATAGACTGGAGAGAGGAGAGACAGGAGTTGGGAGGATAGCAAGGAGGTTGATGCACCATAAAATTAAGATCCACTTCTGACTCTGGCCTGGAACGCCTTCTCTCTTCATATTCAACAGATGTCTCCCCACCTTCAAAGTCTTATTAAAGCAAATCTCAAAGATGTCAGAAAGGAGGCTGATAAGGCGGGATAGGATAAGTGTCTGGATTAATGTGGTAGTAGTTTGGATGGAGAGGAATGTGATGTTGTGAAGGTTGAACCAGCAGGATTTAGGGACAGACTGAATATGTGGGTCAAGGAGACAATTGGACATTGCTCCTGACAGTTTCAACTTTTTTTGATGAAATACAAGGCAAGGTCATTAGGGCAAGAGATGGGGTCTGGGGAACAGGGGATTTTAAGGAGGGAGTTAAACATCTGAAGCAGCTGGCATGGGCAATGTGCTTAGGGGTCAATAAGGAAAGAGAAATATTGTTGCTGGACGGAGGAGAGGGCGGAATTATAACAAGTGAGGATGAGTTTGCAATAGATAAGGTTTCTTCCAGCAGTGCTCCACAACTCGTGCACAGAAGTGGTGGAAGTGACCTAGTGGTGCATCACAGTTGTTTGAGATCTGTGGAGGGACAGGGGAATGAGGCAGTTAAGTTCAGTGGAGAGAGAAGAGCTGAGGGCATGGAAGGTAAGTTGGGTATAGAGACAAAATTGGGTCTCTGTGGAGGAATAGGATGGTTTTGTGGGGAGTGGGTGTGTGGTAGAAAAAGCAGGTGAGGAAGTTGTGGCCAGAGAGTGAAATTTCAGAGCTGATGAGGACAGAGGCTGTACTCCATCGTTGTTATCAATTAAAAAAATTTATGCAATCTGCTGCAGAAAAACCCGGACCCCTGATGGACAGCATCATTGTAAAAGATAACAGAAGAACTGTGGGTATGTGTAAAGTGTTGGACAGAACCTTCTGGAACTGTGTAGGGAAAAATGTTCATCCATTGTTCCAAATGAATTATAACAAATCCATAATAAGCATACCTTTTTTTTTCCAAATGTTTTTTCCATATATTTTATCACAAAAAAATTTATACTGCTAGGAATTTGAAGAGATGAGAAATACTGGCACACTTTTATAGGTCTAAAAATAGAGGACTTTAATATATAGCAAAGCCCAGTAGTCTTATTAGGAGCAAAACAAATGCTAAAATAAGCAATAATACAATTTCTAACACCAGTAATACTACCTTAGTGTCTGTTTAACTGAACTTAGCCAAAGGCATATTACAAAGCTTCTGTTTTTCTTTTTCAAGGCAGTTGCCAGGAAGATAGATATAAAAATATAAATTCCATATAAACAGGCATCTTGGATCAAAATCTCATATTTGGATAAATCATTTATAGTGAGTACTTGATTTGGAATAGTCAGATTATTTTCATCTAGAGATTTTTCTTGGTGGAAACATTACTAAAAACAAAGTGAGCAATTCTAATATTCTTCACAGAAGAAATGAACTCTGGAGGCATATTATTTTAAAATGATCCAGCTTCAAAACTGTCAACTCAGTTTAACATATAATTGCTTCACAAAGCAGGATAAGCTTTGTAATGATATATGTATATATTTATATATACCTATATGTATCAATGTGTATATACACACAACCCGTATTTTTAAGGGAAGTTAAGGATCTGTAGATTAAGAACAATTATAAGCATTATTTCTGCATATTTTGTTCAATCATCTCTAATGTTTTCATTTTGACAAATTTGAGCAGTTATTCTCCATCACCACTACTTTAAGAGTTAATATGAATATCTATTAAGCTGGCAATTCTTTGCAGAACCCATTTATTAATTTATAAGCTGGATATTTGTTTATAGTTGCAGTGGCAGTTTTTCTCCTATGGTAATTTTTAGTTTATAATAATAATGTTAATAATGTTGGTATTTGTTAAGCGCTTACTATGTGCCGAGCACTGTTCTAAGCGCTGGGGTAGATACAGGGTAATCAGGTTGTCCCACGTGAGGCTCACAGTTAATCCCCATTTTACAGATGAGGTAACTGAGGCACAGAGAAGTTAAGTGACTTGCCCACAGTCACACAGCTGACAAGTGGCAAAGCCGGGAGTCGAACCCATGACCTCTGACTCCAAAGCCCAGGCTCTTTCCACTAAGCCACGCTACTAGAAAGGTGACCTCCAGAAAAATGATCAAAGCAAATACAGCCGATAGCCAGGGCATTATATTCCTCTGTACATTCACCAGGAAAAACTATACCAGAAACTTTTGGTACTCTTTAAGCACTTGAAAGTCACCCCACCCTCATCCCCCACAGCACTTATGTACATATCCATAATTTATTTTAATGTTTGTCTTCCTCTCTAGATTGTAAGAGCCTTGTGTGCAGGGATCTCATCTACCAACTCTGTTCAGCTGTACTCTCCCAAGAGCTTAGTAAGGGCTCACAGTCTAGAAGGGGGGAGACAGACAACAAAACAAGTAGACAGGCATCAGTAGAATCAATAAAAATAAATAGAATTACAGATATATACACATCATTAATAAAATAAATAGAATAATAAATTTGTACATATAAACACAAGTGCTGTGGGGCAGGGAGGGGGGTAGAGCAGAGGGTAGGAGTCGGGGCAATGGGGAGGGGAGGAGAAGCAGAGGAAAAGGAGGGCTCAGTCTGGGAAGGCCTTCTGGAGGAGGTGAGCTTTCAGTAGGGCTTTGAGGTGGGGAAGTGTGCTAGAGTTTGGCAGATGTGAGCAGGGAGGGCATTCCAAGCCAGAGGTAGGACGTGGGTCAGGGGTCGATGGCGGGACAGGCGAGAATGAGGTACCATGAGGGGGTTAGTGACAGAGAATCGGAGTGAGTGGGGTGAGCTGTAGAAGAAAAGAAGGGAGGTGAGGAAGGAGAGGGCAAGGTGATGGAGAGCTTTGAACCCAATAGTGAGGAGTTTTTGCTTGATATGAAGGTTGACAGGCAACCACTGGAGATTTTTGAGGGGGGTGACACGCCCAGAGCATTTCTGTGGAAAGATAATCCAGGCAGCAGAGTGAAATATAGACTGAAGTGGGGAAGACAGGAGGTCGGGAGATCAGAAAGGATGCTGATGCAGAAATCTGGTAGGTATACGTAGAGTGATTGTATTAACAAGGCAGCAGTTTGGATGGAGAGGAAAGGGCGAATCTTGGTGATGTTGTGAAGGTGAGACCGGCAGGTTTTGGTGACAGATTGGATATGTGGGGTGAATGAGAAAGCGGAGTCAAGGATGAGTCAGGAAGGATGGTATTGACGTCCGCAATGATGGGAAAGTCCGAGAGAGGACAGAACTTGGGAAGGAAGATAAGGAGCTCAGTCTTGGACATGTTGAGATTTAGGTGGAGGGAAGACATCCAAGTTGATATGTCCTATGTCCTGCTTCTGGCCTGGAACACCTTTCTTCCTCAAATACAACAGACAATTACCCTCCCCTGCTTCAAAACCTTAATGAAGGCACATCTCCAAGAGACCTTTCCAGACTAAGCTCCCTTTTCCTCTTCTCCCACTACCTTCTGCATCACCCTGACTTGCTCCATTTGTCTTTCCCGGCCCCAGCCCCACAGCACTTATGTACATAGCTGTAATTTATTTGTATTGATGTATGTCTCCCCCACCTCTAGACTACAAGCTTGTTGTGGGAAGGGAACATGTCTACTTATTGTTGTATTATACTCTCCCAAGTGCTTAGTACTGTGCTCTGCACACAGTAATCTCTCAAGAAATACAATTGAATGAATGAAGGGAGGAGAACCAGGAGAGGACAGTGTCAGTGAAGAGAAGGTTAGATAGTGTTTCAGGAGAAGGGGGCAGTCCACAGTGTTGAAAGCAACTGAGAGATCAATGAGGATAAGGATGAAGCATAGGCCATTGGATTTGCAAGAAGGAGGTCAATGGTGACCTAAGAGAGGGCACTTTCCATGGAGTAGAAGCTGGGGGAAGCCAAATTGCAAGGGATTAAGGAGAGAATTGGAGAGGAAATGGAGGCAGCATATGTAGACAGTTCATCAAGAAGTTTGGAAATGAATGGTAGGGATGAGATGGGGCGGTAACTAAAGCGAGCGTGGGGTAAAGGAAGGGTTTATTTTTTTCTAGGATGGGGAGACATGGACATGCTTGCTTGGGTACTAGGGATAAAGGAGATTTTGATATAATCATTGTTGGTGTCATAGAGTGCAACCATCACCCTGTTCCCACAAACATCCAGTTTCTACTATTGTAAACAGAATACTGGACCATTGTAATAATGTGAGACCGTCATTGGGCAGGGATTGTCTCTATCTGTTGCCAAATTGTACATTCCAAGTGCTTAGTACAGTGCTCTGCACACAGTAAGTGCTCAATAAATACTATTGAATGAATGAATGATCAACCATTCATATTTACTGAGTGCTTACTATGTTCAGAGCACTGTACTAAGTGCTTGGGAGAATACAATAATTATAGTAATTGTGGTATTTAAGTGCTTACTATATCCCAAGCACTGAGGGCTGGGGTACTCCAGAAAATCAGGTTCCACATTGGGCTAATAGTCTAAGTAAGAGGGAGAAGAGGGTAGTGCAGATGAGGGAACTGAGGTACAAAAAAGATAAGTGAATTGCCCAAGGCCATGCAGCAGGCATGTGACAGAGCTGGAATTAGACTCCCAGGCCCAGGCTCCTTCCCCTAGGCCATGCCGCTTCCCATTATTCTTGCCCAGTAATGGTATTGCTATTTCCTTATATTTAATCTTTAAAAGAAACCTTTGTAAGATTTTGATGGGAGATGAAAAAACTGGGAAAATTTACTGAACTATTTAAAATATATAAATTGTCTTAAAATATCTAGAAATATCATGTTAAATAGTAAAATAAACTATTCATCTTCGTAACCATTGTTACAGATTACCATTTGAGAATTTATGAATGGAATACGTAGAAAATACTGGTATTTTGGAAATAAGTTAAAGATGAATCTATTTAAAAATGGTATCTCCAATGCCACAAACATTGCTGATTCCATTTCTTTAACTGCATTTAAAAACACTGCTTTATTATATTAAATGCATTTACTACATTATACTGGAATAAGTCACCTAATGAAAGATCAATATGAAACATAATTGTATAAGATATCCACTAGAGGACAGTATGATTCAATGTGAAGGTGGAATATATAATCAATTCCCATGGAAAAGGTCGTATTGTTTCTTCTCGTTAAAATGAGATTCAGACTGAAGAAAAATGAAGGAAAAAAGAGATTTTGTTTCTTTGAGGCATATATTTCAAAGACAGAAAGAGCAAATAAAGGAAAATATGAAAATAAAATCTTTCAGTCTTGTGAAGACATAAGACTCGCATATAATTTTGGATACTGAAGCCAATGTAATCATAAATCTTCCAACAGGAATATCTGTTTAATTGTAAATTTTTCCATAACTGTTTCATATGTCAGTGGTGTGGGGAATAATAAACCTTCAGAGAATAAATACCATATGAATGCAATGAATACATAAGTCATCATGTAACTAATACCTAGTATGTGGCAATAATATGACTTGTTTTCTAGGCATGTACACAATAACTGATGTATACAATAACACAATAATCATTATCTGCTGCATTCAGAATATTAAGGATCTGACAATGAAAAATGAAACATTTCCCTGAAAATTTGCATTGTACAAAGGCTAAATAGCTCTTTCAAATATAAAGATGAATGAAATATGTAAACAATTTACATAAATGGCATCTTACACTTAATAAATTCTGCAATGCATTTCTCAATACTGTATCACATGATGCTCAAAATATTTTTAACTATCTGAACTAAATTTCATAATACTAAAAATAGCAGTGAAAATGAAAATAAGGTCTATTACTTTTGTAAAGCAGCTAATAGCCATTGTTTTTATGAGATGTTCTTTCCCTTGACTCTATTTATTGCTGTTGTTCTTGTCTGCCTGTCTCCCCTTAATCTAATGACTGTAAGCCCGTCAAAGGGCAGGGACTGTCTCTATCTGTTGCCAACTTGTACATTCCAAGCGCTTAGTACAGTGCTCTGCACATAGTAAGCACTCAATAAATACTATTGAATGAATAATAGCCAACTGCTAGACCATTTCATCATACTTTATGTCCTGTTACAAGGATCACGGTTGAGTGATATGCAAACACCCACCCAAGATCTATTCTCCCCACTTGTCTCCATTTTCAGTTTCTTTGCATGCCTGCAAGGAAGAATCAACCAGTGGTATCTATTAAGTGATTACTTGGTGCAGAGCACTGTACTAACCCTTGAGAGAGAGGACAATGCAACAGTTAGCCCCAAGGAGCTTATAGTTTAGAGAGGACACATTGTTCCACTCACATATATGCACTGAAACACTGAAATTCCAAGGTCCTTGGAATACTGTGATTTAGCAAGGGAACAGAAAGGTCTACCTTCCTAGGCACATTTCAGCTCTGCACCACTGAAGGAAATGTTGCTGCCCATCATTGTAAAGCATGGTACATGCACACAGAGGGGTGGCCAGGTGATTCTCTGGCTCAGCAAGGGGTGGGAACTGGGATAAGGCTTCTAGCCTTTTTATTGTCTCAGAGTACATAGCCATTGGAGCTTATACAGGAGAGAGTCAAGCTATCCTGTTTGAATTGTCTTGTGCTCCACTTCAGAGGATCGTGGGTCTTTTCCATTCAAAGAGAACTCATCACCTTCCCACACAAATCCTGTCCTTCCCAAGACTTCCCATAACTGTTGACAACACCACCATTCTCCCTTTTTCACAAGCCTGTAATGGACAGAATGAATATGGATGTGTTAAAAAAAAATTAACAGTAATAATGTCTGAAGCAAGGAGAAAAGTCCAGTGCTTTGCTTTTCACCTTTTCCATTTTTGTGGCAAACTTGTCAAGCAGATTAGTTTGGCACTTCTTGGCTGGTTTTCTCTCATCCTAATGGAAAAGACCTGAGCAAATCTTCTGGGAATATTCCACAGGTAGTTTATTATTAGCATTAGGCAACTGGAGAACTTGCTTCCTATATTACCAAAATTCACATCACACCAGGGTGTTGTGGAACCTAGACTGAAAAACACTGCTTGGGTCAGCTCACAAACCTGCCCAGCCACACTGTTGCTTTTGCCACAATCAATCACTCAATCAGTGGTATTTACTGAGCACTCATTGTGTGCAGAGTACATTATAGTGGAATAAGCTTTAGACTCTTGCTACTCACCACTGCCCCAACCCTCAAGCTGCACTTACAGACCTTCCTGACACTTTGAATTTTCACTCCTCCTGCCTGGCATGTCAGTTCCATAAGGCAGTGTGATGGTGAGCCACGAAAAGGGGGTCTCATCCCAGATCTAAGTGTGTGAACTATTCAATGAAATTGTGTTTTTCATTTTTTTCCATCCAAAAATGAAAACAGTCCTTTCCCCTTAATTCACAGGGGTGCTATGAAGTTAAGCTAGTATAATTGGCTTATATATGTGGGCAGGGGGCATATCTATCAACTCTGTTATATTGTACTCTCCCAATTGCTTACTACAGTGCTCTGCACACAGTAAGCTCTCAATAACTATGACTGATTGATGGATATGAGGCATTACTATTCTATGCACTTAGTTTGAAAGTTACTTTAACTTTATAAGGAGGAATATTTTCAGTTCACTCTGAAATTTGAAATGGCACAAACAATGAAGAAAGCATTAAGGAATACTGATTTTTAAATAACCTATGTTTGGTGGTAATTTGGCATGACCAAGAATCAAAGAAAAAAATTAATACCCTTATTGTGAGATGTATGATTGAAACATTGCAGTTAATTAATTTATACCAAAGCCATGCAACATTAAGTTCTATGCAAAACCTTTTGTTTAGAAAAAGCAAAAGTCATGAGAGGCTTAGATAATTTAGAGTATGTATCAAAAACAAAAAAGGAAAGTAATTTCATTTTGTGAATAGATTTACTGAAAAAAAACCCATCATCAGTAAATGTGGTTAAAAATTTGCGATGCCCTAGTTCCTGGAAGAAATATATGTCCCACTTGACATGGAAGCAAATGAATAGAAACGTCTCTCAGCATTTTTTCCCTTTAGGATAGTTCATTTTAATTTTTCTCTCCTCCACTTGACTTTCCCATCACAGTTTATGGCACCAACTTCCTCCCTGCCTCTGGACCTTTAGCATTTACTTTGTCTTATTCCTTTCTAAATTCACCCTTTCCTCTCCATCCAAAAGGCTCCAACATTGGTCCAGATCCTTCAATCAATGATATTTATCAAGCTCTTAGTATGTAAAGAATACTGTACCAAGCACTTTGGGAGAGTACAACAGAATTGGGAGACATGTTCCCTGCCCTAAAGGAGTTTACAGTTTAGACACTTGTTCCTCTAGACTGTAATCTCATTGTGAGCAGGGAATATGTCTGTTTAATGTTATACTGTATTCCCAAGTGTTTAGTACAGTGCGGTGCACATAGTAAGTGCTCAATAAATATGACTGAATTGCACTGAATTTGTCATAGCTTGGCTTGATTACCACATTAGCTTCCTTGCTAAGTCTCTTCCCTCTCCAGTCCTATTTCAACTCTGCTGCATGGATCATTTTTCTAAAACATCATTCTATGCATATCATTCCACTCCTCAAAAACCCACACAGGAGAAGGTAGAGGAAGGGAGAGCCATTCAAGCAGACACTTCTAATCATCAGCTTTAAGGCAATCACCTCTCTCCCTCCTACTTATCCTCTCTCTTCTCCCAATACACCCTGGTTCACGCACTTAATTCTTTTCCAGGTAACCTATTCACTGTGTCCCACTTTCCTGTCTCCCACTGCTGACCTCTTGTTCACATCTTCCCCCTTTATATCCCACAGACCACTGCTCTCCCATCTTCAATATCCTACTGACATCCCCTCTCCTCCAGTTGGTTTCCCCCAATTACTATATAGTCTCCCAATTTTATATCTCCCCACCAGCTGCTTAAGCATTCCGGTGCCACCAAAGCACTTGGGTATTCATACCTCCAGGCAGAATTTATTTTCCTATCTTTATACTCTATTACTTCCTCCTATCTGTATGTTCTTTTAGTGCTTGTGTTCCTCATTAGATGGTAAGGTCTCTGATGGCAAAAATAAAATTCTACTTATCCTAGTGCATATTCACAAGTGCTTAGGACTGTGCTCCGCAAGCAGTAAGTGCTCAATATATACTTTAACTGATGACATTGTTTTTCCAACTCTAAATTAGTCTAGTATTTCATTTTTATTGCCAGGCATTAATTTAGGCTCTGAGATAAAGCGATAGATAGCATTCATATCCTAGAAGCACACTATAGGAAGGGCCACATTAATGAGATCTCTTCCTGTGGCATTGTTTAAGGGTGGAGGATGGGATTCTCTTTCCTCGAACCCTCTGGGGCACTACCAGAAGGAAAGTCCCAGCACCTTGTGGGACTGGAAAAGGGAACTGTGGCTCCTATGCTCCAGAATACTGGAATGCTTTTGTTTCAGGGAATTCCTGGGGCCATGGGAAACATAGGGATTCTCTATTGGGTATTTGAGATTCAAGATAGACCATATTACATAGTCAGTTCTTCCAAAATGTATACAATGTGGATTTAAAATAGACATGAATTGAGGAAAAAAACAATTGCATGCATGCTTGCAGTTGTTAGTTAATAATAATAATAATAATGTTGGTATTTGTTAAGCGCTTACTATGTGCAGAGCACTGTTCTAAGCGCTTGGGTAGACACAGGGGAATCAGGTTGTCCCACGTGGGGCTCACAGTCTTCATCCCCATTTTACAGATGAGGGAACTGAGGCCTAGAGAAGTGAAGTGACTTGCCCAAGGTCACACAGCAGACAAGTGGCAGAGCTGGGATTCGAACTCATGACCTCTGACTCCAAAGCCCGTGCTCTTTCCACTGAGCCACGCTGCTTTCTAGAACATGCTTCCTATTCTTTTCATTATGGTATTTGTTGAGTAGTTACTGTGTGTCAGGCACTGTTTCACGCGGTAGATACAAGTTAATCAGGTTGGACACAGTCTATCCTACATGGGGCTCACAATTTAAGTAAGAGGGAAAAAAGACATTGAATCAGCAAGGTCTAATGGATAGAGTACAGGCCTGGGAGTTAGAAGGACCTGGCTTCTAATCCCGGCCCCACCAACTGTCTGCTGTAGGACCTTGGGCAAGTCTTTGTGCCTCAGTTACCTTATCTGTAAAATGGGGATTGAGACTGGGAGTCCTATGTGGGACAGGGACTGTGTCCAATCCGATTATCTTGTATCTACCCCAGCGCTTAGTACAGTGCCTGGCACATACTAAGCACTTAAATTTTACAGATGGAGAAACTGAGGCACAGGAGTTAAGAGACTTGCCCAAGGTCTCACAGGAGGCAACTGGCAGAGCTGGGATTACAATCCAGGTCCTTTGACTCCCTGGCCTATGCCTTTTCCACTAGACCACACTGCTTCTAACTGTAAGCTCTGTCAAAAATATAGCTGTGCACTACGAGAACAGAGTATGGAATTATATGCCGTAGAAGGCTCTTGCTGTAGTTCAGGGTGGGTGACATGCTATCAGGGATCTACCCTGGCTCCCTCAGTTTCACAGTTTAAACTCTTTTGACTCAATCAATCATTACCTAGCCTAGCCCCATAAGTCCTTCCAGATGCCCCAATGACCTACTTTCCCCCGATAAATACAAAAAGGGATGCAAAAAAAAACAAACAACCCAATGCATGCAATAATTATATTTATGAATTATGTTTAATGTTCACCTTATATAGGTCTTCACATTTAATAATCTGTATACCGTTTTTATCACAGTATACCACTATGAGCAGTCACTGTTTGACGGCCATGCATCATGCTACCTATTATTTCAAGCCATCTGCTACCCTAACACTCCAATTACACTGTGCTTTGCATCATTACTGTATCTGTGGATCAGTGGCATCATGTAGGGAACTTAAGGTAACAGCAAACTTTAAACAGTTACTGTAACATGTTCAACTTTATTCACCTTCTAAAGTGGTGTTTGGGTTTCCTACCAGCATTCAGACCGACACTGTGTCTGATTGTGCACATTTGCTATAGGGCAGAAGTTTCAGGATCATATTAATGTGGATCAGCACACCTCAAAATGGTTATGAATACTCTTATGGTGTTAATTTCCTAGTGAGCTGTACAATACTTGGAGCCAGGTGCTATGTGTTGAATAATGCATGAAATATTTAAGAGGATAAACAAACAATGGATTAACGCTACAGTTCTTTACAAGAAAAAGAGGGAGAATAATTTCAAATACAGGAAGATTTTTGGTTATTCATGAACATAACCCTAAAACATGGCTGCAATTTCTTTTAGTCCAGTCTTAATTTGAAAACAGGCTACATTAAATCAATGCGACTTTCACTGACATTGGGTTTCTCCTTAAGACTTTTTCCTGTAACATGGACAAATTGGAGAGACACTGATCAAAAATCTTTCAATGTTTTAACATAATTCTTTTCCAAAAAGGCTTGGGGACCTTCAAATAAAGGTAAGTGGTATTACAGGGGAAAGCAGATTATCTAAATGTCATTACCCAAAGTGAAGCTGTTTGGCTAATTGAAAAAAGATATTAAAAAACCCCCAACAAAACCACCCAGCTAACCAAATTGGGCAAGTGTCTGTTCACGAAAGCCAAACACATTTTTTCCCCAGTTATCTACATAATGATTGGAACTAGCTCCATCCCAATTAGATTGTATATTTGGGCATTCATATTCTATCCAATTAGGGTGTGAATATCAAAATCAAATTAGAAGGCTTTAGGGGGCACACTTTTATTCCTGATAGTCTCTCATTTACCATTACAATTGATTTCTACTGGTCATTTACTAGCATGATTGGTTGAGAAACCAATGGGTCTTCTTACCTGGGTGGAAAAGCGGCTACCTTAACAACTTAGGAAAAAGCTAATCACATAGTGAGAGTTAATTCAGTTTACAAAAGGGCCTACTTTAAAATTGAGTAGCTTAGCATGGAGAAAATTGAGATCAGAGTGGAACACAAAAATCAAAGGCAGTGTTTGCACAATTAAAAGCATTAGCATGGCAATGAAAAGTTTTTGAAATACATTTCTTGAGCAAATAAACCAAACATTACCTGTGAAATCAACCTTGACCCATTATCTTTTAGGGTTTAGGCAAATCACAACTTCTCTGGGACTGAGGTATCCTCTGTAAAATGAGGATTAGATACCTGTCCCCCCCCCCCCCTTAGACTGTGAACTCCATGTGGGACAAGGACTTTGAACGGATTATTTTATATCTCCCCAAGCACTTACGACAGTGCTTGGCATACAGTAAGTACTTATTATTATATCATATTAGCATCACTGGTTTCAGAGAAAATAGCATCTTTAAGATAATGGTGTAGTGCAAGGAAATCAAATGTAATATGAAAATGATTAAAATGTGGAAAATCTGGCAGAACAGAACAGGCAGAGAATTTGCACTTTCAAGTAAAGTAAGAACTTTTTTTAATGGCATTTGTTAAGGGCTTACTATATGCCAGGGACTGTACTAAGTGCTGGGGTAGATACTAGCTAGTCAGATTGGACACAGTCCATATCTCATACGGGGCTCAGAGCCTCAATCCCCATTTTACAGATGAGGTAACGGAGGCCCAGAGAAGTTAAGTAACTTGCTCAAGGTCACACAGCAGATAAGTGGTAGAGGCAGAATTAGAACCCATGCCCTCCTGGACCCCAGGCTCATGCTCTATCCACTAAGCCATGCTACTTTTCTGTAGGTTGGCTTATGGACTGCCCAAGGGCATCCTGGACTTTGGATCTGATTCACCAGTGACTGGTGGGAAGGATCCAGAGGATGCATGGATCCCTTTTTCTTCTAGAATGCCATTAAGGATTTAGAGCCCACACTGATGTTATTACCACTCCCATTTACTTCAAAGGCATTAGGATTCCCCCATCTGTTGATCCACCCTTTCCTGCCTTCCCTTCCTCCCTAAGTTCCTCCACTTCCTTACTTCCACCCATCACCAACTTCCTTAACCCTATCTCCACACTGTAAGTGCCTCTAGACCATAAGCTTGTAGGACAGGAAAGTGTCTACCAACTATTATGTTGTACTCTCCCAAGCGCTTAGTACAGTGCTCTGAATACTTAATCAACAAATATGATTCATCTCCTCTCCCCCACTACCCCCAGCCTGCTCAGTGTCCTCACAACTGACTAGCTTCCTTTTCTTGCCCCAGAGCTTACCTTGCAACTTTCCCCATATCTGTCATGTTTTCTCTATGCATCACTAGCTTGTCCTGTTGACCAATGACCTGTCCCACTGCTGATGCTGTTCTCTTCTGACCCCTCCACTCCTTCCTTCTACCTTCTTGAGGTTGCTACTCCTCCTGAAGCTCAGACACATCTGCACTTTCTTAGATTTGGGGATTAATTTATAGCTCCCATATGGACATAAGGGAGGATTGCATGTCTTTGGCCCAGTTTGGGACAGTAACAGCTCCTCAGTTATGTGAACCAAACATGAAAAATGTCAGAACCCACACTGAATGACTGATGTATTAAGAGCTGTCTGTATAATCAGGAATTTCAAGCTCCTGCTCCTCCCTACATTCCAGTGGTTTGTATACTAGCTTGATGTTTCTGGGGGTTATTTATAATCCTGACAAGGATTAAAGTGAGACAGTTCATCCACCCTTAGGTACATTAAGTACATTTTCTAGCTCTTAAAATAAGCCCCCAAATTAGAAGCTCAAGAAGGTGAGAGAAAAACAGAATGGTCTGCATTAGCCCCTTCATCAGTCCTGCTGCCCCCAGCTGCTCCTGCATTTGGTCTATACTACACACTATAGACTACACACTAGACTAGCAAGAATCATCCAACTGAAGTGTCACTCAGCAAATATCTTTCCACTCTTCAGAAACTCCTGAAGGTTTTTCATTTCCTACCTCGGCAAGCCAAAACTCCTTGCCAGCACCTCTGAGGCTTCGCCAGCTTTTTCCATCTAACATCTTGATTCTCTTCACTAGTTCACTCCCCAGCTCACCTTCTAACTGAATCTTGCTTGACACCCCCCCTCCAGAACTCTTAGACTGTTCACCAAGCCTGAAACTCCCTTCCCCCTAAACCTGCCAGAGCACAGGTTTTCCCCATCTCCTTCAGGAGGCTCCAATTAACTTCCAACATTCCAGTCACATCAACCCAACATCACCCATTAGCTCACTGATTTCATTCCCGTATTCGACACTTACGTATCTATGTACATTTTATTAGTACATTAAATTTATTCATTCATTCAATTGAATGTATTGAGCGCTTACTGTGTGCCAAGCACTGTACTAAGTGCTTGGAATGTACAATTCGGCAACAGATAGAGACAATCCCTGCCCAACAACGGGATCCAGCTACATTAATCCTGATGCAACTGCACTTCCAGCTATATGTTTCCTCTTCCTCCAATACCCACTACTGTAAATAATTATCATCTTTGTCTATCACGCCCTTCAGATTGTAAACTCCTGGAGGACAGGTGATTGCAAATCTTGCTCCTGTTGCAATCCATCAATCAATGGCATTGAGTGTTTACTGTATGCAAAGCACTGTACTAAGCACTTGGTAGAGTACAATAGGAGTACGAGTTGGAAGACACAATCCCTGTCCACAGCGAGCTCTCCCAAGGGCTAAATACAGTGCTTCACATTCAAAAGATGCCCCCAAATTACCACCAATATGAGAAGGTGTAGAAAAGGTGAAGTCAAGTTAAGCTGTAACACAAGAAAACTAAGGTGCCATAGCATGCAGTGGAAGGCAGGGGAAGCCTGTGTAGATGGATGAATTCATTGTGAAATGGTGTGGTGGTGATGGTCAGGGGGTGGCATAGCAACATTCAAAGATTGAGGGCTTGTCACTGAGCAGAAGGGCTCTATGTTCTTCATTTCGATTGAGCAACATTTGAAGGTCTTTTTTAAGTGGAAATAATTGAATGGTTCATGTTGACAACTTTTTATACTACCCTGACAAATGCTACTACCATGGCAAATTAGGTACAAATTCCTAAAAAATAGAGTATTTCCACACTGGCAAATCCTTTTTTTTTGGCAAGTAATAACAATTGGGCAATGTTTTTCTAGGCCAGTTAGTCAATCATATTTATTGAGTGCTTACTGTGTGCAGAACATCGTACTAAGCACTTGGGAGAGTATACTATAACAAGACACATTCCCTTCTCACAACAAGCCTACAGGCTAGAGGGGCAATACTCTTTTTGCATATTTGCAAAACATCAATGTTTCATTCATGTTTACTGAGCACTTTGTGTGCACAGTACTTTAGTAAGCACTTGGGAGAGTACAACACAACAGAGTTGGTAGATCCAGTCCCTGCCCACAATGAGCTAACAGTCTAGAGGGAGAGACAGACATTAAAATAAATTACAGATATGTAATGATATAAGTGCTGTGGGGGCTGAGTGTGGGGTGAACGTCAAGTGCTTAAAGGGTTCAAATCCAATTGTAGGGGTGACACAAAAGGGACAGGGAGTAGGGAAATGAGGGTTTGGTCGGGGAAGGCCACTTGGAGATATGATTTTAATAAGGCTTTGAGGGTGGGGAAAGTGGTGGTCTGTCACATATGAAAGGGGAAGGAATACTAGGCCAGAGGAGGGACATGGGAAAGCAGTTGGCGACGAAATTGAGGTACAGTGAGTAGGTTAGGGCTAGAGGAATCAAGTGAGTGAGCTGGGTTGTAGTAGGAAATCAGTGAGAGAAGGTAAGAGGGGGCAAGGTGATTGAATGCTTTAAAGCCAATGGTGAGGAGCTTCTGTTTGATGTGGAGGTGGATGGGCAATCACTGGAGGTTCTTGAGGAGTGGGGAGATAAGGACTGATTTTTTTTTTTTTTAAATGATCCAGGCAGCAGAGAAGAACTGGAGGTGGGTGGGGGGAGAGAGACAGAAGACAGGGAAGTCACCAAGGAGGCTAATGTAGTAGTCAAGGCGTGGATAGGATAAGGGCTTTGAGACTTGTACAACATGTGTAAGGTTAAAGTGTTTTTCTTCCTAATGTGCATTACTCTAGGGAACATACGCTTTCTTTTGCATTAGTTTAAAAGCAAGCTTGCTATTCATTTGCCCAAAAATTTAATTTTAAATTGGATTAAAAATATTTACAGTTCAAGAAATCATGAAGAGAGCAAGAAAGGGAAGACAGGTCACCATTCCAGTGCCAAGTGTCAGTTGCTTGGGAACATGTGAGGTGTGCCAGAGTGACATCTTTTATATCTGGGTTGACTCACATTGGACATATTTTTTTTTTCCATTCTGAAGCCATCTGTCACCCAGGTAAACTTTTAAAGTATATTTTTCTTTACTGGGATCCTGAAGACCCCATGGACAATGAACCTTGAGGTACTGCCTATAAACACATGAAAGGAAAAGTTACCAGAGTGGAGTGAGGTTTCCTTCCCATCGCCCATCCCTGAGGGATAGATAGAGGAAGGTCCTCCTCCCCAGGATGAAAATCTCTTAGAGGTTCTAGATCCTTGGGCTTTCCTATCACAGCAAATGGACTCAAAAAGTGAGAACCAATCAATCATATTTATAAGCTCATTATGGGAAGGGAACATGTCTGCTAATTCTGTTGTATTGTAATTGCTTAAAGAGAACAAACATTACCATAAGATCATTATGGGCAGGGAACATGTCTGCTAATTCTATGGTACAGTACTTTCCCAAGTGCTTTGAACAGTGCTCTGCACATAATAAGTGCTCAATAAATACCACTGAGTGATTGATTGAATCCCTAATGTGGGCAAATGACAGTACTACATGCTTGGGAGAGTACAAGTAAAAAATGCAGTTGTTACCCTCAAAGAACTTTACAATTTTATGAAAAAGTGAGAACCACTGCATCCAAAAGCACTGTGCTGATCAACATTCTTCCGTTTGGTGGTGGTGAATTCATAAGTAGGAATAAAATTAACAGAAAGTACTCAAGTTCTTTAAATCATAGTAAAAGGAATAAAGTATATAGAGACCTGTACAAAACTATGAGAAAGAATATGGAAGAATTGGGTTCTACAGATTATTTAAAATAAACAGGTGCTATTTCAATTTGAGATTTCTTTCCCCATCTGCCCTTTAACTACAAAACCTACCATGTTTTAGTGCCTTGGAGATAAAAATGCCTATTCCCAAACCAAACATGAAACAATTTATGGTCTCTTTTCCCCACCCAAATCTTTATACAACCTTATCAAACTGAGTTATAATAGAACCCTAAGGAGAATGCCACAAGCTGATAAAGTCAGCAAATCTTAATTGTGTAAGGAATGTGGAAGCAAGAAGCTGATGGAGTTAGTGTAAAAATACAGGCACGAGCCAGATGAGCATAACAGAAATCAAATTTACACATGAAACAGTCATATATTTGGTAAGTGTCCTAAGGCACAAGCCAGTGTCTTCATAACCTTCATTAAGGATAGCGATAAGTAAAACTTTGGGGAAAAACACACAAAACTATTAATGCCAGTGGAACAATTGCTTTGGCTTACTTTTTCCAGGGTAAGAAGCAGCATGGCCTAGTGCCTATCAACCTTCACATGAAACAAAAACTCTTCACTCTTGGCTTCAAAGCTGTTCATCACCCAGTCCCCTCCTTCCTCATCTCCCTTCTCTCCTTCTATAGCCCACCCCGGACACTCCGCTCCTCTGCCGCTAACCTCTTCAATATGTCTCATTCTCGCCTCTTCCGCCTTCGACCCCTGGCCCACGTCCTACCACTGACCTGGAATGCCCTCCCTCCTCACATCCGCCAAACTAACTCTCTTCCCCTCTTCAAAGCCCTAATGAGAGCTCACCTCCTCCAGGAGACCTTCCCAGACTGAGCCCTCCCTTTCCCTCTGCCCCTCGTCCCCTCCCCATTCCCCCACTCCCTCCCTCTGCTCTTCCCCTTTCCCCTCCCCACAGCACTCGTGCATATTTGTATATACTATTTATTATTCTATTTTATTGATGATGTGTATATATCTATGATTCTATTTATCTTGATACTATTGATGCCTACTTGTTTTGTGTTGTCTGTCTCCCCCGTTTAGACTGTGAGCCCGTTGTTGGGCAGGGATTGTTTCTATCTGTTGCTGAATTATACATTCTAAGTGCTTAGTACAGTGCTCTGCACATAGTAAGTGCTCAATAAATACGACTGAATGAATGAATGGTGAAAAGATGATGGGCCTGGGAGTAAGAAGCACCTGGGTTCTAACCTCAGCTACACGCTTTGTCTGCTGTGTACTCTGGGAAAGTTGCTTAACTTCAGGGTGCCTTAGTTACTTCATCTGTAAAATGGGGATTTAATCCTCCTCCCTCCATGTGGGACATGGACTGTGTCCAACCTGATCAGCTTTTATCTACCCCAGAGCTTAGTACAGTGTCTGGTACACAGTAAGCTCTTAAATACCATTAACAACAAAAGGCATTCAAGGCAAACCTATTATAAAATAACTGAATCCTAGCAGTGTAAATCCCTGTCTCTTGTTTTTCAAGATGATGACCCTGCCAATTATTATAGCACGGGCCTGGGACTCTGATGGACCTGGGTTCTAATCTCGCCTCTGCCACTTGTCTGCTGTGTGACTTTGGGTAAGTCACTTAACTTCAGTTACCTTCTCTGTAAAGTAGGGATTAAAACTGTGAGCCTCCTCTGGGACAGGGACTTTGTCCAACCAGATTACCTTGCATTTACCCCAGCACTTAGAACAGTGCCTGGCACATAGTAAGCGCTTAACAAATGCCATTTTTTAAAAAAAGAAATCCTACCCAGGCATGTACTTGTACGATATTATGAGCATTTATCAATCAATAGCATTTATTGAGCACGCACTTGATGCAAAACACTGTATTGAGCGCTTGGAAGAGTATAAAAACTAAGAAGTCCTGAGCTCTGCCCTCAAGCAGAGACAGACACATATAGATAGGAGGATTAACATCTTATATAAAATATGTACATAAATTCTATGGGGTTGGGATAAAAAGTGGTTCAGTAGCATGGAAAAATGGCTAAAATGGCAGTTGGGGGATGACTAGAAAAGAAGGCCCCTCTTTTCCTCCCTGAGGATAAGTGGCATATTTTGGGAAGGAACTGGTTCCTCTGACAACAGGGAGAAAAACTTCACTGGGGCTAAGCTAAGGGAAGTGAATCTTTTGGAAGCTAGATGTGAACTGACTGTGTCTTGTCTCTGTCTCCTCTCCCTAAGATCCAGCTAGAAATAGAAAACCTAGTGCACAGAGCACGGGCCTGGGAGTTGGAAGACTAATCCAGCTTCTGCCACTTGCTGCTGTATGACCTTGGGCAAGTCACTTAACTTCTCCAGGCCTCAGTTCCTTCATGGGGATTCAGTATCTGTTCTCCCTTCTACTTACACTGTGAGCCCCTTGTGGGACCCGCTTATCTTGTATTTACACCAGTGCTTGGCACATAGTAAGTACTTAAATATCACAATTCACTTTCTAATTTTTAAGATCTGCCTGTGGCAACATATTTCTTGCTCACTGTAAAAGAGAGTGGATCCAATAGGAAGGAGATCACTGACAATGATTTCAAGTCAGAGGACAGGAGTTTCTGCTTGAGAAAAAGGTGAATGGATAATTATTGGAGAACTTTGAGGAGGGGAAAGTTGAGGTGTTTGAAAACTTCATGAAAAGTGATCTGGGCAGCAGAATGAAGAACGGACTGGAAAAGGAGGAAACAGGAGACAGGGATATCAGTGAGGAGGTCGATGCAATAGTCAAGCTGAAAAATGACATTGCTTGGACCAGTTTAGTGGACAACTGGATGGGGAAGGGATGGATTCTGGTGGTACATTTACAGGTGCTGCTGTGTTTACTCCATATAAACCCTATCTCTGTTTTTGAGCCTAGGCCCTGGTTTTCAAGTTTTCCTGGGACCTCCACTCAAGGAGAAGCAGTGTGGCCTAATGGATAGAGCACGGACCTGGGTTCTAATCCTGGCTCCACCCCGTGTGTGCTATGTGACACTGGGAAAATCACTTAACTTCTCTGTGCCTCAGTTACCTCATCTGTAAAATGGGGATTAAAACTGTGAGCCCCATTGGGCCATGGTGTGTGTCCAATCTGATTACCTTGTATCTATACCACTGCCTAGAACAATGCTGGGAATATAGTAAGCACTTAACAAATACCATAAAAAAATTAAGCAGTAGTTCAGTGATATATATTATATTGCATGTAAAGAAGTTTCTTATTGTATTTCCATTAGTTCTTGAACAGATCCTAATATAGAACAAGTTCACAGGAAAACACACCCCATGATTCAACCAGTCACAACATATTTTTCCAATACAATAATCTGATTATGTCCTAGGTTATGTCTGCATTCTATATCTATAAAGGTATATATCAATGAGTTGTGACCTACAGCACATTATTTATATTGACTTATTTCTGGCCTTTTTGTCATTTTTATAACAGACGTTTTGAGAGGTCAGTCACATATTAACTTTGGTAAATTTATAACTAAAACTAAAACTAAAATGTATATCAACAAGTTCATTTATAAAGTCCCTTAGGAAGCAGGTTTCTGATGCTCAGCTGAAGTGAAAGACTGGCTATAGTTTGTGCATGTTGTGCTACAATGGGCATGAATAATTTGGTGCACTTCCATAATGTGACCCACTAATACCTGGGAAATCAATGTAATGGGGAGCCATCTTGAACTCAAATTTGTATTTAACCTATCACTTTTTAAAGTATCTTATTATAAGGCACCCACTTAATAATAGGGAAATCCTGGTGTTAAAAAATAAGCTAACTCATGTTCATTGAAAAACAGTCTGGTAAACTTTCACTCTAACACAGCTTTCAGGAGAAAAGATCCTTCCCTCTACACTCCTTCTCCGGTAATATAACCTAGTTGTGGTGTAGAAGAATTGTGTCTGGCGTATGCTGAGGTGATTGCCGGAAGCAGGATGGCAATGGGAAATAATGAGAAAAATAAATTTAGCCTGCTAGCTTTGTTACTGAGGTACAAATCACAGTTCTAATGCCTCAGTCTCGCTGCTCTATCATGAGAATGGGTATTTGTTGATTGAAAAGGTCCTGTAGGTCTGGGATGTTTGGTAGTGTTGTTGCTACATTAACAATAGCAGGGAGAAAAAAACAAAACCAAAACCAAAATCACTTTCTTTAGTGAAGCAGGAAAATGCAGCTCTCTCTCCTGGGGATGTGCTTGCAATTTCAGTGGTAAATCCAAAATTGAGATAGAATCATTGGTGTTATCCTGGAATGAGTCTATGTTTAACACCTACAACAATTTTGCAAAAGGTTTCCAAAATGATGAAGCTCACAAAATTATAGGGATAATTTTATATAGTCCCATCCACAAGCACCAGTTTCATCCTTACTCTGGTAAAGAGAATATAAGACCTACTTACAGCAAGAACTCCATAAATACAGGTGCCCACAAACTAAATACAAAGGGAAGCAGAGTATATTAAAAATATATCATTAGGTCTACAGACCAATATTCATTAGGTCCTCCCTGATTTCTTCCAGGCCATGGATGGAATGGGCCAATGCTTACAGTCACAGCTCCTATATTGACCTTCACGCAAATACCACATGAGATTGGCTAGAAGTGAGTGCAGCAGTGAAAGAAATTAAAGTTTACCTGATGCATTAAGAAGTTTGCAGTTTTTCTTCATCTCAGACATCAAACTCTTGCTTTCCTCTTTTACTTGTTTTCAGAATATATGAAGTTGTTGTCAGGCTAAAGATTATACTTTTTTTTTTTTTGAAAGCACTTATAACTAACTAGGCTGCCAGGCCAAAGCAATCAAGTTTCGAAGATAGATAACACAGCTGAATACTCTTGAAAACTAATGCAGAAAGACAATCTTGCCCTGCAGCATTATAAATAGATTTTCACTTGCTGATATCTCAAAGTGTTTATAGAAAGGAATGCAAAGGCTTTGGGTTTGCTATCAGCCTATTTAAAAATATTTAAAAAGCATTTAATTACAATATGTCAAACTATGCAAATGTACAGATTGTTCCTATACAGAATATGTGATGAATTGAATGTATTTTTTTAATCAAATGCTTGGCAAGCAGTATGGGTTTGCTTGTTTGTAAACAACTATACTAATGCTAAATGTATTTATTCACAGCTTGACAAGAACTATAGCTCAGTAATTAATCATTCTCTATTTAAGACTAAATAAAAATGCAAACCCAGAACTTAAAACATCTTCTCATTATGAAAGTCCAATACAAACAATTTTATAATTATCAGAATTACCAACTATCTACACATGTGAAGCTCTTTTCAATCTAACATTAATATGCCCTTGATGCATGTTAGTAATCTCCTATGCATTCACGTAGTCTTTGTTTTAACTATGAAAATCTCTTAACATGTTAAACATTCTCCATCCCTGGCTATTAGAACCATTGTTTCAAGTTATCTATTAACTGCAGACTCCCTGATCAGTACTCATTGCTACAATGCCAGCCCATTATTATCTGTTTGAGGGGGGAAATGTGAAAAGGCCAAAGGATGAACTTAGTTCTTTGAAACAACTGTTCAAGGTTGTGAAAAAGTCATCTTTAGAAATTAGAGAGTGAAAATATTTACATTCTAATTCATAAAGGTTTATTTACCACTGTGGGCACGGAACATCTACCAACTCTGTTACATTTACCCTTCCAAGTGCTTAGTAGAGTGCTCTGCACACAGTAAACACTCAAACACCACTGATGATAATTATGCTCCCCACCCAGTAACTGTTCCATACCATTGCTTGACTGGCAAGTAATGGTTCAATTTGCATACCTGTGTAGTATCACAAAATGAGGTAGCCTAAAACTCTGAAACATTGAACTTCTCTGTTGTAATAAAGATCCAATAATTTTGATGTTGCTACTCGAGGATTTCTAGCATTTTGGAATATGCAACAGCTGAAAACGCTGTCAAGCCACATGTTGTCCTTAGTGCCTGCTGCAGACACTTATAATCCTGAATCAGAATGGTTTGTCAGGACCAGCCTGGCAAACCATTCTGATTTGGTGTCTAAATTTAATCCTTTGACTTCAATTCTTCCCTCATAAATAATTCCAAACAATGCATTACACTTTCCAAAGAAAGCACTCATGTCTCATATCCTAGAGAATGTGACAGTTTCTTTCCCTTTTCTCCTGTCCCCCATGTTTTCCGAGAATTTTGATTTCTTAAATTTGAATCGAGTAGCGTAGTCAGGGCCGTTCTGTAATTTTACTACAAAGTGTCTTAGGAAATAATGCTACATTTACTACACACCAATGAGATGAAGCTCCAAAAATACCTTTGAGTGCACTGAAATTGACTGAACATTAAGTTAATCTTCCAAAATTGTCTTTCCATTAATTTTTAAGAAACCTTTGCAGTTCTCTCATCTGCAAAATGGGGATTTAATACCTGTCCTCCCTCCTACATAGACTGTGAACCCCACGTGGGACTTCATTACCTTTACCCCAGTGTTTAGTATGCTTGGCACATAGTAAGCACTTAAATACTACCACTATTTTAATTATTCCACATGTGACACTGCAGTTGTGCAGCTGCAAAATAGCCATCATGTGATCACCTTAAGGACAGGGTCACGCTCTGAATTACATCAGGAAAAAAACATATTTTAAATTATTCCAAGTCTTGTAAACAAAATGATCTAGTTATGGAAACTGAAAACTTTTAGACTATCTCTCCTTTTTGTGCTCTAGTTGTCTCTGGCTTATGTTGATCTACTTAAACTGCCCCCCATCTTCAAAAGATATTCTCATTTTGTTCAGGGAGGCACCTAGGAGTTCATGGTCTGAGGAAAACATATTAAACCACTGGGGAGTTGAATGGTGTGAAGGGAAGGACCAGATGGAAAGGAATCAAAGATTTTCTTACTTCAGAACTGTAAATTGAAGCATGTCCATGTAGAAGAACAGACCATGTTTTTTTCAGGACATTAGAGTAAACACAGGTAACAAGAGATATCACTGAACCAAAGTTTAGATAACAATGGGAAGGTTACTGTAACATCCACCCTGCTTGTGAATACAGGGGGGAAAAATAACTCCATGAAAACAGGCTATGGTAATTTCAGGCTCCATTAGAAACACAGGGTGGTGAAATCAATGTGTGCTACACAGAAAAGTATGAAAATCAGTAGGGAAAGAAATTTTAATTCCAAGCTACTAAGGAGGTACCATAAATAATGCAAAGTTTAAAACACATATTTTACACACTTTCCAAAAACCAAACAGCTAAACATGGTGGATTTTAAAGAGGGACTCTAAAATTGGAAGATTTAGCAACAAATATTTACCAAATCAAATGAAGCTATGGTCCACCTGATTGCCCAGGGGGTCTCCCACCTCCAGGCCAACAACACAGGACTGAAACCTAGTTGATCAGTGGGATTTATTGGGCACTTACTATGTGTAGAGCACTGTACAAAACACTTGGGAGAGTACAATACAATTATCTAAAAATAGTTATATTTGTTAAGTAATGACTATGTGTCAAACGTTGTATTAAGCACTGGAGTAGGTACAAGATAATCAGATTAGACACAGTCCCTGTATGACATGGGGCTCAAAGTCTAAAGGAGAGACAGAACTGATATCTATTCCCGTTTCAAAGATGAGGAACTTGAGGCACAGAGAAGTTAAGTGAGTTGCCTAAGATCACGTACCTGGCAAGTGGCTGAGTTGGGATGAGAAGCCAGGTTCCCAGGACCATGCTCTTTTCACTAGACTATGTTGCTTACTCTAAAGGAGCACAAGGAGGGCACAAGCCTGGTTTGAATTTGCCAGAAGCTTCTATGCTACCAGGGGCACCAGAGGAGACTTGCCAGCTGGGGGGGGAGGGGCGCGAGGAAGAGGAGTGATGTCACCTGATAGAGAGAGCAGCCTTGCTCCTATCAATCGTATTTACTGAGTGCTTACTGTATGAAGAGCACTGTACTAAGTACTTGGGAGAGTACAACAGAATTGGTACACCCATTGACCTCAGAGTCAAGAGTGGGAGACAGACATAGATATAAATAAATTACTGATATGTACATAAGTGCTGTGGGTGTGGGGGAATAAAGGGAGTGAATCAGGGTGATGCAGAAGGGAGTGGGAAAAGAGGGAATGAAGGCTTAGTCAGGGAAGGCCTCTTGGAGAAGATGTGCCTTCAAAACCATTTGGAAGGGGGAGAGAATTTTCTTTTGGATATGAAGAGGGAAGGTGTTCAAGACCAGAGGCAGGACACAGGTGAGAGGTCAGCAGTGAGACAGATGAGATAGAAGTACAGTGAGTAGGTTGGCATTAGAGAAGCAAAGTGTGTGGGCTGTAGTGAGGTGAGGTAGGAGGAGGCAAGGTGATTGAATGCTTTAAAGCCAATGGTGAGGAGTTTCCGTTTGATGTGGAGATCGATGGACAACCACTGGAGGTTCTTGAGGAGTGGGCAAACAGGGACTGCATAATAATAATAATGTAATTTGTTAAGTACTTACTACTAATAATAATGTTGTGGGTATTTGTTAAGCGCTTACTATGTGCAGAGCACTGTTCTAAGCGCTGGGGGAGATACAGGGTAATCAGGTTGTCCCACATGAGGCTCACAGTTAATCCCCATTTTACAGACGAGGTAACTGAGAAGTTAAGTGACTTGCCCAAGGACACACAGCAAAGTGGCAGAGCCAGAATTAGAACCTACATCCTCTGACTCCCAAGCCCGTGCTCCTTGCACTAGGTCATGCTGCCTCTCTTGTAGAAAAAATGACCCAGGCAGCAGAGCGAAGTATAAACTGGAGTGGGAAGAGACAGCAGGCAGGGAGGTTAACAAGGAGGCTGATGCAGTAATCAAAGTGGGAGAGGATAAGTGCCTGGATTAACATGGTAGCAGTTTGGATGCAGACGAAAGGGCTGAATTTAGTGACCTTGTGAGGTCTGAACTGACAGGATTTAGTGACAGATTGAATATGTGGGTTGAATGAGAGAGAAGAGTCAAGAATAATGTCATGGCTATGGCTGTGAGAGAGAGGAAGGGTGGTAGTGCTGTCCACAGTGACAAGAAAAATCAGAGGGAGGACAGGGTTTGGGTGGAAAGATACAGGGTTCAGTTTTGGACATGTTATGTTTGGGGTGATGATAGGTCAACTAAGTAGAGATGTCTCGAAGGCAGGAGGAAATGTGAGACTGCAGAAAGGAAGAGAGATCAAGGATGGAGATGTAGATTTGGAAATCATCCACATAGAGGTGGTAGTTGAAGCCATGTGAGAAAATGAGTTCTCCAAGGGAGTGGATGTATATGGAGAAGAAAAGGGGACCAGTATTGAGCCTTATGAGACTCCCACAATTATAGGATGGGAGGCAGAGGAAGAGCCCTGACAGAGACTGAAAATGAGCAGCCAGAGAGATAGGTGGAGAACCAGGTGAGGACAGTGTCACTGAAGCTGAGGTTGGATAATGTTTCCAAGAGAAGTAAGTGTCTACAGTGTCAAAGGCAGCTGAGAGGTGGAGGTGGATGGAGTAGAAGCCTTCAAATTTGGTAAGAAGAGAATTTGTCCAGAAGAGAATTGGAGGAGAGGAACTTGAGACAGCAGGTGTAGACAACTCGCTCAAGGAGTTTGGAGAGGAACGGTAGGAGGGAAATGAGGCAGTAACTGGAGGGAGCCTTGGGATCAAGGGAGGGCTTTTTTTTTTTAGGATAATGGAGACATAGGCATGTTTGAAAGCAGAGGGGAAGGAGCCATTGAAGAGTGAACAGTTGAAGATGGTAGTCAGGGAGGGAAGAAGGGCTTGGCTTAGTTGATAAGCACAGGCCTGAGAGTCAGGATAACCCAGTCCGGAAGATCTGGGTTCTAATTCCGGCTCTGCTACTTGTCTGCTGTGTGACCTTCGGCAAGTCACTTGACTTCTCTGGGCCTCAGTTACCTCATCTGTAAAATGGGGATTAAGAGTGTGAGCCCCTTGTGGGATAGGGACTGTGTCCAACCTGGTGAACTTGCTTCTACCCCAGTACTTAGAACAGTGCTTGGCACATAGTAAGTGCTTACCATGTACCATAATTATAATTTTATTAAGGGAGGGGGCAGGTGATTTGATAAAGTGCAAAGTAAAACCTGGATCCATTCAGCCAAGATCCAATATATGCTCCAGGGTCTGTTAGGGCCCTCTGATGGCCAGAGAATTCTCCTCAACCTTCCCTATACATTTTTAATGGCATTTGTTAAGCACTTCCTATGTACCAGGCACTGTGCTAAGTGCGGGAGTAGATACAAGCTAATTAGGTTGGACACAGTCCATGTCCCACATAGGGCTCACAGTCTTAACCCCCATTTTATAGATGAGGTAACTGAAGCACAGACAGAAGTGAAGTGACTTGCCCAAGGGCACATAGGAGACAAGTGGCAGAGCCAGGATTAGAACCCAGGTCCTTCTGACTCCCAGGTCTGTGCTCTATCCACTAGGCCATGGTGCTTGGCAGTTTCTTCCGAAGGACTGTGCCTGTAGCAGTGAAATACTCAAATATTGCCCCCTTTAAATGTGGTTTTACTTATATTACTTGCACTGGCATTTTGGACTTCAGCTTGAATTTGTCTTCAATTTTGGATTTTTCTAACTTCTCCCACTTAGATTTTGGGCTCCTTTTGGGACAGAGATCAGGTTTCATTGGATTTTCTTATATTTACACTCATACATAGTAGGAATGTTGCATAAGCTCATTGTATAAGGTCTTAATAACACTGGTATTTGTTAAGCGCTTACTATGTGCCGAGCACTGTTCTAAGCGCTGGGGGAGATAGAGGGTCATCAGGTTGTCCCACGTGAGGCTCACAGTCTTAGTCCCTGTTTTACAGATGAGGTCACTGAGGCACAGAGAAGTGAAGTGACTTGACCAAAGTCACACAGCTGACAGGAGGCGGAGCCAGGATTACAACCCAAGACCTCTGCCTCCTAAACCCCGGGCTCTTTCCATTGAGCAACACTGCTCCTCAATAAATGTCAAATATAAAAATAACATTCTTGCAAAATTAAAAAAAAAACTTGATTGCTAGGATTTAAAACCTTGTGATTTTTAATAAATAGATAATGCTCTACAAAACATTTCTCTTGGAAAAAAGTCCATATACCCTTCAGGTAAGGTAAACTGAGTCAGAAAAACACCCCTTACTGTATCAACACAGTATATGAGATAGCAAAGCACAACATCCGGGGTGCTGTGACATCTTAGGCCTTCATATTCCTTAAAAATTAAGTGCAGGCCAAATGTACTTAGAAAACAATCCCCTTCCCCCGTGTTTATCTTTATAATAACAATAATGACCTTATCAAAAGCCATTCACTAGAAATTAATAACTGACTGGATTTAACAGCCCCCAGCCAAGCCTCAGGCCATGAACTCCTCATATTGGTAATTAATCACCAAGAACTGCTGTCTGCCTCAACAAATATCGCTTTAATTCTAAGCCTGTAAGTTTTCAGAGCACAAAATTTGCAAACATAACACATTATTTTCTTGCCAGTATTTCACCATCCTGGACAGGATATGTCAGGGGGCACCAACATATAGGTTAGAAGCATCATTTTAAAACAGTATACAATGAATATCGCCACCCCAAAACCTTTTTAATTCAGAGTTTTTTTTAAATGCCTTTCATTGACATTGGCCTTAGATTTTTATTGTAGATTAAAACTCCAAGAATGTGTAAATATATCTATATTTTAACCAACCTCTAATTTGTATTTAACAGTCTTCATATAAGGTGTTTTCAATCAATCCTAAAACTTAATACAGCCACTAGCAAACAGAAAAGTATTCATTCAAATTGTTATTTATGGGTTACTTATTCACTTAAAGGTCAATTATTCAAACCCTTGTGATCAGACTATACGTGATCTTGGTAATCAATGAACCACTTAAAAGGCATCTGTTTGGAGCACTTTTTTCCAAGTAAACAGGCCACCACATTTTATATCTGTTCTTTTCCCCCTATTTAAGCTAACATGACCTGCTTGACAAAGCACATTTAAGTGGAAAAACAAATCCATTCACCACAATCCAAAAGGGCAAATTTCTACTCAATGAGTTTCTTATTTAAAAATAACAGATACAGGCAGTCCCCGATCTTACGATGTCTGAGTTTGGAAGTCGGGCACTGCCAACATTTCTAAATTAACAATATTTTGGCCTTATAACACTGGTTCTGACTTTGATACTAGCCCAGTAATTCCAGGTAAGTCAACTTGCACCCTCTTGAATTTATAGTCCAAATCCTTTATGGTGGCAAAGCTGGAGGAATACAGCAGATTGGGACAGGATGGGGTGAGGGCATGTGGTGGAGGCAGGAGAGAAGACCTGAAGTGGTAGCACCCTCCCTTTTCTCCAAACTGCCATCCTCCTTCCCCCTATCCCATGGCAATTGGTGCCCTTGGCATTTTGGCTCAGGGAGCAGAGACCCTGAAACTGTAATAGAAACAACAATATAAGCTGCCCAAAGAGTATAGCAAACAATAGTCGAAATGGAAAAATGAATAGGGCGATGGTAGAGGCAGGAGCCTGGGTGATTAGGAAATGAAATTTGCTGTACTCATGGATAACTGTTAAGGATGCTATTATGTTTCAGTTCAACACCCTAGCTCTGTCAAAACACCAGAGAAAAAGATCTTTATGGACTATATTTTCATGCTAATATCAATATTTTCCATGTAAATGCATGAGTATAATTGTGCTGTTCATCTATCATGATTGACCAAACAATTCTGAGTAGTTTTGATAAAAATAAGGTATCTGGCATTTGTTCAGGAATAGGCCCTCTTGTCCTATCTCCTTATCTTTCTCAAGCCATCTATCTTTCACATGGTTTGCAGCCCCTTTAAATACATTCAGAAAAAGTTTACTGTGTCCTATACCCTTTCAATTTAGAAAAAAAATAATAGAAACAGCATTTATAATGAACTATAAAGTTTAGCAATACAAATCAAAGTCATCCAACTGTAATTGCCAATTCCAGTATTCAGGACTTCTACTGCTCCTGTGTCCCACTAAAACAACAATTTGACACATGCAGTACTGAGTATTATGGTCTGCCTTTCCTTTGCTGGTGCATCTCCAACCGTGGTCTCTGGTTCTTTAGCTGTGCTGCATACGGCTGTAAGCATTTCTGGCTGCATCTCTAGTAGCATGTCTGGCTGAGTTGCTTTCTAGCCCCCCCTCCCCGTTTTTTTAAAATATTTCTGAGCCTGAGAGTCTTTGTTCTCAGTTTGCCCCTAGCCTGAAAATGAAAACCCAATACTTAGGTACACATAACCTCCCAAGTTGATGAATCAATCTTGTAAATGTATGTCCCACAATGTGTGTATAGGTACAGCTACCTCCATTTGGATACATACACACATATCACTCCAGTGGATTTGAAAAAAGGGGATACAACTGAGGTTGAAACTGTTTCCAATATGACTTGGGTGTGGATAAGAAAGACCACCAATGTCCCTTCTGCATCATGTTTTGCATGATTTCCCAGTCTAAATTAACAGTTTCTATCTAAGCAGGGATACTCAGACATGAAAAAGTCCTGTCAAATGTGCAGCTGCCCCTTCAGAAACCAAGCAACTAATAGCAGGGTGCCTATTTGGAATCAAGAAGCTCATCCCACCACTGTGATGTTCACTGATTTGCTTTTCCAGTAGTAGTGAAAGGTTATGTTGAGCCCTGACATTCTCCTCTCTGATCTCAAAGGAGTCAAAAGCTCACAAGGCAAGATGGACAGCCTGGGTTAGGTATACATTCTGTGGTAGTGGAAAAGAATATCTATATGGCCCCCTGCTCAGAAGCAGACACTTAAGCAACTGCTTAGTATGACATGCGGTCCTACCATAATAATAATAATAACAATAGTATCTGTTAAGCGCCTACTATATGCCAAGCACTGTACTAAGCATTGGGGTAGATGCAAGGTAATCAGGTTGTCCCACATGGGGCTCGCAGTCTTAACTTCTCTGTGCCTCAGTTACCTCATCTGTAAAAATGGGAATTAAGTGGCTTGCCCAAGGTCAAAGAGCATACAAGTGGCAGAGCCTAGATTAGAACCCACGACCTCTGACTCCCGAGCCTGTGCTCTTGCCACTAGGCTATGCTGCTTCTCCTCTTGGTGTTTTCTGGGTTCTTTACAATCCATCAATGGTATTGAGCACTTACTGTGAGCAAAGCACTGTATGAAACACTTGAGAAAGTACAATACAGTAGAGTTGGTAGACACGATCCATGTCCAAAAGGAGTTTACAGTCTAGAGGGACAGACATTAATATAAATTAATTACAGATATGTACATAAGTGCTGTGGGGCCGAGGGTGGAGTGACTATCAAGTGCTTTAGGGTTACAAATTCAAGTGCATAAATGGCACAGAAGGGAGAGGGAGTAGGGAAAATAAGGGCTTAGTCAGGGAAGGCTTCTTGGAGATAAGATTTAAGAAGGGCTTTGAAAGTGCATGGAGTTGGGAATCCAACCACACTAGAAAGGAAGATGTAGAACAGAAAGTGAGCTGGAGGTTTCAGGTGATGGAAATAATGAACATCTGAAAACTATGATAGAAACAGAAAGGTGAGGTATCTTGGGGAGAAAATGAAGTAGTGGTCAGATTTATATTGCAAGTGGAAGAATAGGGATTGGAACACAGATTCTCTCACTTCTGCTACAGTAAGCTGCCTATTTAAGCCACAAATTTATTCAAGACAACAGACTCAGGAAACCTAAAACTGGGAAAGATATTTGCATTTTCTAAAATTAAACATCTGAAGTTTACATGAAGCATAAAGACACTATTCTGCATAAAGAGAATCTACCACTAAGTATTTAATTTGTCTCAAAAGTATGTGCATTTTAAAAACTCTATCAAAGATGGAAAAAGATAAGTAAATATATATGTTTAGACTGTGAGTTCCACATGGGACAGGTACTGTGTCTGAGCTGATCAACTTGTCTATCCCAGTGCTAAGCACATAAGTGCTTAGCAAATACCACAATTGGTAATAATAATAATAATAATGAAAATCTACCTTAATGACAACTATAATTTTCAGCACATTTATATTCAAGAGCAAAATAGAACGATAAGTGGCAAAAAAAACAAACCTGACAATACAGAAGCAGGCAGAGCTGAGCTACAGCTTGGGAAACTGGCAGGCTCATTGATGCAGAAAAGGCAATAGTCATTAGAGACAGAAATAGCAGAAAACACCAGAAACGGGCTGTCAAAACAGAAATACAAAAAAAGCCAATGGGAAGTTTCAGGATATGGATGGCTGCCAAAGGAAACCTTAGTTTTCATTTTATCTTAAGAATTTCTTATATGTAATAGACGTGAATACAGATTATTTCAAGAACTATTATTTGGGGCATGCTTCCTCAAATAGTGAGGTGGCTCTAGGAGAGATTTTTGTTTGATTTATAGGAGAAGAGTCTCTTAAGAGTAGAAGAGTCTCTTAGGTCATAGAAAAAAAAATGACATTAACATTAAAGGACAGGTCAAATGAGGGGTAAGCATCCGATCCAAGTAGATTTGACAAAGCAAGCACAACAATCCTCAGTTTACCAAAAGCATGCCGGAACTGTGCTATTTAAATAAGCTGCAGAGCCCCAATTGAAATACTATTCAAATGGAGAAATAGGGTGGTTTAGTGGATAGAGCACAGGCCTGGGTTATAATCCTGGCTCCATCATATGCCTGCTATGTGATCCTCGGCAAGTCTTTTGACTTCTCTAGGCCTCAGTTATCTCATCCATAAAATGGGCATTAAGAGTGTGAGCCCCATGTGGGACAGGGACTGTGTCCAACCTGATTAAAATGTATCTACCCCAGCACTTAGAACAGCGTTTGGCACATAGTAAGTGCTTAACAAGCACCGCAATTATTATTATTGCTATTATTAGTTTCCAGAGCATATTATGTTAATGAAAAAACTCCCATATATCTACCACACATTAAACAGAGATATCTAAACCATGCACATTCTGAGATAGTGCTTAGGGTGTGTAAAATAAACATCTTTGGCTGCTACTTAATAATGACTAGTTGAAGCAAAATTCTGCCATCACAGCTCAAAATGAATTTTCCTAACTAATAATTTGGATTTTTTTCCAAGCACAAGGCATAAACCTCAAGCGCTTGGTGCAGTGCTGTGCACAGAGAAAACACTCAAATGCAATGAATTGACAAAAATGAACATTCAAGTTATAGCCAAAGAAAAATCATATTTCAAATTCTCTAAAACTAATCTTTATTGACAGTATAAACATATGTCAGGATTCAAAACTTCAAAATAATTCCGGGGTACACTCCACACACATTAACTATCAAATGTTGTCTTATCTAGACTATGCAAGAGAAAAAAACAAAAATCAAATGGTTTAGAATGCAAAGCATCACTTGATAAGGCTATATATTCAATGGAGCATCCAATAAGTTATTAGTAAAATGCATACTAGAGCACCCAATGAGTTATTAGTTAAATGCATACTAGACAGAAATGTGGGGGGACACACAACTTCTATATGACACAGTCCCTAAATAAAAAATTCATGAAGGCAATATGTAAATGTTAAATCCCCAAAGTGATAAATTGGTAGTTTGTATAACTTGAAAATAATTTTCATCCTAAACTGTCAACCATATAACAGAGTGGAAGAAAAGGGACTATGATTAAAACACTCTAGGTCAAAAGTACTATTTACATTAACCTGGTGACATTTCAATTCCTGATAAAAATAACAAATCAGTTTTTCATTTGTGTACTATTCATGTTTTCATGTTATAGTTTAATAATTATGGTATTTTAAAAGTTTTAAAGTTTAAAGATCTTTACCCAATAAGGTCAACATCAAAACATACTATAAAAATGTTTTCAGAGATAACATCCTTCCCTTTTACAGGCAGATTATATCCAGGCAAAAAATAGATCTAAAGCAACTTGTCAAAGAACAGAATATCTAAAATAAAACTAAAAAATGAATCATTAAAACTTCTATTGTGGTAGGATCTGCAAACACACCAACCAAAGTCTGTATAGGAAATATAGTGGCCCACAAATTAAACTTGTCCGATTCCTATTTTTTTCTCTCCTGCCTTTGCCTCTGATCATCCTCTGACTCAATTTACCTCCTTTCCCATCCTCACCTTTTTCTCCCTCTTCCCCAAATTTTCTCATGTTCTCAGAACAAACAGCTGTATACCTAGGACCATAGATTCTACCTCCTGTTTTTCATATTGTTTTCCTAAATTCCACAATTCTGAAATATGGGTAAGAATCAGGGTGAAAGAGACATGGGGATATGGATAAGTGGCGAGAAAAAGAAAATAAGAGGTGAGGTACTGAGGGCAGAAACATATGGTGTAGATGGGGAGAAGGACAGCAGGAAAATGAGGAGGGGGTAATGGATGGAGAGAAGAAAGGGTAAAGAAGAGACCACAACTGGAGAAAGGAAGACACAGAAAAGGAGATTGCGGGGGGCGGAGGGGTGTAGAAAGGGAAATGAAGGAAGCGAAGAGATTAAAAAAAGGAGAGAGGGGAGAGAGAGGAGGTAATAGAAAGGGAGAGGGAGATGTGAGGGCAAGAAAGGGAGGAAAGAGTTGGGGCTGACATCACATAGGATGATTGAGGCCTATAATAACTAATGCCCTGATTTGTCCTAAATGCAAAAGTGGTAACACAGTCTTTTCAGCCATATCTACATATTTAGATTACAATTCTAACCAGCAACATCCTGGAACACAATAGACACGGATATAGAAGCTTCTCAGAGAACTAAAAGAAAGCCCCGGATTATACCTAGGAAAATGTAAGGCACAAGGAACTTCATCTAATCTGTCCGTGCTTTCCTGCAGAGTCAGGTGTAGTGTGGTGCTGCTCCTAGAAAGAGTAGGGCTATCCAGGCTGACCATGAGATGATAACAATTGTAGTCTTTTTAAGTGCATTGTAATAAGCAGTGGTAGAGATGTAAGATAATTAGGTTGGACACAGTCCCTTGTCCCTCATTGGGCTCACAGTGGAAATAGGCAAGAGAACATGCATTGAACCCCCATTTTACAAATGAAGAAACTGTGGCACAGACACTTAGCCAAGGTCCCCCGGCAGGCAGGAGGTGGAGGAGCTGAGTTTTGGAAAGTGTCTGAGGTATTGGATCAGATGGAAGCAACTGGGGTGCCAGTCCTAGTTTACTTCCCAGTTGTTGTGGCACTGGCAAGTCTGGGAGGCAAGGTAAACTGGAAAGATCATTGGGTCCTAGTTACTGTGTGTGCTGTTTGTATACTGAGAGAGAAAGAGAGAGAGAGAGAGAGAGAGTGTGTGTGTGTGAGTGTTTTATATATACTCTGCAGGGGGAGATGTTGCACCCCAAAATAAACCAAATGGGTATTAAAAGAACATCGACTAATTTGGAGAAGGTCTAAAGAACTTTGAAATATGGGCCAGATCAGAGCAGGTGCAACAAACTGGTAGTCATTGTTTATGAGCTTGAAGAGCATCAGTTCCACTGTGCATTTGAAGCAATTTTCTCTGGTGACATGCTATGTTTTGTCTTACTGAACATTTAACCTCTAGATTTGGACAGCACACATTTGGCATAGGCACATTTCTTTAGGAAACACTGGAGTGGTTACTTCGACAGTTTTCTAATTATTCTGTCAAGCATCAATCTCTGAAGTTCCAAGTTCCTCAGAGCTCTGACTGACAGGGCAATCAGTACTTTACTTAAAGCCTAAGCACTAACTTCTATGTGGGAGCTACGTCTCAGCAAATCCTGAAACAAATACAATAAAATGTTCAACTTTAAAAATGAATGAGAAACATGACATTTTTGAAATATGGTTATAACCATGGTTTCCACACTTATGCAAATACAACACTTCTGGAACTGTAGCTTTACAAATAAATCTCTTGTGGAGCCAACACCTAAAATCCTAGTGTATATTTTTCTTTATCCTAGAAATTTACTCCTGAATTTTCCTCTTGAACTGTAGCTGGTAAAAATACGGTCCTTCCCTCTGTTTCCTCTTTCTCCTGCCATCGCCCTAACCCCACCAAAGGATCAAGAGTGGCAGGCAGAGAGCATACGGTGAAAACTCAATAAATACTATCTCTATATCAAACAGAAACCTCTTACCATTGGCTTCAAGACTCAATCTTCTATTGTATTATACTCTCCAAAGTCCTTAATTCAGTGCTCTGCACATAGTAAGTGCTTAATACATATGATTAATTGGAGGATTAATTGAGTGGAATAATGAGCAGAAGGAGAAGCCCAATATGAAATTGAATTAAATTATTTTTTCAAATCATCCTATGGGCATTCTATTTTAGAAAAATGATATTTGTTAAGTGCTATGTGCCAGACACTGTACTAAGCACTAGGGTGGTACAAGATAATCAGGTTGGACATAGTCAAGTCCTACATGGGCTCAGAGTCTTAATCCCT